>NW_022196897.1:36755755-36764523 GCF_008632895.1 Mastomys coucha
AGAAAGAAAGAAAGAAAGAAAGGAAGGAAGGAAGGAAGGAAGGAAGGAAGGAAGGAAGGAAAGGAAAGGAAAGGTAGATTCTGAAATTTTAGATACTAGAATTAGAATTTGGTTGAAATACAGAGCTGAGAATCCCACTGATCTTGATGTTGGAATGAAGACTTTATAGGCCAGAACTTAATAATTTTAAGACCTCAGATGCATAGCAAGTGTTATCAGACAGTTCTAAGAGTGTGGCAAGTTATCTGATGAATCTCGAACCAGTGGAGAATGAATGATCTCAGATCCGTTCAGATTAGTTGATTTTTCTCCTTCCCTCCCTAAGTTCCTATGAATGTCCGGTAGGTATTAGGTAGACAAAGAGACTTGATTGCTGTCTCGTTCCTCATCTTAGGAGAACAGCACTGAGTATGTAGTGTATGTATGATGCCCTTTGCTGCACTGAAGGACTTGTCATGCATTTTATCAAAGTTTTTTTTTTTTTTAAGGTTTATTTTTATTTTATGTGTGTAGCTGTTTTGCCTGCACCCATATTTGGGCATACCACATGTGTTTCTGGTGTCCACAGAGGTCAGATGAAGGGGTAGGATTCCCTGGAACTGGAGTTACAGACAGTTGTGAGCTGCTAATATGGGTGCTGGGAACCAAACCTGGGACCTCTGGGAAAGCATCCAGTGCTCTGAAGCACTGAGGAGCCATCTCTCTAAGCCCAGCTTTTGTATTTTTCTAAGCTTTGGAATAGATGTTTACTTGTTTTCAGGTGCTTATTTCTCTGTCTATAGAGATTGTCATGATTTTTCATTTTAAAAATAACTGTGGATAATAGACTACTTGAATATTTTCTTGTTTTCTTGTTTCAAGGCAAGGTCTTGGTGTACCTGAAGCTAGCCTTTAGTATGTACCTTAAGCTGTTCTTCAATTCCTGATCATTTTACCTCTAGAATTTTATATATATTTATATAACATATATATAATTTTATATAACATATTTTATATAATATATATTTATATACACATATATTTACTACCATACCCAGCTTAACTCTTAACATTCTTGAGATAAACCCCATTTATTTGTGTAATAGTGTGTTTCATTCAATACACTATTGGATTCTATTTACTCAATTTTTGTTTTGAGTGATTATATATATAGAGGATATTTGATATAATTTTTTTTCAATTTTTTCTCATTTTAGTATCAGAGAAATACTTTTACATAGAATGAATTGGGGACAGTCCCTTCTCTTCATAATTTTACAGAATTTGGATAGAGTTAGCTATTTATTTGAAGACATCCTCCAGTAAAGCCTTTGTCCATGAATTTTCTTTTTTGGGGTTTTAAAAGTATAGTTTAAACATGCCAATGCTTGCAAGGTTACTCAGGTTATCTGTGTCTTCCTGAGTAAGCTTTAGCAGTTTGTTTCTTTCAAGAAATCTGTCCCTGAACTAACACAGAGATCCACATCTTGACAAACGTGCAGAGTGAAAGATTTTGGAGCACTTGGTCCCAAATGAGATGTTTTCATCAAGTTCTTTCCCTCGGGGCTCTGGGATCTCTGAAGAGGAGGTGGAAAGGTTTTAAGAGCCAGAGGGTGTGACACCAAAAGCACATATGAACTCACTCAGACTGTGGGAGCATGCACAGGGCCTGCACAGGCTCAAGACAGACCAGGTCCCAGCTCAGAGAGGGGAAATGGACATGGGATCCCAGCCCTAACCTATAAACTATAGGTTGACATTCACAAAGGAAAAAATTAGTTTTAACCAATGGAATTTTACTGGGTATATTGATCACACTTCTTAAGAGAAAACCCCACATTTAACAGTAGATGGCCAACACAAGACAGTGATATTTTTGTGTTTTGTTTTTTTGTGTGTGTGTTTCTTAGTTGTTTTATGTGTATTTCTAGTTTTTTTTTTTTTTAATTGTTTGTCTGCCTGTTTTCTAAAGAGAGAGGGGGAAGGGAGGTGAAGTTATATAGGTAGGGAGAATCTGGAAGGAGCTGGGGGAGGGGAAACTGATCAGAATGTATTATATAATCTAAAGTGGGAGGGACCAGAAGGAGGAAAAAGAAATTTGTCCCTGTTAGCTGATTGTACAATTTCTTGGCAGTAAATTGATTAGAATGTTTGCTGATATTGGTAATTTGTATCTAATTTTCTCTCTGACCTGTATTATCATCAGTTTTGTGGATTTTCTTAAATTATATGTTTTTCCTTTCATGTATTTTTCTAGTTTCTGTTTAACTGATTTCCTCATTTGTCTTATTCCCTTTCTTTTTCTTACTTTGCATTTAATATATGCTTTTTCTACTCTCCTAAGGTAGATGTTCAGGTAATTGGTTTATTTTATTTATTTAATTTTTGTGTTTTGAGGGAATTAAGCCCAGGGCCTTACACATTGCTACCTTAGTGTTCTCCCACTGAACTTTAGCCCAAAGTCTTCTTTTTTCTTCATAAGTGTTGCTTTGTTGATATTTTATATTTTTAAATCTAATTACATTGTGTGTGTGTGTGTGTGTGTGTGTGTGTGTGTTTGTGTGTGTGTGTACGTACGTACGTACGTACAGGCATGAACAAGTATGGAGGTCAAAGGACAACTTGTGCAACTTCTGTGTTGTAGGTTTTGGGAGTTGAATGCAGCTTGTCAGGCTTGGCATGAAATGCTTTTACCCTCTAAGCATCTCCTGGTTCTTGTTTTGATTTTTTTTTTTTTTCGTTAATTCACATTATTTGCCAGTTTTCCTTTCTTTATCTCTTTGGTCCGTAGTTGAAGAGTGGTGTTTGGTTTCTAAATGTTTAATGGGTTCATAAAAATCTTTGTTATCAAGTTTCAATTTAATGCCATTGTATCTTAGAATTTGTGTGACTTCATTCCTTCTAAGTGACCATTTGAATTTGTATTATGTTTACTAAAATATTCTATATCCTTCTTAAATGAATTTTTGAAATGTGCTCACTGTGTAGCCCATTTTGTCCTAGAGCTCTCTTGGGCTGGTTTAACTCCTTATATGTTAGCTCTCCTTGGCAGACAGATGTCTCATGGCTCTGTCATTTTCAACACACTGGATGGAGTCCGCACTGCAGCTTTCATGGCTTCATGCAGCGATCTTTTAGGGCCTCCTCTCAGCAGCTCCAGAACTCCCACGTGTTGTCTGGCCTTAGCTCGCTGAAATCATGGAGGATGAGTCCATGGTCCCATCCCTCTTAAATCTTTCATATTTCCAAAGTTGGGATGGACTCTTGTCCTCTTGGGTCATATTTGCAGGCATTTTAGTATGCTATTATTTTCTAGGAGCAAGATTCTTAGATCTTTTACTTCTACAAGTTGGAAGCTTCACCGAGTGGGTCTTGCCCTAAGGTTGCTTTCCTTTATTCCAGTGCAGAACAGGCATCTCCTTAAAGAAGTGAATCTCCATGTTACAGTTTCTCTGCACCTGTCTTCTGCTGTAACATTAAATAAGGTTCCCACTGCACTTTTAATGTCTAAACTCTACAATTTGCATTTCTTTTTTGTCCCACGTTGTATTTCCTTGCAAATCTGTATAAGAGCTATCAGTAATAACTGTGACATGAATTACTCATATGTTTTCAAATTTCCTCTGCCAAAGAAATTTTTTAATTTTGCCTCAAAAAAGTTCTTAGGGCAGAAGGCTGCCAGATTCTTTGGCAACATACCATACATATAAATGGCTTTTACCCTAGTTATTAATATTCTGGGACTTCTACCACCAGAATCACCCTCAGCCTTGCTAGCTTCCAGACTTCTACCAGAGCTGTCTAAAGCTTTCCTTACACCATTCCTAAGCCCACACTTCTAAAGTCTTCCACATTCCTCCGGGAAACAGCATGATTAGGTTGTGCACGGCAGCAGCCCACTTTTCTGGTGTCAGTTTTCTCTTAGTTACTTTTCTGGTGCTGTGATAAAGCACCATGACCAAGAAGAACTTACAAGAAGAGGGTTTTGGCCTTAGGATTCCAGAAGTGGAGTCCCTAATGTCTGGGGAGGCATAACAATATGTGGCTGAAACAGGAAGCTGAACGAATACATCTTCCACTGCACTGGAAGCGGAGAGTGTAAACTGGAAGTGGGATGAGGCTCTGAACTCTCAAATCTTGCCCCACCGATATATGATCTTCAGCATGGCTCTACCTCCTAAAGGTTCCACATCCTCCCCTAAACAACACTGGCAACTGGGGACCAAGTGCACAGATGTGTGGGCCTAGGCGCCACATTTCTTGCTCAAATCACCACAAATTTATCTTTATATACATAATATATAAATGTGAGTCATATAGTGGTCCTAGTTATAATTTTTTAAGTAAAGTTCACACTGATTTCCATAATGGTTATACCAGTTTGTACTCCCACTGGCAGGGAATAAGATTTCCTCTTTTCTCACATCCTAAATATCACTTGTCGCATTCCTCCTACCCCCATCCTTCTTCCCTACCTTTCTCCTTTCTTTTTGTTTGTTTGTTTGCTTTTGAGAGAGGTTTTCTCTGTGTAGCCCTGGCTTTGTGGACCAGGCTGACCTCAAACTCATAGAATCACCCGCTTCTGCCTCTTGAGTGCTGGGACCAAAGGCCTGTGCCACCACTGGCTTAGCTTTGAAACTTCTAAAATTATTTTATCCCATTGAATTCTATTTTGTTGAGTGATAAGTACTTTTGTATTCTCATTAATGTTCTTAACATTTGTTTGGGGAATGTAGTTAAATTACTTGTAAATAATTCATTACTTTCAAGTTTTGCTCTATTAAGATTTTGAATCTGCTCTGTTTTCTACCTCCCTTAAACTCTTCTCTATCATGGTTTCCTCACTTGTTTTACACACACACACACACACACACACACACACACACACACACACACCACATGGACACGTACATTTAAATGTAGTTTCTGCTCATCTGTGAGAGAAAAATGTGATGTTTGTTTCTCTGAATCTCCTTTTGTGTAGCATTAATGAGTTCCAGTTGCATCCAGTTTTTCTCTGAAGGTGATTTTAGTTCACTTTTGCGCTAGTAATCAGATTTAAAGTTTACTAGAAAAACTGCAAGTTTAGTTTGAATAGGAAAATGATTTCTAGAGGTTTTTCTTTCTTTCTTTCTTGTCTATCTTCCTCTACCTGTTCCTTTCTTTGATTTTGAGAGAAACTGCCAATACATATAGATGGTTTTAAACTTTAGTGTCAGCTGCATCTGTAGCACCTGCCCTTTGAGACAATTGCAAAGAACTTGAGAAGACTTAGAGGAGGACACTAGGAACCAATTACAGTGCCTGATACTTGAACACATCTTCTTTCAAGGCCTTTTGTTCTCTTTTTCTGTTTCTTTTTAATACTTTATCCATTCATATTGTCATCTATCAGTCTATTCACATTACTATTTATGAGATAAGTAATAATCTTGAGTGTGTGACTTGTTTTCCTGTCTTTTCTATTTAATGCATAATTTTTTTAAAGATTTATTTATTTATTATATGTAAGTACACTGTAGCTGTCTTCAGATGCACCAGAAGAGGGCATCAGATCTCATTATGGATGGTTGTGAGCCACCATGTGGTTGCTGGAATTTGAACTCAGGACCTTCAGAAGAGCAGTCAGTGCTCCTAACCACTGAGCCATCTCTAAAGCCCCGCATAATTACTTTTAAAAAATCCTTAAATGTGTACTCAGGAGGCAGAGGCAGGTGGATCTAGTGAATTCAATTCCAGCCTGGTCTACATAGCAAGTTCTAGACCAGCTGTGGCTACATGTTAAGACCTTGTCTCAAAAAAGAAGTCCTTACGTTTTTCAAAAAGTGTTAAATGGCAGTGTAACAGTTCATTATGTAAATTCTAAAGCAAACTGGAAACTCTAGTCATTCCCAGTTATATTGATTACATAAATAGTAACTGTTAAAGTTTATTAAGGTAATATCATGCTACCAGAACATACATATTTACTTTCATCTTTGTTTTGTTCACGTCATATATTTTTTTCTAGATATTGAAGTTTATAGAATATACTGAAGTTTATAGAATATACTGAATACAATGTAACATGCTATTTCTGTACAGTCCCGTGTTTTAACAATGGTTATACCACCTGTAATCACTACACATGAGTCATGATTATGTTACATACAAGATGATCTTATTCCTATTTTTTAATCTGCATGCTGTTATGTACACTAATTCAAAACTCAAGTACAGTGGTGATTAGAAATGAGAGTAGAGGTGTTTGCCTTGGACTGTTGTTGATCACCGTGTAATGTGAGAGGGGACTTTTCATGGTTGCTTGTCTTCTACCAAGTTGGTGAAGTTCCTATCAGGGAAATTTCAAGTATGGATGGATTATTGAAAGTATGTTTGTAATACTTAAACATTTAAATTTTGTAGTCTTTTTTGCTCTTATTCTTAAAATTCTATTATTTTGGTTATTTTGGCCATATCTTTCCTACAAAAGAAAGCAACATTCATTATGTTATTCAGTAAACTATTCTAAATACTTTAATGAGTTATAGAATTTCTACAACAGTTTTAACAACTTTTGTCAGTCTCACAGTGTGGTTATCTTTGGCTTGTCCTTGTCCTTTGAGCTTCTTGAAAGTTATCAGATACGGAAGGCTTTTTGGCCATTATTTCTTCAAATAAGATCCTTGTTGCTTTCTCTTACCTGCTTTTCCTTAATTTCCTTTAAAATGTGTATTTTCCTACTTGATTATGTCCCATTAGGATTAGATTTTCTGTACCTTCATTCATTTCTGCATTTTCCCTTCTTAATAGTTTTCTGTGACCTGTCTCCTGAGTTCATAGATTGTTCTGGTTGGTTAAGCCTCTTATTGAGCCTCTTAAGTCTTCAATTCAGGTATGTTTTGTTTTGTTTGTTTTCTTGATGCTCCAAGGTTCTTTTGGTATTTGTTCAAGTTTACTTTTCTGTTGCTCTGATGAAATATTCTGACCAAAACCAACTTATTGGGGAAGATTTTTATTTCAGTTTAAGAGTTACATTCAGTCATCTAGGGAAGCCAAGAAAGGCACTTAAGCAGAGACAATGGAGTAACTGCTTACAAGCTTCTTCTGGCTTGCCTCATCTGTCTTCCTTATGAAACACAGAACCAGCTTCCCAGGGCGGAACCTCCCACAGTGGCCTGTGGTCTCCACTATCAATTAGCACTCAAGAAAACGCTCCACAGACATGCTGCTCTTGTTCAAGCCTGCCCTATTCTCCCCCACCCTCACCCCACCCCTACCCCCACCCCAGTGACACTCAGCTGTGCTGACTTGAAGGAATGCTGGAAATGGCATTTCTTTTCAGCTTGCCTGGGAAACTATAAGCTTTGAGGTGGTTTCTGAGGCTCTTTGGACCATGATGTCAGTGTCAGTCTTATGTGGAGGAGCATAGTTTGGGGCATACTGTCCCTCCATTTTGCTCCCCAGAAAGAAGCTTTATTTAATATGTAATTTTGTAGTTTCTAATTCTAAGATTTCTTACACTATGGTTTGTTGTTCACTTTAATTTTTATTAGTCTTTAAAGCCAGGGTCTTGTTGTATAGTCCAGGCTGACTTTGAATTTTAAGTACTTCTGCCTCCTAAGTATTAGGATTACTTTAGACATGCGCCAATATTCCCAGGTCTGTGTTGTTATTTTGAGACAATTTTTGCTGTGTAGCCCAGATTGGACACAAACAGTGGATCCTCCTGCCTCTACCTCCTGATTTCTGGGATTATTTATAGGTATAGGCCACCACATCCTGCTCTTGGGAATACAGCTTTACATATTCTGTAGAATGTTAAACAAACAAAGATGTTTAATGGTGGTTGTTTGTTTGTTTCTTTGTACCAGAGAATGATCTGGGGTCACTCTTATTTATGTAGTCAGTTGCCAAAAATGTCATCATATGGGATAGAGCTGGATTTAATTAAGTTTGGATCTTTTTACACTTTTGTTCCAGGAATAACAAGAGTTTATCAGTATAGGTAGAGTTGAATGATATTTTCAGGGTTTTAAATTATTGAATAGATTTACTAAGGTTTGTTCTCTCAATTTCGTTTTTGTAGACTTAACTTTTCTCATTGTGTATAATTTTTTTTTAATTAGGGCTTTTAAAAAAAAATCCAATTCTTGCTAGTATTTCAAAATTGCTGTTGTCTGATGTTCTTTTTTTTTTAAAAAAAAAATCTTTTATTGCATTATGATGAGAAGAGTTACATGACTTCAATTTATCTGAATTTGTTAACATTTAAAAACATACTTTAATTAAATAGAGTTGAATCACATTCTTGTTTCCCTTTTGTACCACCGCTCCTCCCAGAGACCCAGTACCTACAATATCTTTTTTGTCATATAACTTAAAATTTATAAAAATACTATAACAATAAAAATAAGTATTATAAAAGTTGTTTGATATAAAACAACAATCGATTTAACAGTCTTATGTAGATGCTCGTCTACAGCAATAGTGAAAATACATTTTTCTCAACATAAATTTTAAATAACTCCAAACATATTAAATGTATACTTCAAAATAATACATCACTACATCACTGCTAGTATTTTCTTAAGTGAACATGAATATATAAAGTCTGTTTGTTTGTTTTGTATTTAGTAGAGTTTAAAATCTTGGCTCTTACTGTGGTACAAGTCCAAAATAAGAACAATTTTTAGACATTGGGTTTCATTGTAATAAGGCTGTATTCCAATGACCCTCACTTCACCAAAGGATTTTACCTCCATCATAGCTAAGCTGAGAGTTGATAGTTCTGCTGCACCAAGAAATGA
>NW_022196897.1:36766510-36854829 GCF_008632895.1 Mastomys coucha
ATCTTGCTTTTCTGGTGTGATGGTGTGTCCAGGACTTGCTATAGTGGGAGAATTGGGTTCTGATGATGGCAAGGGACCTTGGTTTGTGTTGTTTATTTTCTTACGCTTGCCCCACACCATCTGGTTAACTCTAGTGCTACCTGTCCTTGCTAAATCTGACTGGAGCCTGTCCTTCCTATGATCCTGGTTGTGTCAGAACTCCTCAGAGTCAAGCTGCCTCTGTGATCCTGTGGTTCTGGGATCCTGGGATCCTGGGCTTATTAGATCACCTGGAAGTGTGGCTTTCTCTGTGTGTTGTGGGACTGGCTGCAGAGCTTGTGCCCAAGGTCTGCTCAGAACACTAACTCAGACAGACTGGAAGGAACCTGAGATACTGGGCTGGCGGAGTTCCTGTGTGCCTGGTCCAGCTGGTCCCAGTTACTCCCAGTGTTGGGACAGATGTTGGGTCCTGCTCACCTCTGATCCTGGGTGTATCTAGAGCACCTGGGAGTGGAGCTTCCTGTGGGTGTTGTGAGACTGGCTGCAGAGCTTGTGCCCAAGGTCTGTTCTGGACCCCAGCCCAGACAGACTGGAAGGAATCTGAGTCACTGGGAGGGCGGAGTTCTGTCTTATCTTCTATAGGTCAGGTAGGCTTGGGTTTTTTTGTCCCTCCTTTTATAGGAGTTTGTGTCCTGTGGTCTTCTGCATGAGTATTTAGTTTCCAGAATTTAGCTTTGGTGTGTGGTACTGATCATGTTTCCTTTGTCTTTGTAATTTATAAGATGCTTAGTTTGCTACTAGTAACTTTATAGTAGCAAAGTACAAGTGGCCTGTCACTTGCTTTTAGTTGATGGTGTTGTCCATGGAGTTTTAAAACTGATAGATAACCTTTGACTTAATGTACAGCTCCTTACATTCATTTAATGAGTAAATTCTGAGAGCCAACAAGTTGGGCTGTGAGTATTGTAGGATTCAACAGGACTTAAATTTCAGTCTTGATTTCTACTGGATGGCTATAGAACCTCAGCTAATCCCTTCCCAAAAGGAAAAAAATAAAGAGATTGTGGTACTTATGTATGACTGAAAGTCATAAATTACTTAGTTTGCTTTTCATAGCTTATATAATCCCATGGTTTACTAGGGAAAATAATCCATAATAATCATTATCAAAACACCAAGTATTTAGGTGTAATTATAGTTATAGCCAGTTTTATCTTTAAATTTTACTTATTATATCTTTATGGTATGTGTATGTGAGTACATATTACACAGTCCTACTGAAAGTCAGAAAGTAACTTTGAAATTGGTTCTCACTTTCCACATTCATGTGGATTCAGAGTGAGGTCATCAGGTTTGGTGGCAAAGCTATGTACCTTGCTGAGCTATCTCAGCAGCCTTTTTAACTTTTCTATTGTGGTGGCAGATTGGAAACAATGTTTCATATAGGTCAGTAGGTAGCTCAGAGTTGGATGACCTTGATCTTCCAAGCCTCAGGGATGGAATAGCAGGCCTCTTGGTTAGTGCCTGGGTTAAGAGGTGCCTTGGTGTGATATGCTAGTGCTGAGCTACCCCAGCAACTATACTTTTTACCTTTTTAAATTACAGTCTATTGAGAAGTTTGTGTGTGTGTGTGTGTGTGTGTGTGTGTGTGTGTGTGTGTGTGTGTGTGTGTACAGCTTGCTGGTAGAGGTCAGAGAACAGCTTTTGGGAGCAGATATTTCCTTTTCTACCATGTAGGTTCCAGATATCAAACTCAGATCATCAAGCCTATTGTCAGGCCCCTTACCTGCTAAGCCATCTCTAAGGCTACAAGGATGCCCCTTTAAAGGAAAGATCAGGTAGTGCTACTATTTTAGTTACTTTGAATGACCAGGTAACCAGCCAAAGTATAATACAGCATATATCAAGAACTTGACATCACCCCTGTTAATCCCTCTTTCCCCAAAAGACAAAATTTCAGTACCTTCTTCTAGGAGGTGCCCTCTTTCTGTTTAAAATCTGAGACTAGTTATGGTCATTACCTGAAGCACAGGCCTCTAGTAACCCTGTTATTCCTGTTCTGATTGTTAAAACAAATTTTTAACATTTTATTTTATTTTATGTGTATGAGTGTTTTGCCCAAGTATATGTATGTACACCACATGGAAGTCTGGTGCCCACAGAACTCAAAGAGGGCATTGAACCTTCTGGAACTAGAGTTCTACATGGTTGTGTGCACATGTGGGTCGTCTGTAAGTGTTCTAAGTGCCCTAACCACTGAACCATCTCTCCAGCTGTCCCAACCCCCTTTTGAGATACTGCTCAAAATCTGATGAAGGAAATGATAGCTGAGCGTTTATTTTTAGAAACAGTTTTGGCCTCTTAAGTTAAAATAGGAGGGCGTTATAAGTCTTGCTTTTTAATTTCTGGCTACATCTCTATCATCTGCCAATTCTGCTAATATAATAATTTCTGATCTACTTTAAAATTTTTCATTTAGAATTGGAAATAGATTAGTGAATGGGTAATTTCAAGCAGGAGGCCCTTTGTTTACCAGATTAAGTAAATTTTAATTTTTGTTAGGAATTAGCATGAAATCCTCATCTATCAAAATGTTTTGATAAATTTAATACTTTAAAACTTGATTATATTAATACTTTAAAATGTTTTATACTTTAAGGAAAGCGACGTTTTTATTAGAAGAATCCAGATTGTAAAATGTGGTACTATTCATCCCAGACTCTTATTACCCAAGTCTGCAGACTGTTGATATTCTAAGAACGTGGTTTCTCATCTCTAACTTTAACAAATGCCCTTGTCCTGTGAGGATAAAATAGTCAAACAACACTGGAACCAGAGTCCTGAAATTTGATTCCCTAATATATATGTAATTTATCTAGGAACAGATTACTTGTTTGATTCTCAAGGTAGTTGTGATTGTAGATGGTCTCTAAGAGCTAGAAAATACTTTGTAACTGGAAGGGAGGCATTGCCTGTTGTGACTTACTGTCTATGGCCAGCCTTAAGTATTAGAAATGAACTTATCCAAAGCTTTGCTTCTTGGCTCCTGCTTGTGTTGTTTTTATGTAATCCTTGCAATTGTTCAGCTGACTCAAATTCTACCACTAATATGTTCTAAATTTATAGCATAGTACTAGTTATTAATATATGAGAAATGTAATCGGTGAGCTTGGGTCCTACCCTGTAAAGAAGTCTGTTGAAAGTGTGGAAACACAACTAATCCTGTTTTAAGCTGCCTTCCGTTTGGTGCTGGGCCTTTGTCCATTTTGTTCATTGGTTTTGCTGCCTGGATTATTTCTTTTATTGCTTTGTCAATTCATCAGTCTTCCTAAAAGTCTCAAGGACTCGTGGTTTGACTAATTGAAAAGAGGCATTCTTGTCAGGTTCAAACACAATTGCATACTTGAGTATTTTCCTTTTACCAAATAAGCTTAATAGCAGAGATTGTGCTCATTCACTCTAAAAGTTCAAGTGACAAGATAATATCAAAGTCGAACAGGTACACTTAAACATGTTGGAAGAATGACTGATAATAGTTTTTAAATTTATCTATTGTAGCATCAGCTAATTTTTGTATTAGCCTAGTGTAGCACTTCCTATATCTTGAAACCCATTTTTTGCATGTATGTGTGCTATGTGTATAAATACTTGAATACAGAAGTAGTGCTTAAAGTCATACACAATATTGAGTTATTGATCAATGCTTTTACATAGAATGGAATATCAGAAGAATGGAGAGAAGATGAATAGTCTCAACGGTATATTCCAGACCTGGAAAAAGAATGAGGGAATGAATGAGTTGGATAGGGAAATGGAAAGGTTGATAAACTGAAGCTTTTCATAAAATCTGTTAATAACAGATTGGAGATGTGTGTGTAATGAGGAGGGGAAAGTAGAAGCTGTTTGTCTTCAGAAGAGGACCAGCATTTTGAGAGGTGAAGGTAGGCAGGAGGATGCAGAGGAAATGGTAGGCATTGTGATTCTGGGGGAGCATGCTTGGAGAGAGACATGCTGATAGAATGAGACGTTGTGTTTATGAAACTTAGAAAATGAGACAGTAGTAGGTGGTAGCAGCTAACCTACCTGCCTTCCTTTATTCCAGTATGATGGAGAAGCTCTGTGAGCATGATAGCCCTAAATAAACAAATAAACCAACAAAAGCCTGCGAGACTGAGGGGCTGATAGTAGAAAGGTATATGAATTTGAGAAATGATAAAAAGAACTTTGAAGAAAAGAGGACTTAGAAGGATGAGAATCATTCATAGGGCTTAGAGTTTGATTTCCTAGGAGGGAAAAAGTGTATGGCTAGATTTTACTTTAAATGTGCTGTTCTAAACATAGATCCTATAGACCTTGTTATTTAGAAGTAGGATATTGTTTGTTCATTGCTGAGGATACTACAGATAAGAATAGAGTTTATGTTACTATTTGATAATCTCTAAATCTTTTGAAGGCTTTAATTAATTTTATTATAAGCAGTAAGACCTTCTCAGAACATTTATGGTATTGGAATTTTTTAGAAATTTTGGTTGTGAATTTTAATAATGTACATATATGTGACTGAAGTATCCTTTCTCCAATATCTTCTGATACTTTTATTTAAAAATTGCTGTTCTGATTTTTAAAATGATTTTAAAATATAATTAAAAATATTTTAAAAATATAACTAAAAAGCTTTTAGTTATAAAGGTGTTTGTTGTTTAACTTTTTAAAGCATAAAAGTTAGTGTGTTATTTGACATTGTATTAAAAAACAAATGACTTAGAGGAGCTCAGTGATTAAAAACACTTGTTGCTCTTGCAGTGGAAGAATTATTAAAAATTATCAAAACAATCTCCTACTGTTTAAGGCTGTGGTTTCATGTTGAGTCATAGTCATAATTATTGTGCCATTGTGGGACTGTGGTTGTGAGTGTGGCTGTTGCTGGGAGGTCCCTACACCAAAGACTTGAATGAAGTTAATATCTATGTTTTAGGCTTTAAAGAACTTCAAAAATTAAAATTGTATAAATGATATAATTAAGAATTTGGGTTTGCACATATGTAGCCAAGTTCATATATGCTTTTATCACTTAAAATTATGTGACCATGATAAGTTATTAAGCATATTTATACCTCAGTTTCTTTGAGTGTAATATATTTTTTATTTTCTAAAATACTAGTAATCTGGTAGATTTAATTTGTTAAATATATATTTACATTTTGTTTCTGTATTGTGCAATTTGGAGATGTAAAAATGTACAGAAGGAGCATACTTATGCTTAGCAGGTGGATGGACAAATGAGACTTTTAGCATATCATATGTAACTAATGGTGTGGAGGAAAATAAGGCCTTTCAAGAAGTGATGGACTAGGAAATTCTAGGAAGGCCTGTCTGATAGATGAAACTAAAGTTTCAAAAATAGGCTGTTTGGATATAGCTTCAAAACAGGAAGAAACATTGTGGCTAGAGCAAAAGGTGAGAGGTTGAGATGTTGAGAGATACAGGGCCTTAAGCATCATTGGGGAATTTAACCTTCTACTGATACAAAGGTGATCTTTGTGGGGGGCATGACCTGGCTTACTGTCTAAAAGGTAAAGCTGCTAAGGGGACTAAGTATATTAGGACATTTCAGAGGCTGTTGATCAAAAGTGACCAGAACCTACGTGTTTTATAGGAACTTTTTGTTTAATATTTATTAAATATTTCCTGCCATGCTTATTTTATGATTTGTTGTACTCATCTTTATTTTAATTATTCAGTTTCAAGTGTAAAAGATAATACAAATTTAATTTCCTATGACTTGAATGTTTTCTTAATCTGGTAGTGGTGATGAATACCTCAATTTATTTAGCACACAAGGTCTGTACTTATTATAATCATGTATATATATATGGTCTTTAAGAATTCTACTTTTTAAAATTGTTATGCTAATAATAAGCTACAGGCATTAAGGGAGAATGATGGTAATACTTTCTTGGGTATGCAAAAAAAAAAAACCCTATGGTTTAGCAAAGGGGAACTATTCCAAATTGATTTTTGCATTTATTAATTAAAAAAGTAACTTTTAAATAGAATTATGCACCGAGTTAATATTACTAACACAACTTATGTCGCCTACTTTACATTTTGCAGGAACATCACTTACAGCGAGCTATTTCAGCACAGCAAGTATTTAGAGAAAAAAAAGAGAGCATGGTCATCCCAGTCCCCGAGGCAGAGAGCAACGTCAACTATTACAATCGCTTGTACAAAGGAGAGTTTAAGCAGCCCAAGCAGTTCATTCATATTCAGCGTAAGTTTGCTAATTGATTGTTTTCTGTTTATAATTTTAAATTATCAGCCACTGAAAATATGCTGTATTGTCTGAGACTTTAAGCTTCTATTCATATTCTTTGGTGAATAGAATGTAAAACATTAGATATTTAAATCTGTTTGTATTTTCATTTGAGCTTGGAGATCACTTTGAGTTTTAATAATATTTGGACCTGTAATGCTTATACAGTATAAGATTTTTAGAACACAGTTTATTATACTGCTAAAAAGAGGATGGTTTGCCATAATGAAATAAGATTTATTTTTTAAAGTCCCATGTCTATAATGTTCACAAGTAGGGCTATATCTTTAGAAAAATTCAAAACATCTTTCATTTAAGTTTTATAAAATTCTAATTGTAATTTTTTTACTGCTCTTTCACTAAAGTATTCCCATTGTTGGTATATAAATGGCTATCATCTCCAGTCTTCTTGCAAGCCCTGTAAATAAAAGGAATTTTAGAAAATGCCACTAATTTTTTTTTTCTTACTGAAGATTTCTATGTATCCAATCATTTACCTTGCTAGGAGCAAAGACCTACGTTTATTAGGTGGTAACCCTAATCTCCTCTTGTGCTGTGGGTTTGTTTTGGCTGGAGGAAGAGTAAAAGCTGTTGGGATAGAACTTTAAGTAAGTTTAGACCTTTTAGTAAGTCATGTGTGCTTCTACAATTGTGCTTACCCATTTAAGAATGTCTCAGCACCTTTTTGTATGTTATTTATATGATAGAAATTTTAGCCTGCTTGTATAATGTTAGTTAGAGGCAGATTATATCCGATTTGTGGCACTTTCCAGATTAACTTGGTTCAAGTGTTTAGAATAGTGCCTGAGATAGCAAGCAAGGTCAGACACAGACAGCAACTGCAGTTCAGATTAGCTGATTCTAAAATTCTTCCCCTCAGGTTATTCAGTAACTCCTCCTACCTCCTGAGTCTAACATGAGGTAGACAGAAGTGGCAGAGAGTATCTGGATGGGTGCTAGTTCAGTAAGAGGAGTGTTCCTGACCTAGAAGATGCTACTCAGTGAAGGTATTTTGGGAAGACCAAAGTAATCAGTCCCTTGTTCATTTTGGTAGAGAGATGAAAAGTCTTGAGTTCAAGGAGAATAAATGTTCCTTTGACCTCAGTAATTTGTATGTCTGGTATATTATTCCCACTTAGTAGGAGTAGAAGACCTTCAGCACATTCACCTAGCAACTACCATCTTTCCTGAAGATGCTGGAGTGATGCCATGCTCCCTTGGGAGTTGGCACAATCTAACATCTTAGTTCCCTATCTTGTACAAAATCTAAGGGAAGTTTGCTTTCCTGCCTTATAATTCTGTGGGCTACCTATCTATAAATAATGTTCTCTGCTGTTGGGTGGTGGTGGCAACACACGCTTTTAATCCCAATACTTGTGGGGCAGAGCAGGTGGATCTCTGAGTTCAAGGATAGCCTGGTCTACAAAGCAGGTTCCAGAATAACCAGGCTGCACAGAGAAACCTTATCTTGAACCCTTCCCTCCTGGAAAAAAAAGTTCTCTGCCCTAAATTTTTCTGAAAATGCTTATTTCTTAGAATTTTTTTTTAAGGTTTCTTTTATTTGTTTTGTTTTATTCTTTTATTTTCTTTATTAGATTTTTCTTTATTTACATTTTAAATGTTTTCCCCTTTTCAGGTCTCCCCTTTGGAAACTCCCTATCCCATTCCCCCTCCCCCTGCTTATATGAGGGTGCTTCCCCACCCACATACCCACTCACTCACCTATTCCGGTCTTCCCTCCCTGGCATTCCCCAAGGGCCTTTCTTCCCACTGATGCCAACAATGTCATCCTCTGCCACATATGCAGCCAGAGCCATGGGTCCTTCTATATGTACTCTTTGGTTGATGGTCCAGTCCCCAGGAGCTCCAGGAGAGTATTTCTTAGAATTTTAATAGGAAACTAAACTTTTCTTCTTATATAGTGAAATTGCTAATATTAACTGAGCTATGTCCAGGCTTTGTTTAGTGTTACAAGTTTTAGTTTCACTAAGCCATTTGTTTCTCATATTATTCCCAGAGATTTAGGGTATAAGCCTGGACACTCTTAGCCCCAACATGCTAGTTTGGTCACCCATCCTCAGTATATCAAAGGAACAAGTAATTGTGTGAAAAAGTAGAGAAGAGGTTTATATTCAGTGTATCCTCAAAGGGAAGAGAATTATTCCAGTGCACATGCATAGTTGCACTCTAATATTAGGACCATAGACAGAAGGAGAGGTGTGTGGGTATGGAAGTGCTTGACCACCAAGCTTGACCTGAGTTCAGTTTCTGGGCTTCTACATGGTAGAGGGAGAAAACTAACTCCTAAGAATTATCCTCTGATTTCCATATGCACTCAAGTAGCATGCACATACAAATAATGTAAGAAAAATTTATAGTGCTAATTGCAGAAGAAAATCAGTGATTCATTTCTTAAAGATAACCAACACATGACAGCTAGTAACTTTATTTTAAATATGCATTATGTTGTATACATAAATATGTGAATGTTTTACACTAGTATGTATGTGTTTTAGAAGAGTGTACTCTTATGATAAAAGCTGTAATATAGTGTTAAGCATAGTGGCATGTCTCAGCTATGCAAAAGACTGTGAGGTAAGGATCACTCAAGCCTGGACATTCCAGACCATCCTGAGGAATCTAGTGAGATCCCATTTCATAAACATGGACAACATAAAGACAAAGTGTAATATATGAATACATAGACCAGCTACAGTCATTTATTGTCAGATATTACATGATGTACATAATTGAATGTGCTTTGTTTCTTATATGACTAGCAGCACAGTATGATTCATACTTGCATCACCTACAAACGACTTAGTGATGGAAATGTTTTTAAAAGTCATAATCATATAGAGCTACTGTTGTATGTAGTTCACAGCTGACTGAATCATCACATGAAAGATCACATGTGTGTGCATAATATGTTGCCATCACTACTGTTTTGAACAAATTATCTTTTTACTGTTAGGTAATTAGGAATAAGAAAAAAATCACAGTTTTATTTTGCCCTTGTTTACTTATTTTCTGGTCTTCCTTTAAACAGATTAGATTTTTTTTTAACCCATGTCATTTTCTTTCTCTGGTGGACTTTGAAATTTCATGCAAGTCAAGTATGTGGCAGCAAATCACCTCAGATTTTATTTGTCTGAGAACATTTGTGGGGGAGGCAGGGGGTTCGAGACAAGGTTTCTCTGTGTAGCCCTGGCTGTCCTGGAACTCACTCTGTAGACCAGGCTGGCCTTGAACTCAGAAATCCACCTGCCCCTGCCTTCCTAGTGCTAGGATTAAAGTCCTGCGCCCCCAATGCCTGGCATCTGAGAACATTTTATTTCCCTATTTTAGGAGGATTATTTCATAGAGTGTGTACTCTTAGAGTAGAAGGTTTTATGTTGATTTTCAACATTTCTAGTATTTCAGTCTATTCTCTCTCTTTGCTTGCACTTTTAAGACTATTAAGTATAATTTTTATCTTTGGTCCACTATAGGTCCACTTTCTCCTTCTGGCTTATTTTTAAATTCTTTTTATTTTTTGCTGTTGTACATCAGTGTTTGTGCGTGCTCGTGTGTATGCTTGTGTACATGCCACACACAGTTTGTCTGTTGAGGTTAAAGGACAGCTTGTGGGCGATCTCTAGTTTTAAGTCTTTGGCTTTTATCCTTTTAAATGTGTTGTGAGTTTTAGTATTTATTTTGGATTTTTGAGGCTGGGCCATGCTTTGAAGCCCAGCTGGCCTCAGACTTAGAGTAATTTCCCTTAGCCTCCTCAGAGCTGCAATTGCAAGTGTGAATCCCTGGGCCACCCAAGAGACCCTTTCCTTAATCGTCTCCAATCTAATAAACCTCCAGTACCACTCTTTGTTGCTAGGAATTTTGATCTTGTCATTCATTTCAATGTTCTTTTTTAGGATTCTTGTTTTTCAGCTTACATTATCCATCTGCCTTGTATGTTGTCAATTTGCTGCTGTTTATTTAGGCATGTTAGAGTTTTGTTAATTCCTAATCAAAACAATATAACATTCCTAGCAAATCCTAGATCTGACTGTGGTACCTGTTAATTCTTTACTTAGGTGTGATTGATGTATTGGGCAAAGTGAACTGCAGCAAAGAAGACTTGAATAATATAAATGGGGGAGTAGTTAGTTTATAATACAAAATCAGACAGACAGATTTATCCTCTGGTGAGTCTGGCTGTCTGGATTCTGAACTTCAGTGCTTCTCAAGGTTTTTCTTTTTTTTTCCCACCATTTCTTTTTTTGCCCCCCTTTTTTGTCCTTTTGATGGGACAAGTAACGGGATGGTGACCACCAAGCCTCTAGAACTGTTTTTTTTTTCCTCTTCCACCAGATCAGAATTTTATAATAAAACATCAACAGATTAGGCTCTGGTAAAATAACTCATGTGCAGCATTTGCTAAGAACTAAATGTTCTGGTATATTTCAAAGTGCTTCACTTTCCTCTCCCACCAAAAGCACTGAGGGATCACCCTGTATTTGCTGAAGACCTAGTCACATATCCGAAGGTGAAATGTATGCAGCATCCCCTTGGCTGGGTGCTTAGACTTGTCTAGGCCACCTTTAGTCATGGCTTAAGCACACACATACCTCCTAAATTGGTTCCAGAGTCTCTGAATTCACCTGTCTGTCTCTTCTCCAGTTTTGGTAACGGTGATTTAAACTCTGACCTTGTTAGTTTTGTTTATCTTTTCATGTGTTATTAAGATGAAATGGCAAGTCTTCAGTTCTTTACCTGGAAACCTGAAGTTCCTTGTGTAATTGGTTTCTGGCTTTCTCTGACAATCTTAACACTTTTTTCCTCTAATTAAAACATAGTTGTAATCTGCAGGTGATGACAGTGATAACAAGCCCTGCTTGTGTTTGCTCTTTTGTCTTCTGTGATGGTTAGAGACTTAGAAGAGAAAAAGTCAAAAACTTGTGTAATTTTTTTATGGCTTGTGTTTAAGATGCCTTAAGAATTACAAATATTTGCCTCTTGGCTTAATGGAGTTTATTCAGCTTTAGTTAGTAATTTTGGTATTATTTGGTTTTAAAGAATTTTTTGCTGTTTGTTCTTCTTCCTCCCCTTTCTTTTCCCTCCCTTCTTCTTTCTTCATGCCTTCTTTCTTTGTCGTCTTCCTCTTGGGTCTGCTATAACACTGAACTTACGATATCTCTGCTGTCTTCTCATGCTGGGATTACATACGAGTCTTTTATAATTTATATCCTATCCTGGAGGTGCTTGCAGAGAATGGTTTCTCAAGTATTTTCTTTAGAATATATGTGCAACTTGTTTACTTTTAAAATCAATTTTAATTTTAAATAGGATCATTTTCATGTTTATTTCAATTAAAGTGACCTGACTGTATTATATGTATGTGTGCATATACATACATATTTTAGTTGCTTTAGGTTTTGGTTTGTTTGTTTTGGAACAAGGTCTTGCTCTGTAGCTCTTGATGGACTTAAACTCACTGTAACCCAGGGTAGCCTCAATTATGTAGTAACCTGCCTCTGACCCTTGCCTTGAGTACTGGGATTTCAGAATGTACCACTACACTAGTCTAGTTTATTCGTTTGTATGTTTGCTCACTATTTATTAGTTCAGTTTTGTTCATACAAAGAAAATACAGCTTTCATTGACATTTAGCCAAGAATTTCATTTTTTTTTAATAGCAACTAGCAATTACTTTGGTGTTCTTTCTAGAATCGTTTTTAGTGAATTTTTAGGCATTGATAATACTGGAGCAGGAATTCTTGGCCAAAATGCTATATTCTGTATGACTATCGGGAACCATTTTTGAAAGATCTAGTATTAGGCAGGTTGTTTTTGGTTTTTGCTTGTTTGTTTTTTAAAGAGAATGTGGCTGTTACTGGTGTGAGACCTCAACTGCAGATGAGCCCCCTCTTCCAAGGTATTGAACTATGTATTATCACTGTTATTAGACACTGGGAGCAGAAAGCAGTTTACATTTCTTTGATTACTTGTAGTGTTTAGTTCAGACTTGAAAAGAAACAGATTGAAATATTTATGAATTTTGTATTTGGGGGGCTATAAAACAACCATTAGTTACATTTGATATCTGAATGTTTAAATGGACTTGCTTTATATTAGAAGATGAAATAAGTAGTGAGAGAAAATGGTGCCTAAACATACTTTCTGAGAACTTTTTATTTTGATATAATTTAAATTACATTCCTAAAATTTGGCATAACTTCCAACTCAAGGGAAAGTTTTCAGAATGGTATAAAAATTCTGTAGACTCTTCAACATGGTTCAGTAAATGTAGACTTAGCATTATTCATTGCTTGTTTCCCAGTTTCCCCTACTCCCCTATCATTCTCTTTCTTCCCCAAGGTAGTTTTCTCTTTCTAAACTCTTTTTGAGTAAATTTTAGATTTACTTACAAATACCTTAGTGTATGTTTCTTAGGAACAATGGCATTTTCCCATTTAACCACAGCATGGCTGTCAAAATGAATAAACTGTCTTTGGTGTAATATAATTAACTAATCTCTTTGACCTTGTGCATGATTCAGTATCTTTTTATATTAAATTTTTATAGTAAAGGAAAATTCCAAAAAATGTTTTTCGTTATCTGTCATATCTCTTTAGATTACTCCTAAGTTTTCTTTTGCTTCATGCCAGTGATATGTTTTGGGGACAGCCTAATTACTTTGTAGAAAGCACCTTAATGTGGATTTACCAGTTACGACATGGTTCTGGCTGAATGTTGGGTTTTTGCTTACCTCTTCATTGTAGTAAAGAAGTGGCAGAGCATAAATTTACCTTAATAACTTTTAGTACATATTATTAGGTATATATACATTTTTTATACAAAAGATCTCTGGAACTTCTATTTCATTTAGTAAAACTAAGCTTCTATATCATTTGAATCATAATTGCTCATTACCTCCCTTGAGCCAGGCCCTGACAACAACTATGTCTATTTTCTCTTCTATGAGCTTGAGTATTTTAGATACCTCTTGAATTGACTCTATAGTATCTTTTTTGACATAATGTCCTCAAGATTGATCCATATCACTAGCTTATAACAAGATTTTGTTTTATAGTATTTTAATATAGTATAATATTCCACTGTGTCTGCCATATTTTTAAAAATTTGTTCTTCAGTATATGAACATTTGGGTTGCTTCTGTTTATTCTAAACAGTGTTGCACTAAGTGTGAGTAACCACACATCCTCTTCAGGATCCTGTTTTCAGTTTCTTATGGGCAGTTTCATATAACCCAGATTGGATCATTCAATTATTATTATTATCATCATCATCATTGTGATTATTACTAGTAGTAGTAGTAGGATTCGTAGTGCTTTGAGGAACTGCCATACCAATTGACGCTCAGCAGTACATTTTTTCTTAGCCTTTTTTTGGTCCTAGTGACCATCTTAATAGGTGGAAAGTTAGGTCTAATTGTGGCTTGATTTGTAGTCTCTGATTATTGATGTTGAGCACCTTTTCATATGCTTATTGATTGTTCATATTTCTTTAGGTAAATACTTCTTCAAGATCTCTGCAGATTTGTAAATTGGATTTCTTGAACTGCAGTGCTTGTATTGTGAATAGTATCCTCGTAATACATAGATGCCTGCATTCCCCTCCTTTTTCTTTACAATGTTCATCGTTTCCTTTGCTGTGCAGAAGCTGTTTGTTTTGGTGCTTTTGGCCACGGGAGGCTTAGCTGTGAGAGTACTGTGAGTTGACGAGCTCCAGATCTGCCTGGCTTATACTATAAGGCTCTGTTAGAAGTGAGGTGGAAAGTACAAGGAGGAAAACTAGTGTGAAATCTTATCAGAACTTAATTCTTGTGTTTTCTTCTAGTCCTTTTGTAGTTTCTGGTCTTAAACCCATTTTTAGTTATTTGTTACAATATAAGAACTCATTTCCCCATGTGAATATCCAGTTCTCATCATCTGTTTCTTCTGATTGGTTCATGTTGGGACCCTTGATAGTCATTTTAATATACACCTGAGGGTTCGTTTCTGTGTTCCCTACTTTGTAGAACCTTATGCTCATATTTTACTATTGGGATCACTGTCACTTTCTAATTTATATTTTGCAATTTAGAACTTATATCTTCAACATAGCTCTTTATTTTCGAAAGAACTGGTAAAATCCTTAGCAGAGAATGCCATTAGTAAAGAAAACAACATTAAGTGCCCATGAAATTTTGTTTTATAAGTTTTTTTTTTTTTTTCCAGATCTTTCTGATTGCAACTATGTACTGAGTTCAGACCCGAGTTCACGGTCTTGTAAATGTTGAAACAGCCAGTCTGTTGGAAAACACTGCTAGTATTCTTGTCCCCCTCCCCTGTTAAGATTCTAGAAATACATCTTCATTTTTGAAATTTATATTATGTGAGAAACTAGTATTTCTACTTTTATGTATGTGTTAGGTTTGGGTTTAGTTTATGATGATTATCACTTGCTGCCTACCTTGGTCTGGATAAGAATTTCAGCTCTTAATCTCTACCTGCCAAACTTGAGAATGAACAAGAATGATGATAGTTTAGAGGGAAAATATGAGAGTGTAAGAGAGTAAATAGGGACCACTGACCCAGGACTGTTAAAACACAAAGTGGGTTTTATATTTACAAATATAAGATGACTTTAAATAAACCAGGTCATTTTGATTCTTTAAAGACAAACAAACGCCACCCTGAAACAATCTCTGGCTAAGTCTTGTAACTCTCTGAGAGAGTCACTTTAAAAGTCACTTTAAAAGTCCTGGTTACTCATTCATAGCTATTTGATTGATGGTTCTCAGGCAGGCGCTGGTGTTGTTTCAGAACCTCGGAGAGCTCCCAACAGAGCTTTACTTCTCTATTAGCTTTCAGAAGCTACCTTTAAAAGTTATTTTAACCCCAAGGACCTGAAAATTATATGAATTCTTTAAGTTCAATTATTGTACATTAGACACAATATTTGTGATGTTTTAGTGCACTAGAATTGTGGTTCTCAGGATAGAGTCCTGTAGTGTCACTTGAGGGTTAGGAATACAGACTTATAAACCTCACTCAAATAAATGATTGATCCCAGTATTAGCAAGTCCTCCATGTGGTTTCTAGTGAATGGTGAAGTTTGAGAAACACTGGCTTCAAGACTATGTTGATAACCATGTATCATGCGGGAGGAATGTATGCGAGATCTTAGGCAGATACTGTTTTATTCTACTTTATGTGAGATTTGGGTATATAACACTTATTGGTACTAGATGTGTGCAGAATTTCAATTCTGCTTCCTAAACATATGCCTTAATATATGTTCATACAACTTTTTTGACTATGTAGTATGAAGGTAGATTTGGGTCACATAGCTTCTTGCCCTGTCTCATGTTTGGCAATTATATTTTGTGATTAAATACACCGCTCTCCTTATTCCTTTTGCTTTTTCTAGAATGCCTTTGTGTTCACTTTCTCTCTGTTTTATAGTATTGGTGTGTTGCTTGCTTCCAAGGGGAGCTTGCCATATGTGTTATATTTGAAGAGTCAGTGTTAGATAATTTTAGATAAATTGAAGTAATAATGGCTTTAAAAGTCGTAAGAAAGAACTAGACAGTTGGATAGGAGATACAGCCTTGTTAGTCTTTAAATACATGCTTCTCTTAGAAAGTACAGTTACAAGTGCTCAAAGACAAGCCTTAGGGACAAGATATACTTTGTTGCCTACAATTAAAGGGATTTTTAAAAGTAGTTTCCATGGATAAACATTTAGGAAATAGATGAATGTGATTAATACATTTTAATGTATTTGATTAATTAATTAATTAATTAATATATGTGTGTATTGGTGTTTGGCCTGTCTGTTTGAAGGAGTTGGATCCACTGGAACTTGAGTTACAGACAGTTGTGAGTTGCCATGTGGGTGCTGGGAATTGAACCTAGGTCCTCTGGAAGAGCAGTCAGTGCTATTAACCACTGAGCCATCGCTTTAGCCTGACTAGTATGATTTTTTTTAAACTACTATAATTTAGGTAAATGTTAGGTACATGTTGGAAATGTAGCACATGTGTGGAGGTCAGAGGAAAACTTTGTAGAGTCAGTTCTCACTTTCTAACTTTACATAGCTCTAACTCAAGTTATCAGGCTTATAAAGCAAGGACCTTGATCTACAGAGCCATCTCACCAGTCCATGATAATCTTTTGGTATTGTCTTTGGTTAATAAATTTAATTTGTAAGCTTAAATATTTACGTTCAAAATAAAACAAAAACTGTCTGTCTTAGGGTTTTACTGCTGTGAACAAACACCATGACCAAGGCAACTCTTATAAGAATGGCATTTAATTAGGGCTGGCTTTACAGGTTCAGAGGTTCATTATTATCAAGGCAAGAACATGGTGGCACTCAGGCTGGCATGGTGCCAGAGGAGCTGCTAGAATGAGGGTCTTATATAAGCCCATACCCACAGTGACACACTACTCCAACAGGGCCACACCTTCTAATAGTGCCACTCCCTGGACCAAGGATATGCAAACCACCACATTATCTTTTGACCATATTGATGTCTTTATTCCATTTTGATGTTCTAAAGACTTTCATTGCTGCAGCTAAGACTAGAACAATGTGATTTATCTTCTCTGTGTAATTAAAATGCCAGTCATTATATGACCCTGAAGCCTGTGCTCAGCTCACCAGGGTTCTTAACCATTTTCTGAGCTCTAAGATGTGGTCTTTCAGCTCTAAGTTATATAACTTTGCTGTGTCAACACATACATAAATTCATATGTCAGTCTTTATTTAACTTCCTTGCTTTTTTGAAAATAAGGCCTTAGAGGGAGTATTCTGGCTGGGCTGAGGATTAAACCCACATAAAAGACCCTACTAGAAGAGAAGAGTACAGATCATTACAACTGCATGGGGGTACCTCATAGGTAAATGAAGATCAGAAAAAGGAGGTGGCTTCAGATACTGATGTACTGTGCAGAACAAAGAATAACAGTTCTGAAAAAGTAATGGGAAATGAAAAGCAAGCTAATAGATCTGTTTGTAGTCTTACTCTGGCCATGTTGCTCTCCATCTCCTGTTTGGTGAGGCATCTTCACCTGAGAGCTTTGTTTGTTTTGGGGAAGAAAAGGGGAAGGTTGTCCTGCTCTTCCTGGACCTGCTACTTTCCAAGTATCTTTATCTGGGAATAGTTTTTGGACCAGTGTGGCATATTTTGTGGTGGCATACTCTGTATTCCATACATTTCTCCGTATTTCATACAGAGAAAATGGTGGTAGGGAGAAGAGAATTTTTAAAAGTTCAAAGTGGATCCTATGAATAAGTGAGCACAGCAATACAAATTTTAAGACTAGTTTTTTCCCTTTATTGTATATTTCATGAGCGACCATAGTTAATTCCATAGTTTTTACATACCTAGTGTTTTTCTACTAAACGTGAAGAGAAGGACTTATGTCAGTCACTCTTTGAACATCTGGGCTCTGGGCTCTAGAGGCTATTTGTTTTTAACACTTTTTTTTTTTTAAACGTCTTTTCCACCACAAGCTTCCATTTCTAAAGAAGAACTACAAATCATCCTACCTAATTTACATGGCAGCTACTCTGCTCTCTATTGGGTAGTAAGATGAAATACAAAACACAAAACTTTTTCTTGCTCTTTGAGTTTGAAAAACGGAGGTTTGTATAGATAACTAGTATGCATAGTTTTTCTGAGTAAACACATTGTTTTGTACATTCCTACCAACAACTTTGTTTTTCTTTTTTTATATTAAAATCTTTTTTATTAGATATTTTCTTTATTTACATTTCAAATGATATTTCCTTTCCCAGTTTCCCCTGGGGGGGGGGAACCCTGTTCCCTCCCCTTCTCCCCTCCTTCACCAACTTACCCTCTCCTGCTTCCTGGCCCTGGCATTCCTCTACACTGGGGCATAGAACCTTCACAGGACCAAGGGCGTCTCCTTCCATTGATGTCTGACTTGGCCATCGTCTGCTACATATGCTGTTGGAGCCATGAGTCCCACCATGTGTACTCTTTGGTTGGTGGTTTAGTCCCTGGGAGCTCTGATGGTACTAGTTAGTTCATATTGTTGTTTGTCCTAAGGGGCTGCAAACCCTTCAGCTCCTTGGGTCCTTTCTCTAGTTCCTTCATTACCAATAACTTTGTTGAGGCAGTTGGCAAACATGATATTTCTTGCTCTCTTTTGGTGTATCTTCTAGTTATCTTAGTGTGTGAGGTACGTGCTCCACAGACGTATTTCTAAGGTTTGATGATATGCTTGCTTTGTTGTAAATGTAAGGTTCTTTTCCCCTCTGTATTGTCAGTGTGTTCTCTGAACTCTGCTACCTGCCTTCTTTCCTTTTTTCCTTGTTGTAGTTTTCCTGCCCGATAGTTCTTTTGTTGTTGTTGTTGGTTTTTTTGTTTTGTAATGCTTTTTGTTTTTTTTGAGACGGGGTTTCTCTGTATAGCCCTGGCTGTCCTGGAACTCACTCTGTAGACCAGGCTGGCCTCGAACTCAGAAATCTGCCTGCCTCTGTCTCCCAAGTGCTGGGACTAAAGGCGTGTGCCTCCACTGCCCAGCTCTCTGATAGTTCTTAGGAAAGGAAAACAGGAGGGGTTGTTTCTTACCTCCACCCCGAATGTTTTGGAAGGGATGCTGATCAGTAGTTTTCAGTACCCAGCAGTGGTTTAAGTTAATCACGAAGAAATCAAACTCAGAAGTTCCTCAAGGTAACTTGTTTACTGTGAGTAATACAGGTAAAAAGGGACTTAGAGAGAAACCTAAAATAGATATGGTCAAAGTAATTCAAAGGATATAACTTTTTTCCCTAACATTTCCATATAACATTTTTTTTTCTAAGCTGGGTAACCACAAGGTGTATTTGTGCAGAAAACCCTGGTAATCTCTAGGTTTCCTATTCAGGTTTTTTTTTTTTTTTTTTTTTTTTAACATAGAAATCAGTCATCCTTGAAAGCCTGGAAGCCCTTTGCCTCTTTCATTACCTCTCTGCAGCAATAATATCTTCACTGCAGTTTCTGCAGCATTACTAGAGAAGGCAGAGGGAGATGATGATGGGCTAGAACATGCTAGGTGCTTCTGAAGGTGGATGAACAGCAGTGTGGATGTGCTTGCTGCCATACAGATGAGTGGCCACAGATAGCTGGCAAATACATTTATGTGCTTTATTGTTTAATAATCTTTTATTTATTAAAGTAGTAAACCACCCATTGTAGCCAAATTAGACATACATAGTTGTAAGTGTGTATATATACATATAAATTAAATTTTTGCCTCTGACTAGATATAATTCTCTCATTTTATTGCTTATTGATTGTGAGGTTAATAAATGATATCTCATTTACAAAGGGTACTACTTAGAATTGTATCATTTAAAATCTTTTTAAAATTTATTTTTTATTTATTTATTTTACTTTATATGTAGGGATATTTTGACCTGCATGTCTGTATACCATGTGCATGCTTTTTGGATCCCCTAAAATTAGAGTTGAGATTTGTCTTTGCCAGCAGAGAGACAGAAAGGCTCATTATTTTTGCAGTAGAGTATTATTTCCTGCTATAGTTGAAACTTACCATATTTAATTAAAAACTGGGATTTCTGTATACTCATTATAGTGGGCATCAATACTAAAATGAGCCATAACATTGTATTGTACTTTATTTACTTCACTTCTGCTAAATTAGACAATAGTCTTGGCCAACTAATGATGTAGAATTGAATCATAGGAGCTGTCTATATTTCTTGATTGCTTGCTCAGTAGTTGGCATTATGGTAGGTGCAAGTTATTTTATTCTTATAAAAATTTAATGAGATACGTAAGTTTATTGGTATTGTTTTGTAGCTATTAATCTTTGTCTAGCTCTATAATTTTGTCATTTCAAGAATGGAATATACACTGTAGCTTGTACAATTAACATTTTTCAAACTCAATTCCATTGCAATTTTTCAAGTTGTATGTATCAATAATTTGGTTTTACGCATTGTTGACTGTAAGCCCATTGTTGTACTCGTTACTGCTTCACCACTGGAAGACATTTTTGGATATTGTGGATAAATTTGCTATGAACATTTGTGTTGACCTTTAAATTTTTTAATTAAAAATTATTATTCAGAGGGAATAACTGTCAGAACCCAAGTATGGAGGCCAGAAGCCAACCTTTTGGGTCAGCTTTCTTCTTCTTCTTCTTCTTCTTCTTCTTCTTCTTCTTCTTCTTCTTCTTCTTCTTCTTCTTCTTCTTCTTCTTCTTCTTCTCCTTCTCCTTCTCCTTCTCCTTCTCCTTCTCCTTCTCCTCCTCCTCCTCCTCCTCCTCCTCCTCCTTCTCCTTCTCCTTCTGCTGCTGCTGCTACTGCTGCTGCTGCTGCTCCTCCTCCTCCTCCTTTTTTTCCCCCCATGGGCTCTGGGAGTTCATCTCAGATTTTCAGGCTTGTACAGCAGGCACTTGTTCCAAATGAGTTCCTCTGCTTTTACACGAAGCCAGTGCTTTTACATGAAGGTGTTTTACCTCCACTGATGGCACCTTAGCTTGTCTTTGACACAGCTAGTGTTTGAGTCAGTGATTCCTTCTTTAGCTACCCTGAAAGAAGAAAAGTCTCTCTATAAAAAATTTTCAACCAGTCTTCTTTTAAAACTCATACTCATTCCTTTGAAGGAGGTGTGATTTTTAGCTAACTCCTAGATACAAAAGAGGAAGTAGACTTCCTGATTTGTACTGTGTATTTCAGTGTTCTCTTTCCTGCTAATTCTGAAACATTATTTTCACTTCATTCTCATCAGCTCTAATGACTTGCCATTTGCTTTTATGAGAATTGGATTTTAAGAAAAGCCTCATGATCACCTGCCTTATTTAATTTATGTTCATGTTTTTGTTGGAGGAAATCTGCCATATATATTTTAGACTCCAGCTGTTTGAATGAGTAGCACTTCTTTGGTACAGTTCCCTATGGAAATGTGTCAGATACAACAGAAGGGTCCAGGATAAGGTAGACATCTTTAAATATAAGAATGGTTTGTGTAAAGAGTTCTGAATTCACATATAAGTAGAGACCTGATTGGTATGGGGTTTGCTCTTTGGAAAGCCTTGCCGATTAAGCACTCTGATAAGCATGTTTAATATGTCAGAGAATACTTACGCTACACACACTGCTGCACTCCTGTGTAAGTAAAAAGACTGTGAATTGGATGAGGGTTGTATTATAGATTGAAAGGCCATGAGATGGAAACTAAGCTATAGAAATAGAATGTTTTGGTGTCAAACAAAAAGGAGTAGCAGAAAATATTGACTGCTTTGTGGAGAGCCAAGCCCCGAGCGAGAATTGACATAACACGGGCTCTTCTTTCTCTACCAAATAGGTCCCACAGCCTGTCTTTGAGCCATCAGTAAATACATTTGGGGCCCCAGTTATAGGGGCAGCTGACGTAATCTTTGGAAAGATCACAGGATGCTCTCTAAAGAAGGATTGAGCGTCTTGAAACTGGGCAGGTGAGCTGGAGCTCTGACCTCACCGCTCACCAAACCTCTGGGTAAAAGGAGAGTCCTGGCCCCCCACTGTTGATTGGATTATAGGGGGGAGGCACTGACAGTACGCAGCCTGGGGGGCCTTTTTCAGTCTCTGGCCCCCTTTTCTTCTGCTTCTTCCTAAGGGAGCTTTTCTCTATCTTCTCAATTAGATCTTGTAATTCTTCATCTGTATCAGACCAATCTGTGCCTGAGTTCCCCTTTCCTGATTTCACTGACCACTCTTCTTTCAGCTGTTCTAGAGCTGTCGGCCCCTTTTCAACTGCCTTGCAGCACTTCTGATCTTCTAGGCAGCTCTCTTTAAATTGGGCTGACCCCCTATCTCATACACCTTAGAACTAACAGGTCCAACTATAGACTGAGGATTTGTTTTAAACAGTCGAATTGAAACATTTCTTCCCTTAAAGATACAATGTTGGTCCTGTTCTCTCTGCACTCGGCACTCCTGGTAAAAGACCATCCATTTAAGGAACGTGGGTGAGGGGAACACAGCCTTGACCATTTCCTTATATTCTCTGAGGGTGAGAGCCTGGTGGGCAAAGCCCTCAGGGATGGTCCTTACCTAGGATGAATGAGGGCCATCCTCTGCCACTGCTTTTTTCAGTTCTCTAAGGTCTTGGGCTTCCCAGGGATACCAAGCTGCTGCCAGGGTCAACATTAACCAGAAACAGGTGGCTAGTATCTCCCAAGCTGAATTCTCCCACCCCCGCATAGGGCTGCTTGCTGAAGGCAGCTCTTCCACGGCCTTAAAACAGCGGTGATCTTCCAAACAGCTCCTAAAGAGCTTCCACACAGGTCTTAACAGCTCTTGAAGAGTCAGAGAAATTGAGTTTGATAATAATAGCTCTGGGAGAGCCAGAAAAATTGAATACAAAGTGCCCATGGTTATTTTTGTTACTTTTACTTTTTTTGTTACTTTTTTTTTACTTTCAGTTCACTACTCTTTATAGCCTCTACTTCCGAGGTCTTTATTGCTCCAACCCGGACACCTTATTTTATTGTCTCTACTCCCGAGATCCTTATAGCCTCTACTTCCGAGGTCCTTATCATCCCACTTACCTGGGAATTTACCAGCCGGCTTACCCTGACTGCAAAAGGTTCTGAGTCTCAAGTGGTTTTTCCTTCCCCGTCTGTCCTGGCCTCCAACTGTTAGTTTTCTTTTACTTTCTCCCGGTCCAGGCCTCCAACTGTTGCGAGGTTTTTCTTTTCTTTTTCCCTAGGCGGGCCACCAGTTGTTGTGTCCTCCTCGTCCAGCAAGAAAGACGCAACTTCACAAGCTCTTCCTTTTGCAGTTTATTCCAGGAAACTTTTAACAATGCTTCTCCCTCCTGCTCTCTCCTGCCTGCTTTTCCTCCTGCTCTAATCTTATGCCTTCTGCCTCCTGCCTCTCTGAAGCTTACTTAAGCTCCGCCTCCCGGCCCACCCTAGGCTGTTGAGTGCTCCCAAGCTTAGCCAATACAAATGGGCCATGTAGCAAAAGCAGATAGATCACCAGATGTAGAAGCTACCAATAGCAGTAGCTTAGCCAAATAAAGGCTTTGTTTACGAGGCCTCTCGCTCACGGCTCGACTCTCCACAATGCTTAAAATACTATATTGAACAAAGTGCTGCTCCTTTCCCTTTTCTACTTAAAAACTGATAAACAGACATAGCTTTAATTAGTACTATTTAGAAGGTGAAGAAAAAAAATGTGTCCTAAAGGACTTTATAATTGAGACCTGCATTAGACATCCTTATCACACTACTTCTTACTGTGTCAGTGGCATCAGGTCTTATAAGAGTTACCTTGGGAGAGAAGAGGGGAGGAGGGAAGGGAAGAAGGAAACGGGGAAAGAGGCCTTACACCCAATTAAGTTTTCCCATCTCCACCAGTGCTTCCAGTGAAGGCCAGGGAGGAAGGAAGTCTTAGTTTGGATTTTATTGCTGTAAAGAGACACATGACCACTTTATAAAGGCAACTCTTTAACTGGGGCTGGCTTACAGTTTCAGAGGTTTAGTCCATTATCATCTTGGTCAGAAACGTGGCAGCTTGGAGACGCTAAAGGATCTGAAGGCATCCAGGAGGAGATTAGACTCTACACTGGTCAGACTTGAACATATACATGAGACCTCAAAGCTCTGCTTCCATAATGACACACTTCCTCTAACAAGGCCACCCATCCCCCAATAAGGCCACACCCCCTAATAGTGTCACTTCCCATGGGCCAAATATATTCAGACCACCACAGAAGACATAAGAAAATAAATATACACCCATTTAAGTTCTCCTAGATCCACATGTCATGAGGAAACTGTGAAGGGGGTAGAAACCAAGCTAGTATTACCATTCCTGGAGATTGGAGAGGAAAGACAGGAAAAGAATGTTTCTCTGTATCATACAACATGTACTGAGCATGATATTAAGTATATAGTAATTAATAGTCATGTTGATAATGATACTGTGAAGTGATGACGGCTACTGCCTGTCCTTGTTATGTGCTCTACTGAATTGGATTCTACTCATTTTATACTATGCTTAGTTAGCTGTTTAATATGAAACCATCTCATCATATTTCAGCTATTGGAAATTTGGTCATTCTGGTTTTATGTGTTTTATTCTATTAGGCTGCTGAGCTTATTAGAGACTTGGATGTGAATATGCTATAATGCTAAGTAACTTTGAAAGGCATCCCTGGCTAAACTATGCATATATTCCCTAAGCTAACACCAGTCAACATAAAAATACATCATATATTCTGTCAAGAGACTATCCTAATTTCTTCCCAAACAGTAGCTGTTGCTCTTCTTACAGAAAGTAACCACACTTTCTTGGTGGGCACTGCAAGGAATTTTCTACTTTCTTCCCCACTTAGGTTTTCCTTCTTTAGTGTTATTATTCACACTTTTAAATCCTCTGTGTTTCCTTTTGTTCATTGCTGATATGCTTTTACCACAAGAAATCTACACACAGGGAGAGACATACACCCTTATTCGCTTGTCAGTGCCTTTTTTAAAATTTCATTCTTTGAATTAGGATATAGTTATTACATTTCTTCCCTTTTCTCACTCCAAGCCCTCTCATATTTCCTCCCTACTCTCTTCAAATTCATGGCTTCCTTTTTCACTGATTGTTATTACAATCATATATGCTTATGTATATACATAGGTATTCCCAAATAAAACCTGTTTAGTCCATATTATGGTACTTGTATATATGTTTTCAAGGCTGACTGACTGGCACTGGGCAACTAATTGGTGTTCTCTTTCCTGGGAATACCTGTTTCTCTTGCTCCCAGCATTCCTTAGTTGCCTGTAGGGTTAAGGCCTCAAGGGCTTCCCCCCATCTACCTGGCAGTCTGTTGTTGTTCAGCTCATGTTTGGGCAATTATGTTAATGTGACTTTATGGGTATAGCTTCTGACATTCCTAGGAGACATAGTTTCACAGCAAGCTCTTATATTATTTCTGCCCCCCTCCCCAATGTTCTCTGAGCCTTAGGTATTGGAGTATTTTGTGGATACTTTACTTTCTGTCAATCTTACATCAAAACATTTCCAGCCCTTCTGTCTCCTGTCTCCACCTCCTTTTCTTATGTATAGGGGATGTTTTCCTTCCCCTCCCCCCTCTCTTTTATTTTTTTGGCTGACTAGCCTGTAACACTAACCCATTATTTTTATCATTTGTTATGTAGCAAGAAAAAAAATGTTTTCTTGGTTTCATAAACTGAGGTATCAGTAAATTAAAAATATTCTGCTTACAATTTGAAATACTGTATTTAACAAATAACTGGTTTAGCCAACAGCATTTAGTACTCATTTTATCCCAAGTACTATGTAGAGGTATGTAAGTATGATGAAAGCAGTGACAGCTTTTACACGAGAATCTGCCTTTTAGTCTGATAACATAAAGTATGCAGTAAACAGAATGCTGAAACACATGTACCTGGTTTGCAAACAGCAAGAAATCTGAATCTCGAAGGATTCTTGTACAGTTTTCAAATAAGAAGGACAGTGAGTAATACAGTGGTAAGGAGTGCAGGTATAAGCCAGTCTTTGCCCTGATTCTGATTTAGCACATTGTCAGATCTCCTGTCAATTCTCACCATTAATCTCTCCAAACTATTTCCCAGCTTTTCTTGTCCGTTCCCCTGCCTCACAAGCAGGGGTGCTTGCTTTTGTCAGAATAGAATCTAGATAGAGCAGATAGGAGGTGGAGGAGTGAGAGGTGAATAAGATTAGGTAAGTGTGCACACAGATGGTCATGCACATTTATATATAGCTCTGCCCCTGAACCTGTGGGAATTTCTGTTTACTGTGAAGAGTAACATACTGGGTTATTGCTGCTTAGCATTTAGGCAAGTCTTTCTTTAAAATAGCTTCGACTTGTATCGGCTACCTAGGTAACTGTCATTAGTCTGCACACCAAAGGTGTATCATTGTATGCAGCTGCAAATAGTATTTTCTTTGTGGAAGAAAGAGTAGTGTTTAGTAATCTGTATAGTTTGTAACATCTCTCATTGAGTTTGATCTGAAATAGATTGACTTTTTGAAAGCTTACTTGTAAATAAATGATAATCATGTAATTAAATAATATAAAAAAGATAAGAATTATATTTTTAAAACAAATGAGTATACTTTTTAAATTAATCGTAAGTACTGAGTAGTGTGTCATAAGTGCACCAATAACTAGAACTTCCTGACTTATTAACTTTATTATGTAAGATGTAATGTAAGTTAAATACATTAACATAAAATTTCAGAATGTGAGACTCATTGGGACATTAATTATCTACTACATAGAGAGGCTGAGACAGTCATTTTAGTACGTATATAGCACATTGGCCATTGCCTGGCTCATAGTAAGTGCTATAAAAGTTTATAAGTCTTGGCTAACACTTATTTTTAGTATTGTTATTGGAGGTAAAATATTTGAAAGAATTAGAGTTCCAATCTTTAGTGACTTGGTTTTATTAAAGTTTATGAGCACATACCTTTGTTTCTATTGTCACTATTAGGAATAACCTTTATTAATGATGTGCTAAATCTGTGAATGGTAAAGATATGGAGGATAGATATATTTGGGTTCACCTTCATACGCAGGTAGCATTAAATAACCAGCATGTTGGTGATTGGTCTTTCTTAATGCTTTGTTCTAAAATCTCACCAATTATTTTCAGTACATATTTGTGTATGTTAGCCTTTTCAGTAAAGACACGGATACATATCAAAGGGAAAATTATAATTCCTCTTTCCATTCTTGAACTCCTATCCTGATAGCCCCTCTTGACCAGAAGGAGATAATTATCAGCAATTTCTTTTTTCCTTCAAAAGTATCCTGCTCTTATAATAGATGTATGTCTGTGCACCGATGCCCTTTCTATATCTTGGCCTTCTGCCTCCTGTTCTTTCACTTTTGCTCCTATCACGTGCCCTCCCTGAGCTTGGTTAGCATCCGGAGCATATGCACAGCACCATTTCTCTTTTTCTCTGTAAACTGTTTGTTTTTTTTTTTTAACTTCTCAATGTGTCACACTTAATACTTTATATAGTTTTTTCTATGTAATTACCAGCTTATAATTTCCTCTTCACAGCCTAAAATAGTTTAATATCAACTTTTAAATCTTAGTCTAATTGATGACTGAAAAATACTCTGTGTGTGTGTGTGTGTGTGTGTGTGTGTGTGTGTGTGTGTGTGTCTGATTTGCATGTTTAAAAGTACATTGGTATTTCTTCTCCACTAAAAATTCTTGGCCAGCTTTTTTAAAGGTATTGGGGTTTTTCTTATATTTCTGAGAAATTATGAGAAAAGTGGCCCTTTATATGTTACTTTTCCCCTCAGTTCTTTGTCTATTGACTTATAAAATTTTATAAGTAAAACTTTAAAATTTATATAGCCAATTATTTTAAATTAGTTTTTGTGATATTTTTAATTTAAAATTGTCCATATAGTTCTTCCTATAATTTCTTTTTATATTTTAGTGTCTTTGTTTTTTTTTTTTCTTGAATGTTGTGATAGGTCATTTATTAGATTCACAATAAGAGTAGGCGTTAGCCTTAATTTGTTTTGTAACTAGCCAGCTATTCTGACACTTTAATTCTGGATTTTTATTGTTCTTCCATAGTTGTTGCCACATTGACATGTTCATCTCTGTTACAATTACTGTTTTATATTTTGTCATATATGTAAGCTATTTTAAAAAGTAGTTTTTCGGTTGATATTCCTATTCCATATGTAAAAAAATATGCCTGTCACTGTACATTGTCTAAAAAGTGTGTAACTTCATAATTTCAGCTCAATTTGAAGAATTTCTCTTTTTCTTTTCTAGCTTTTAACCTAGACAACGAGCAACCAGATTATGATATGGATTCAGAAGATGAGACATTATTAAATAGACTTAACAGAAAAATGGAAATTAAACCTTTGCAATTTGAAATTATGATTGACAGACTTGAAAAAGCCAGTTCTAACCAGGTACTGTACCATATAAAAGTATCTTTTCTTTATAATTAAACCAATTAACACCTTTGCATCTGAATGTACAAGTATGTTATCTCAAAGCGCTGCATTAAGTTTCTTTTCCTTCTCTCTCTTTCTTTCTCTCCCTACCTCCCTCCTTCCCTCATCACCTCCCTCTCCCCCTTCCCTTTCTCTCAGCATCCTAGAATTTCTACTTGAACAAAATAGTTAATAATTTTCTTGAGTAGGAGCTTAGGAATAGTGTTGTGAGTTCTTCCCACATGGATAAAAACATAATGTCATAATGCCTTGATCCTTTGCATAGTTACTATATTTTTGATATTTCAGTAACATTTTATTTAATTGGGTATCTGAAGTAGTTATCTTAAATCTTGTTTTCAGTTGCCTAAATTTATACAAGTTTCTATTATTTTTTAATGAATTTTAACTTTAATATTGTACACATTACAGTGTTGTTATATGAAATTATTCACAAAATAATTGAGAAATTTCTTTAATGAGCTATTCTAAAATTTCACAAGGAATTTGAAATAATAACTATATTTCTAGAAAAAATTAGACATCACATGTCAGGAGGCTTTCAGTATTTATCCTTTTGACTTAATGACCTCATGTCTAGAATTATTCTGCAGAAAAGTAACTGTGATGTAGCTCACTGGTGAAGCTCCTACTTAGCATGTGTAAGGCCTTCTAGCCTCTCCCTTGTACCACAGAAACTCAAAGAGAGACATTTGCCAGAGAGAGACAGAGCGTAATGCAGACATTGAAATGACTTTGAATGGTGACGAGTACCATGGATATTATTTATGTATATGATTTTGAAAACAGGATATAGAATTTATTTTGAAAACTATGGTTTGTTTAAAACATACTTACATGTATACATTAGGAAGAAGAAGATACAACAAAATGCCAACAATGGTTGTATTTGGATATGGAAATTTTGATGGGGTTTTGTACTCCTTTTGCTATTTTTTGTCTTGCAAGCTTTCTATAATAAAGGATGTATTGTTATATGATTAGATTTTTAAATAAACTTTTTAAAATTACTTTTGGTGTACCTGTGTGGTATATTAATATACTAGTTACTCATAGGAATTTAGGGATATAGCAAAATTACAAATAAATTATACCATAGATTCTTAATTTTTGTTTTTACCAGTTTATGAAATCAATTTCCTCTACAACTTAAATTCTTTAAATCTCTAAGCTAATGGTTCTCAACTTGTGAGTTGTGACCCCTTGGCATCATCACATATCAGATATTTAACATTACAGTTCATAAGAGTAGCAAAATCACAGTTAAGAACTAACAACAAAAATAATTTTATGGTTGGGAATGGTATTAAAGGGGCACGGCATTAGGGAGGTTAAGGACCACTGGTCTAACGTATTTGCAACTCTTTAGAACATTTTCAAAGCCTTTCCATTGGAAAATTACTTAGCTATACTGTTAGCCAGTCTTCCCCTTTGTCTTGATAGAAAATAATACTCAGTGTTCTATCAAAAGAAGCACACTTTGGGGCTGAGGCTAAAACTCAGTAAGAACATGCTTACCAAGCCTAGAATTTGATCCCTAGCACGGTCATACAACCAGATGTGGTGGCATGTGTCTGTAATCCCATCTCTTCAGAGGTAGTCGGAAGTATTACGGAGTCATCAATTTTAAGGATGGCAAATTTAAGATCAGTCTGGGAAACATAAGCCATGTTTTAAAGGGAAGTGGGGAAGCACTCTTCAAGTTAAATTTTATAGTATTAAGCCTACTAATATTTTATATATCTTTTTTATTAGATTTTTTTCTTCATTATCACATCAGGATTCATTAGATTTGTACACACAATTGTCCTGAGTTTATATCCATAGGTATCGAAATAGTTTCTGGGGTCCTTTTATATACAGATATTCCCAGCAAATTTAGGCTGGGCTAATCTTTTGGAATTTATTCTATTTTCCATAATGGCTTAGAAATTTACTTGGTATAGTTGAGATCCTATCATCAAGTCTTCTGTTCTGTTTAGTGTCTTACTTTCGTAGTGTTTAGGCAAACAAATAGTTGATAACACTGAATGAGACAGATGACAGCTCATTCAAGTAAGACCAGGATAAACAAGGCACACACACCTGGTAGTTCACAGTGCACTGCTGCATGGTGCCATCTTGTTTTCTCTTTGTTTAGGAATGAGATTCTGGGCCTTCAAAGGAGTCACTGAGCAGAGTACTTGATAGCACCTACTTAAAAGCAGAAAAGCAATGGCAGAAGTGTTAACAAAGGACTGTGATAAGATCCTGTTACAGACCCCAAAGAGTCATCGGTCCTCCTAACTCCCTGCTCTGTTAGTTTATGGATCTTTTGCTTTTCCTTTTGGGGGGCTGGCATAGCCTCACAGGGCAAAGGATTGAGTTTATTAGGTTGGTGGAGGAAAAACTTTAAAAAATTGGCAAAATGTTTGCTCCTGTTGTTCTGGAGATCCTATCGATGAAATCGTTTTTGAAATCTGTTACCAGAATGTTGAGATTAGGTTCATCTCTGGCTTATTTCTGTGTTCTCCCATCCTTCCTCTGTAGTGCTGGGTACTGATCCCAGGGCCTTGTACATGCTAAAAATTCCACTGCTGCTGAGTTGGCTGTCCTCTGTATCTTAAAACTGTCTCCGGTCTTGTTCTTAAACACTTCTGTCCCTCTGCTTTTATTTTCCTGAACTGCACTTTGCTGCGTTTGTTTGCCTCGCCTTGTTTCTTGCGCTGTCCTCTTGTTTCTCTGGCTGTCAAGTTGGCCTCGGGCCTCTTGAGTGCTGGCAGTACAGCTGACGTGGTAGAATTCCATTCTCAGTGTTCTTACCTGCATTTGGGGTACTATCACCTTAGTGCTGGCTTTAATGGATATAATAAGCCGTAGATCTCTCTGCTCATACTTCTTTGAGATGCTGCAGGATTTTCCCCCCTTTTCTGATATAGCTAACCTCTTTGCATCTCCACCAAGACCCCTCAAGGTTAACACCCTTCTAAGAATGGATTTACCCTCTCATCTTAGATGGTCCTAACATGTCTTTGTAGAGATTACACAAACTCATCTTTTAAAAAAAAAATCTTTTCAGTCATGACAGTTATTTCCAATGATTTCACCACACACTGGAAAGAGGAAAGTGGTGGGATCGTTTTCTTAATCGCTTGACAAAATTAGAACATGGGTGATAGTTTGGATAAAAGTACTAAAGATGGCAGTGAATGAGTCTGGGTTAAAAAGTGCACAGGTGTTCTTTAAAACGGTTTATACTTGGAAGCTTCTTTATACATTTGCAGTCATTTCTAAGTGAAAATGGTTTTTTGGTGTTTTGTTGTACAGCTTTGATTTTGTGTGTGTGCGCGCGCTTTGCTTTTTGATTTTGAGTTGTTTGTTTACCACAAGCTACCATAAGTTGCATTCTCTTTCATTGACTTTCCTCTCAATACAAATACCTTAATAAAATACTTTCTAAAACAGTTTTTTCTTCTCTCTTATTTCACATATATGATATATTTATCAACACTGCTTTTCACTTAGCACACATTCCCATAAAAAGACTTCTTGCCTTCTAGCATCCCTGCCCTGAACAGAATGCTTCTAATAATATGTGGAGAAAACAGACACCCATCACACATAAATTGTGAAATTTTCCTCCCTTCCTTCCTTTTATCTTCTCAGAGAGGCAGACTCCCAATCCTTCCTGATTTGCATGTGTAACTTCATACTTCAGTATTTCAGTTTTACTTATCTTCCCTCACATTTCTTAAGTCTTTGTCTTCTCAAAAAATGATCTGTGTCCAAGGATCTTTGTTTCCAAGAGAATCCTTTCTTTTCATCTCATCTCTCTGAACAAACTACCATCTTGTCTCTCCCTTTTGAAAATTTAAATTTTCAAAAGATAAGAAATAACTTGGCTGCTTCCTACATTTACTGTAAGCTTTTACTCAATCGCCTAAGTTGGATACTACCACGTTCATACTAGCCTCCAGATTGCCATTAGAGAACCTCTTTCAACCCATGTTTACCCCAGTCTTCCTACATTGGGTGATGTTGCCCACATTCGATGATTTTCTTTTTCCTCTTTTTCCATTGCCTTTTTCTTCACGTGTTAATACTCATTGATGTTCTGACCTCAGCCCTTACTCTTGTATAACTTAAGCTACCAGTAGCCTCTTGCTGGTTCTCAAATTCTGTGCCACCTGCTGAGCTCCAGGCAATGTTTCTCTAGAACATCTTTGGCAGAGCAGCAGGATATTCATATTTATCATCTTCAGACCCCTTGTCAATTCTACAGCTCTCCCTTTCTTTCTTAAGGGTATCATCTTTCATTTGGTTGACTATACTTATAATCATCCACAGCCAAGTATACCCTAAACAAAACTAGTGCTTTCATTCTGAAGTGTTTTATTGTCTTTTCCAGCTTTTCCTATTTTATTGTCTCTCATTTGAACACCTATTCTCCTAGAAGCTATTTTATTAATAAAATCCCCTTATTTAAGAAGGAGGAAAAAATGTTAGTCTTCCACCTGACTCTGGGTTCATGACTTTTCTCTGGTTCCCCCAATGAATGCCCTGTCCTTTTTATAGCTCTTCACTGTTTCCTTTGCCTACGAGGCCAAGTCTGCATTTCTAATACTGTGGTTTCTCGTAAGCAGTAGTCCAAATGCCAGTGTGATGATTCTTTAGTAAAGAAACATTTCACACTTGCTTAAAGTCCACCATCTCCACAGCTACCTGTAAAGTAGTGAAAAAACAGCCACACTAGCTTCTGCCCTGCTCCTTCACCTCGCCAGGGTCCATACTAAAGTTCTGGGATTTGCAGCGGTTCTATTTTTCTAGTGCTAGATTCCTGCCAGAATCTTTGAGGTTAGAAATAGAAGGGGAGCTAGAGCTGTGGGGTCTTTCTGGGCATCCTGATAGTTAAATAGTTCTTTTTCAAGAGAAATAATATTGACAAAAGGCCATTTTGTAATCTAGTCTTCTTTATGGCTGTCAACAAGCACAGTTTTTAAACAGTCACACTGTATGCTGCGATATGTTTAGTACATGTATGTTATTGAGTCAAAGAGAATCTAATTTAAAATTTTTCTATATTTTTAAAATTTAATGAGCAAGAGTATTTTGCTTGCATGTTTGTATACCATGTCCATGCCTGGTGCTTGCAGAGATAAAAAGAGGATGTTGGATCACCTGGAACTGGAGTTAGGGGTGGTTGTAAACCACTTGTCAATGCTGGGAAACAGACTAATGCTCTCAGCAGAGCAACTCATGCTAATTGCAGAGCCATCGCTCCAGCCCCCAAGTAATACAACTCGCTCAAATTTAGTGTTTATGGTTTCCATTACAGCTTAAAGTGTTATTGGACCCAGATTTGCTTTAACTTTGTGTTGCTGGAAAACCAGAATGTTTTTTACATGTTGCTGCAGTTTCAGCACATCAGCAATCTTATCAATATGAGGCTAGGAAAAAACTTCCTAAATGAAACTATAGTGAAAGCTTTGCATGAAAGAATGGATTACAAAGATTTTTCTTAAGTAGTTAACTCAAATGAGCAGATAAGTGGAATAGTACAATTTGTCTGTTTGTTTGCTTGCTTGGCTAGTTGACTTTTGTTTTGTTTGTTTTGAGGCAAGGTCTCATGTAGATCACCCTGGTCCGAAGCTCCTAATCTTCATGCCTCTACCTCCCAATTGTTGAGGTTACAAGTGTTTGTCACTACACCTGATAGGGATATGAGTTTTAATGGGTTAGGTTAGCTTTGGTTCCTTATGAAGAAGGAAAATGTTGTGTTATTTAGCTGTGACATTAATAGGCTTAGAATTGAAATAGAACTTTTTTAATTTGCATACATGTCCTTTGAAAAATAGTACATGGCTTATCTTGTCCCTGAGACTGGGATTCATTACCATAGCTTTGAAAACCTCAGAAAAAATAATGTTTTTTTCTTCAACTTAATACATGTAGAATACTCAGTGTGGAAGTATATATTTCTACTTAATTAAATGATGATTTTTTTTTCCTTACATTGGCTTTTTATAATTGTGTAGCACTGTAAATTACAAGTGGTTTTGATAAGTAAAACTTTCTCATGTTATCTGTGTAAAATCATGACACTACACACTATATCCATTTTAAACTGAATGCAGTTATTCATTCTTAGAGAGCAGAAAGTGAAAAGGTATCATTGAACACTTTAAATTTAATGTGAATGATTAGTTATTTGCCACTAGATTTGAAAGAAGAGAGGTGAGACAAAGGGAGCTGGCTTCTAAGCAGGCACCCTCACAGCTGCAGATCTTAGCAGCCTGCACTGTATGCCCCCCTGGGTCTCACTACAGCAGTACTCTGCCCACATTCCCTTTCAGCATTGATTGGTGTCCACTTTGTCAGTGTCTTTAGCCAGAGAATTTATCTTAATTTATTTTCCCTTTCTCCACAATCTGTGAATTAATGGAGCTGATACTTTCTTTTTGCCTAATTGACATTTTTTTAAACCTTTAATTTTCCATTTTATTTGTTTATTCAACATATATTGAAATTACAAGGCCTTGGGTTTTGTCTCTCAGCAAACTAAATGGTCCTTGGTACTATAGAACTTGTACTGGTCTAGAAGAGAATCCCAATCAATGGTAAGGAGTTTTCTCCCTGCCTCTCCTGCCCAGATGAGCCCAGAGAGAGCTATTTCAGAAGTAATACATTTACTACAGACGTTTTTGCCAGCTCACTACTGGCTTCCACTGCCTTTTAGTGAGTAAAATGCATGCTGAGTGACAGACTTTTAAAAAACTTAGTACAAAGCAGTAGAAAAGGCCCAGCACTATCCTGCCTAGGTACAATCCCAGCAGTGAGAAGGCTGGGGCAGGATTGTGAACCAGAACTACAGTAGAGCAATGCTCTGTATGCATGAGTATCATGGGTTATCATTTTATAGAGATTTGGAAACTGTAGTTGACATTAAAAATGTCAGAATGTTTAATCATAGATTATATATTAAATCATTGTAATTTAGAATATTTTAAAAGGTAAAATGAAATTACAAGCTGGAGCAAGAGCAAAGAACATGAGAAAAAGAGAGGTAAAAAGGTAATTTAGTCCTCTATCATATGCAGGAGCATAGGAAGTTTTCACAGTGTGGTGTGAGTTTAGAATCTCACTTTTGCTCGGCTGACTGGACAAGAGCCCTTGTTCTCCTCCTCACTCTACATTAGAAAAAGATCTTGATTTAAATAGCAAAGATTATAAAATAGTATCAGCAATGTAATGATCAAACACACACAGCATAGCAGAACATTGTTTCTTCTGGGCTTTAGAACATGTGATTGCTGCCAATAATGCTATGATGCAGTCAGTATGAGTTAGAATCTGTGAGCTTCAGGGAGTCTGTTCTGGATTAATAGTGTCAGTCAGTAGGTGAATGCTCACCTAGCCTTGCCTTAGGTCCTAAGTTAATCTACTACACTCTCCCATGCACACATGGATGTACAGGAAGGAAATCAGACAGAAAGCTCAGTTCTTGTTCTAGTCCTGTTCTTGTAGACAGACCTTAGGGATCTAAATTACTGTTCCACAGAATTTTTAACAGTTAGAAGCTTTCTGTTTTAAGATCCCATTTAGAGGGTCAGGGAGATACCTAGCAGGTAAAAGCAACAAGCCCGAGGTCAGGTCTTAGAACTTGTTTAAATAGTCAGATGTAGTGGCATAAGTCTATAATCCTAATGTAGGATCATAGAATGACTAGCAGAGATAGGAGAGTCACCTAGAAGCCCCCGTACTAGCTAACCCTATAGTTCATAGTGCAGCAGCAGAAACGAGACCCTGCCTCAGCAAGAACCCACTCCTGAAAAATGTCGTCTGCCTCCACACGGGAGCTGTGGCATGTGCAGACATGCATTTACATACATGCATACAAATTAAATCAGCATAATTTTTAAAAACAGCTTAAAGAAAAGAGGTTTAGAAATACTAGTCCTGGGCTGGAGAGATGGCTCAGCCGTTAAAGGCTAGGCTCACAACCAAAAATATAAGAAATACTAGTCCTTTTATCCTCAGCTGACTGTCACTTGGACTAGAATACATGAACTGAATTAGCAGTATATTCTTTTTCTTGTAGGAATTACATATAAAACTAAAGTCACTGTGCAGGCTCACTTAGTGCTAGAAAATTCTTGTTCTCAACACTGGTTCAAGATACTGTCAGCTCTCTGACAGATGCTTTCCATAAGAGGTCTGATATAGGCAATAATGGATTTATTTCTCCTTTATGGATTCAGCAGATAAAATGTTTATATAACTCAAAATAAGATATATAAAAATTTGCTTAATCATATATATTACTCCTTGAGAAGACTGGATCACTCAACTAACTTTTTAGCAGGATGTTTATGGAGGTACCAGTTATTTATAATGAACTCTAAATTAGAAAAAGATAAAAGTAATTTCAAGGCTGGAAAGCCTACCAGAAGTAATACAGCAAGGTGGTAATGGTTTAACTGAATGTAGCTTGACAGTGTTCACTATTATTAATTGTTTGAACACAGTGACACTGATGACCTACTGAAAGCCATCGGTTGATGTTTTGACCACATGTTTACAGTATTTGTTTAGCCTGCCTTATTTAGCACAATTAGGTTAGACTTCCAGTTGGAGCAATAGGAAAGGGCAGCCAAATTATAATAGACCAAAATCAACCTTAGAAGTCAGTACTGTAGACTTGGGAGATCCAGTGATCAGTACATTTATTCTATAAATTTATGTCAACACAGGAACTTTGAGCTTACATGCATGTGTTCGAGAGGTTGACACCTGCTTTCTTAGTAACTTTCGCCTTACTTTTTGAGTTGTAGTTGACTCCACTGAACTTGGAGTTTGCTGACTGGGCTGGACGAGCCAGCCAGCAGTATGCAGGAGTCCTTTGTCACCACCTCCTTGGCACTGGGATTGCAGGCACATACACCACACACCTTTTTTATGTAGGTATCAGTGCTTAACATCTGGTCCTCATGCTTACAAGGCCAGCACATCTCTAATTGAGCCATCTCCCCAGCTCCTTATCAGATATTTTAAGTAGTGGAACTACTGCTTCCTGGGCAAAATATGAATTTTTAAAATAATATCCCAGTTTAAGAGACTTTTGTTAGGTTGAATAGACTTATATCTTCACCTGCTGTCACACTGTCTAATTGTAATTATTTCAGTGGATCACATTTTCTGCAATTGCTGTAGTTTACCCTGATTTCTTTCTCAGATGTTTCCATTGGTGACATCTTATGCTTTCTATTTAGCTTGTAACACTTCAAGAAGCAAAACTGCTGCTAAATGAAGATGATTACCTTATTAAAGCTGTATATGACTACTGGGTGAGAAAACGGAAGAACTGCAGGGGGCCATCCCTCATCCCCCAGATTAAGCAAGAGAAAAGAGATGGCTCTACCAACAACGATCCTTATGTTGCCTTTCGGAGGAGAACAGAGAAAATGCAGACTCGGAAGGTAACATCCTTTTGTAATTTAACTGACTGTAGCTTGACAGTGTTTACTGCCATTAATGACTTGAACACAGTGACTCTGATGACCTGATCTGCTGAAAGCCTACTCTTTGGTTGGTCTTTTGACCACCGTGTTTACAGTATTTGTTTAGCCTGCTTAGCAATCTGATCACAACTAGTTTAGACTTCCAGTTGTAGCAATAGGAAGAGTTTCTTGTGCTTATAACTTCTCAGGTTTTGAGTTCCTCACTAAACTGTGTATGTACTCATGAATCACTTCTATTTGGGAAGTTAAGAATTTGAACACTAATTATCCTCATTGAGGCTTAAAGAGTTTTGAAATGATATTCTTATTTTTGCAAATGAGAATAGGTCTTGCTGCCTCTAAGTTTATGGGGTAGGAAGTAAGGAAAAGTTGTTCAGGCAATCCCCAAAAGTAACAGTGGCAGTTTTTGCTCATTTTCTTAGTTGTCAATTGTGTCAGATTTCAAATTGAAAAATATGCCTCCGTCTGAAACTCAAAAGTGTGAACCAGAATTTAAGAGAAGTAGAATTTTGTACTGTATTATATGTTATAAAATATAATATAATGTAAATATAATATAATATATAAATAAATAAATAAAATATAATATAAATATATAAAATATAAAATGTATTATATGTTTTAAAATAAAATGAAAATTTTGCTTTAGGGTGTTATTCACTGCTTTGTATTTCTTATAAGAAACAGTAAATACTACTCATGGTAACATATTCTCTTAACATCACAAGGGATCAGGAACACATAGATAAATACTGAAGAATTATAATTTGGAACAAAGCATCTTTTATGGATTCTTGTTTCTCCTAATGTTGAAAGGTTGTCTCTGTCAGCTGTTAGTGTAACAGCTGTGAAGTATAGCAGATGCAGGCATTGTATATTTTAGGAAAAATCTCCTACTGGTTAATAACTAGAAAATTTTTGTATGAATCTTTATTATAAATGTGATTTTCCTAAACATCAGAGGACAAATTTTCCAAAAATATATGACTGTCACTATTACAGACCTAGTTCTCAGTTTAGCACTCCAGTCTTAGCTAAGGAGATGTAGAGATTCGAAAGATGTAGCATTTTAATTAGAAAAGACTGAGATGAACTAGGTTTATGAGCACAGTTAAGCTTTGCTTGCATGGAGATTGGTGTTGCAGAGAAAGACTTGTCAGCATTGGCAATCTGTGAACTACCAGCTGCCTTTTAAAAGCAGTGTCATCAATTGGATTACATTCAGACATGACTTACAATCTTTGCTGGAAGGGAAGAAGTATTGTGCTTCTTTTAGTGAGTAAATGTGAAAATTGATATTTATTTGCATGTAAGTAACATCCTGGGTATAAAAGTATACTTTTTGTTTGTTTGTTTTGTTTTTGAGACAGGGTTTCTCTGTGTAGCTCTGGCTGTCCTGGAACTCATTCTGTAGACCAGGCTGGCCTCGAACTCAGAAATCCGCCTGCCTCTGCCTCCCAAGTGCTGGGATTAAAGGCATGGGCCACCACTGCCTGGCATAAAAGCATACTTTATTCTTTTTTAGCAGTGTATTATGAAAACTACTAGTAACCATTTCTTAAAGTAGGCGTGTCACCAATACCAGTTTCTCCTGACAGTGCTTCTCACCTTTTCCTACATTATTTTCATTTTCCTCTGCAGGCGGGCTACTACTGCAGTTTCTTTTCAGTGCTCTTTATTTTTTATTGTTCTCAATTGTAGACCAAGTGGATTATCCCTGCCATGCACTGTGTGCTACTAACAAATGTTTACTGTGTTTCAAAGTTAGAAAGAGGGGAAAGTGCTCCACAGGTTGTACTGCATACACTAGGTAAAGACGAGGTAGGCGGGACGGAGCCTGCAGGGTTACTGCTGCTGATTACAAGGCCCTGTTTCCTTTTTTACATCATTAAACTTAAAAACACAGCTTATGAAAAGACCAAAAGGACTACTGAAATGTTTACATGACAGTCTAGAACTTAGCTATAACTCTCTGAACTAAAATTAATTTGGATAATAATAAGTACTTTAGGACATTTTTATACCATATGATTTTATCTAAATTCACTAGTTAGGAAATCCTAATCAGCATGTGTATTTAATATGCTAATTATATAGGTACAGTCTGATTTATTGCTTTTGCCATCTGTCTTCCTCTGTTTGGCTCAAAAAAAAGTAAGTAGATAAGAAGGGAAAATCCCAGGTTCTCAGTTCTGCCTATGCACATCAATCACCTGTGAGTCACCTTACATTATAAAAAATATACAATTGCTCAGAATGACAGTAGTTTAAAAGTCATTTCCCTAGGGATTTGATGGTAGGTACAGAAGTATAATATAACTACAATTAAAAGAAAAGAGGCTGGAGGGATGGAGCAGTTAAGAGGACTTGCTGCTCTTAGAGAAGACCCAAGTTTGGTTCATAGCTCACAAGTACCTGTAACTTCAGCTCCAGGGTGACTCAACACCTCTAGCTCTGTAGATACCTGTGCTCTTGTACACAAACTGCACACACAATATAATTAAGATAAAACAAAAATGAAAATGTTTTTTAAAGGAAACACAAGTTGGCCTAGAGCAGAGAGACCGTTATAAAGAAGGAGTAAACAGTTAGAAACTAGAAAACAAGGCCACTGGAAAAGATTAGAAGAAGTATTAGCATAGACTTCCAATTTTTTTTTTTTTTTTTTTTTTTTGGTTTTTTGAGACAGGGTTTCTCTGTGTAGCCCTGGCTGTCCTGGAACTCACTCTGTAGATCAGGCTGGCAAACTCAGTAATCCGCCTGCCTCTGCCTCCCAAGTGCTGGGATCAAAGGCGTGCGCCACTACCACCCGGCTTAAACTTCCAATTTTTTTTTTAAAAGATTTATTTATTTTATTTATTTATTTATTATATCTAAGTACACTGTAGCTGTCTTCAGACACTCCAGAAGAGGGTATCAGATCACATTACGGATGGTTGTGAGCCACCATGTGGTTGCTGGGATTTGAACTCAGGACCTCTGGAAGAGCAGTCGGTGCTCTTAACTGCTGAGCCATCTCTCCAGCCCTAGACTTCCAATTTTTAATGTTGGCATAAATAAAGATAAACCTGGAAAACAGATTCTGCTGTTCAAGGAAATAAGAATGCTGGAGCCATAGTAGTGCACAGGAGCCAACCTAAAGTTAGCTGGGAATGTTTAAGCATTAAATAATGAGAGTAATAAATCATAGCTCATAGAATATCCCATGAGCCCATACTTACATAAATGGGAGATTAAGGTTGAGATAGGAAGCACGTGAAAGTTTTTAAGTCAATACTCAGAGTTCCAGGTTTCACATGTGTCTTTACACTATCTCCCCGTCCCCAATCCTCTTTTCCATATTCTGGTCTTCTCACAATCTTCCCTCTACTCAGGATCATTTCTGTGGTAATTGGACTGAAAATCTATAACCTGAATTTAATCATGGAAAAGCGTCAGTGAAACTCAAGTTGAAAAATACACTACAAAAGTAACTATTGTCCATTAAAAAAAAAAAAAGGAAAAGTCACAAAGTCATGGAGATCACAGAAAAATAGAACTTTATGCCCTGTGTTTCATGTATTTATACCCCTTTCCAAGATCTATTTATCCTCTCTCAGTTTTCAAGACCATAAATATACACATCTCCGCACCCACAAATATAAATCTGGATTCTACACCTGGGAAAAAGTATGGTATTTGTCTGAGTCTTGGCTTATTTTGTTTAATGTAATGATCTAAAATTTTATCCATTTTTTAAAAATCTAATCTCATTTTTGTAGCTGAAAATTCCCACCGTGTGTGTATGTGTGTGTGTGTGTGTGTGTGTGTGTATGTGTATCTGTGTGTGTGTTTTCTTTATTCATTCATTACTTTTTGGTTAGATGTCAAATTTAAAAATATTCATAGAAACAGAGTTTAAACTTTACCAATCGGCAGCTCTGATACTAATAATTATTTCAAGTGGAAGAATCATTGAACATTAAACTTATGTGAAATTTTAATAACAAACTAAATATATAATTCTACTGCATTCTAGATTAATTTCAAAGGGAAAGTAATATATTCATAGATAAGCTTACCAGTCACCATCCTGAGCAGTTAGCAGTCCAAGTTGTGTCATCTAATTCTTGACAGGATGTGAGGCCGACTCAGCATCATTTCTGTAGTAAAGGGGGCCAAAGCACATAACCTGAGTTTAATCGTGCAAAAGCATCAGTACATTCAGTTGAAGAATACACTACAAAAGTAAAGATTCTACATTTTAAAAAAGGTCATAAAGTCATGATGATCACACACAAAAAACAAACTTTTCAAAAAAATGGGATATTAGAAACATGACAACTAGAAATTCTGAGTCAAATTGTAAAAAAAATTAATTTTGAAAATAAAAATAATATTTTACTAATATTTCATTGGTCTTAGATTCTAGAATTTGGTCTTTGTGCTTGCTTTGAGTATATGAAGACATAATTGTTTTGATAAAAACATGAGAATATTTAGGGCCATACATCATCTGAAATTTTGAAAATACTGCCAATACTATGAACATTTATATACATAATGTTATATACATACAATACATACTTTCTTTTTAGAAATAGAAAACTAAAACTTGAAACCTTTGGGGATCTGGTTAGACATCCATGGAAAGCATTTGTGCTGTTTTTGTTTGTCAGAAATTGCTTTTAAATAATGTTTTGAAGTGTAGAATGTACACAGCGGAGAAAGAAAAAGGTCAGGAATGTAATGAAGGAGTCCTAGCGTTTCTGGTGGACTTTAGAATGTCATTTCACTGGTAGGTAAATATGGCCTCATAGGAATGTTCATCTTTTGATTTTAGTGCCTCTTACATGTGGTGTGTGTGTGTGTGTGTCCCTGGAAAACATAACATTAGCAGTGTAATAGGCACTTATTTGCCCTTGATGATGTTAGGGTTTTTTCACTTACAAGTATTGTTGCCTGTTTACTCCCCACAACTGCTTAAAGCTCTGTTCTGTATTTCACTTTTGTCAGAGACTAGCCAGGGGCAGGGGATCAAGCAAATTTTGATTTGGTTAAGTCAGACAAACTGTTAGCTTTTTAAAATACTCCATATGTAGTACTATAAAGGAATATGGTTTACACTATTTTCATAGATGATTATTTTCCAAGTGCAAGGAAGTGTACACAAAAAGAAAATGTAAAACTCAGGGGTTTTATTTTTTTGTTTTTATTTTCATTCATAATCTTGTATTTATGAAATCTTGGACCTTTTTGGGGGTTCTTTCTAATTCTATATTCAGTAGTTAACTCAAGAATGAAAAGATTGCTTAAGTAAAAGTCTTTGTGAAAATTGACTAGCATTAGAGGTCTCTGTTTAGATGAGACTACCGTGGGGCGTTTGACTTACTGTGTACATCATTGGTGATTTTATATTCTCATGAATGCTGCATATTACAATGAAGCCAACACTTAGTTGAAGTTATATTTTATTTTTATAAGTAAGAAGTATTCTGAAGCCTAAAGTTTTTGCTAGATCTTTTTCATCCCCTGCAATGAGGTATTATACAAGGTAATCTTTCCTTTTTTTTTAGATTTTTTTTATTGGTTATTTTATTTATTTACATTTCAAATGTCCCTTTTCCAGGTTTCTCCTCCGAGAACCTCCCCACCCTACCCCCGCCTCTATGAGGGTGCAAAAATCTCATTTCTTGTGGTGCTCAATATACTATTTTCAGTCTTCTGAGTTGCTAGAGATTAAGTTTAGTCTTGACTATATTTAAACCTTTTAGCTCCCACTTAAAGACTTGGATAGCTATATATTTGGCATTCACTTGGGCTATTTTGGGGGTACCTTGATCTTGGTAGAACTATTTTTTTATCATTAGGTAACACATTACTGTAATAGAAGGGCTTTATAATTTTTATATTCTAGGTTCGAGTGGATTTTTTTTCTTTTTTTTCTTTCACATTGAAGTTATTCATTCTGTGCCAATAGTTATCAGCATTTTTCCCCCTAAACATTTGCTTGTACTTAAATTTTCACAGATTCACAGATGAGTTCTTACGGAGTTGCTATTTGGATATTGTTTGTGTTACTAAAACGTATAGGATAATTGAGATTTAGTCAGATCTTGTTAAATAAAAGATAAATAAGTTAACTATTCTCTAAAATTATCCTTATTTCAAAAGAACCGTAAGAATGATGAAGCTTCTTATGAGAAGATGCTGAAACTGAGGCGGGAGTTCAGCAGAGCCATAACGATTTTGGAAATGATTAAGAGAAGAGAAAAAACCAAACGCGAATTATTGCACTTAACACTGGAAGTTGTGGAAAAAAGGTAACATTGCTGCTCTTCCGTATTAAGAGGGCTGGGCTAGCCAGGTTTTGTGACAGTGGATATTGATTGTCTAGTAGAATTTCATTTCTACCTTTTTAAGATTAGTAGTTACTAGTTGTTTTTAAAAATTAGGTTGTTACAGACCTGAATTTCATTGAAGTGGGGGTATTTTGATATTATAGAGCAGTGGTTCTCAGCTTTCTTTTAACAGTTCCTCATTGCTGTGGTGACCCCTGACCATAAAGGTATTTCATTGGTACTTTATAACTGTAATTTTGCTACTGTTATGAATCATGATGTAAATAGTTCATAGGCAGGATATACGATACGACCCAAAGGGTCATACCCCATACATTGAGAACCACTAGTATAGAGAATTGATGGTTTTAGATATTGGCAGAATCATTGGACTTTCCTTAATGAAACCTAAGAGTCATCTTGCCTATTTGTCTCAATTACTTTTTCTTGAGCACTAAAGGAAATGAATGGTTGGAAAGCAAAATTTCCTGTTTACACTTTTCAGGATTATGATCTATTTTCCTGCATAATTAAATAGACTAAAGTTCTGTTAGGTTTTAGGGAATTTTGTGTTATGGCTGAAGTAACCATTCAAAGCAATATTCCTAGTGCTGGATAAAACACATTATGTGATTAATTTATGTATTGTATACCTTAGGCATTATTAAAGTTAACTGTTTATTGTGTTTTTAACTGGATCTCAAGTATGAACTTCTTTGGTTTTGTAACATTTCTCTTAGCAGTAATCTAATATTCTAAAGCTAGTCTTGGAGTTATGTACCTGTAATTTCAGCAGGAGAATCAGGAGTTGAATCTACTTTGATGCTACCTGGTTGGACCTTTGAGGCCCTGTCTCACCCCTTCCCATCCCTCAGAATTGATAATTCTATTTTGCTGATTCAGCTACTTAAAATGTCATTGTTTTGAATACATTTTTCTTTATTATTAAACTCTGCTTTATTTTCTTATACCTTATTGTCTTTTGAAGATATCATTTGGGAGACTATGGGGGTGAAATCCTTAATGAAGTGAAAGTTAATAGATCAGAAAAAGAGTTATATGCCAGTCCAACAACTCTTCATAATGGAAATCATCACAAAGTTCAAGAATGTAAAACAAAGGTAAATATTCTTTGGAGAGTGTCGTGAGTGGTCGTATTAATAACATAATATGGTGGTAAAGGAAGAAAATAAATAGCGCTTTTTTTTATGCCACCACTTTGATGGGTGTTTTTATAAACATACAAACCCATTAGTCCCTCAAGAATTCTACTTCTGTGACTTCTAGATCATAAGTATTAAGTGTTAGATTCACAGTTTGAGTTCATGTCTACCAAAGTGGATTGTTTTTAATGTGCTTTCTGCTTCTCTAGAAAACAGGGTCATTGCCAGAACCAGTATTTGCCAGTTCCATACCTTGATTGGTGTTAGAAAGTCCTCTACTTTCTGGGTAATAGTTTATTCCAAGTAAAAGAGCTAGCCTTGGTGAACATTGTATTTTTAACTAAAGCTTTGTATTTCTTTAGTACCAATTTGCTGTATTCGAATATTACTTAATTTGGGTATGAAAAATGTATAGAGCCTTTAATTTTAAGAAGTTAAGATTTAAATAAACATTGATATGAAACATCTAGACAGACATTATATATGACTTGGGGTGTTTGTGGAAAATTCATCTTTGAAAAATGTATAGTGATATTGTTCATGGGTTCAATTTTAAATGCTAAGGAAGAGTGTGGAGCAGTCTGACTCCTCCTCATTCAGCTCATGTCAGTTCAACCAGCAGGTTCTTATTAATCACAGGCATCTAGCCCACCTATCTGATTCCCTTTGAATCACACTTGTTTTGATAGCCCAAAAAAGTTATCAGCACAACAAATGTTGCTTTGAAAACTATTTTTTAATCCATTTGTATCAATCAGTGTTTTTCCCAAGAGTATAATTACTAGGCATTCAATATAAAATTTTAACCCATAATTATTGGCAGAAGTATTGAATTTTACTTTAGGCCTTTTCTAAAGTAAATAAAATAGTTTCTATTTTTAGAGACACATTGTTGTCTTACTCTGTGTACATAGTTGCTATATTTAATTTTCATTCATCCCACTTTAAAACATGGAGAATTGCTAACAATGTGGTTTCCTTTTTGATCTAATAGTTTTTCCCCTTATCCATCTCTATCAAGCAGCTTATATTTCACTAAGTATGATCTGTCCCTAAAACAGCATTTCTGTCGTGTGCACTGTTTCTCATTCTAAGGTATTTTTAATATATGGACTACATGAGACAATATATAACTTCCTTAATAATTTTAAACTTTTAATATTGTTTTTAATTTGTTGCTCAGAACAGTCAATTTTTAGGTTTTTTAAAAGTGACAGTTCTTCTTTTATCAAAAGCAGTACCAACCAGTATATAAAAAAAGCTTTGTGGAAAGGAGAAGGGACTAAACCCTTCAATCAGACCCTTTGCCAGATGGACTACACAGAACCCTGGGGTACTTGAGGACCATTTGATTATTGTTCAGTCAAGGCAATAATTACATGTTGTAAACAATGAAAGTGTTTGTCTAGCTCATAAATTTATTTTTTTCAAAACATTACCTCACATAGAGATTTTTATAAATTGGAAATTAGTGTAAAACTAAATAAGCTAGCAATCCAATTCAGTTATTTCTAAAAATAAAGTAATGAATTTTGTTCACCAACACAATGGATTTAAGTAAGAATTAAATTTAAATACCTTTTAAACATGGGATGGCATGATAATATAATAGCCTAAAAATTATAGATTTTTAACTACTCATAAAAAAAACCTTAAACACCATAATTATTTTTCATTATAAATAACAGAAAGTAAATCTAAACCATGTTTCAGTTTATGACATAATAAAGTTTTCATACTAAAAACAATAATTAAAATTAACTCCTAAAGAAAAATGTATGTTTTTCAAAGAGGAGCATAGTTTTTCATGATTTCTAAAATGATTTTCATTTCTTCCTTTTGGGGGAAAATTCGTCCTGTAAACAGCACCCTCATCCTTTGTCTTTGAAAGAAGAGGCTTCTGATGTGGTTCGTCAAAAGAAGAAGTACCCAAAGAGGCCTAAGGCCGAGGCTGGGATAGCCCCTCAGCAGCCCACTCCTGAGCCATTGCCTGTGATCAATAAGAGGGACATTAAGCAATATGACTTTCAGAGCTCAGACGAAGATGAATTTCCACAGGTGCTTATTTGAAACTGTTTTAAACACATGTCCTCCTCCTCTTTTATATTGCTGTGTTTTGCAGTGTAATTGGCATCTTCGTCTTGATTCTGTTTCAAACTAATGTCATAAGACATTTTCTACATATTTCATAAGTATACATGTATACACACAGATATGTTGCCACTAGCTTCGTATTTACTCTTTGTTATATTTTTGTGAGCTATAGAAATTTATTTTGTATGGGACATTTACATAGTTTTCAGGTTTTGCCTTTTATTAAAACAAACATCTTTATCTTCTTCCTGTTTCTAACATGGCTTTTTAGAAATAGCATTACTGAGTCTAAGATATTAGTATTAAAAAAACATTTACACATAAGTATGTACCAACATTGTTCTTTCTTTCATATTCTACCAACATAATCTCTTTTTGATTTAATATAAATTTTATTTGTCAGTAATAGCAATTTTATTTTAAAGATTTAAAAGAACTAATTAAAGTTTTAACTTTTAAAAAAAACCCACGTCAACTATTCAACAGTTTCTTGGCAAAGTATTTAGAATTAATTTTTTTTAATTTTATTTTTATCATTGCTATTTTTATATGTATATACTAAAGGGTGAGGTTATTTTTTTTGAAAAAGTACCTGGTCTGACAAAAACCTAATTTTCTTTTTTCTGTATGACCTAAAGCATAACAAAAAAATACTGTAACCACTTGAATCTACTACCAAATGTGTCATGTTTTAATGTTTTATTTATTTAAAGGCAATTTTCTTTTAAAAGTCAACATCACATATACAATTTTAGTGCAAGACTGCTCATAAAGCCATGTAAAACCCAGTTCATAGGAATGTGTTCCCTGTGGCTATGTTTTTTTTTACCCTGTCACTTACTTAGCTTTTTTTTTAATCCTAAACAATATTGCAGTGTTCATATGTGTTAATAAATACACAAAAATATGCTTTATGTTACTTGTTCTTAAGAACCACTTAATAAAACCAGTCAGTATATTTGTCAGAAAAACTATCCAGTTTGGGATACCCCTTTGTAGTCATGGGAAAGTCATCAGATAATCATTTTCAAGAAATGAGGAATGTAATGAATGAAAAACCTATCAAGTTCTTCCAGGTAGAGAAAGCAGAAGCTGCAGCAAACGTATAGCGTGATGAAAGGGAAACATATCAGTTTGCATGGCAGGAGTCAAACAGAAGAGAGAGGGAAAGATAGAGCAGAGGGCGTTAAGGAAAGTAGGTAAATGGGAAATTATTAAAAAGCCTGTCAGAAAATGACACAGTTAAATACATCCATATAAAGTTTAGATAAGGCTTCATTCAGCATAGTTTGTTATACATTCCTTATGTATTAAGTTTTCATTTCAGCTCAAAATTTTTATAGTTCATTACATTGTCCCCCTCCCTTACATTAAAATTGCATCTTACAAGTTTCCTGAGACCTTTTCCTAAGTTTTAGACAACTTTTGTTAGTTTTTATGGTATTTTCTCATTATTTCAGACTGTTTGCTTGTATGTTGACATCACTAAATAACATAGGTATTTAGACTGAAGTTCTAAATTCTCCCAGGAGTGGATTCCAGGACACGTTGGAAGAGATAATATGTTACCTAGTAAACAATGAACAAGGGAGTAGATAAGCTAAAGGAAGTATTTTAACCAAGGCTGACTACCCTACTGTAGCTGGACCAGTGGAGACCCTGTCTGTCTGTATTAATTGCACTCCTGGCTCTCCTTTAGTTGCTCTGTGGTACTACCTTTCTGTGTGTGCTGGAGTCCAATCTAGAGAATGATACTTGGGAAGGAGTGAGGCACTTCATGCAGGAAATTTTAGACATCTGTAGAGGAACCAAACTGCAAAGTTGAGATTTCTTTACAGTCTGAGTTTGGGAGTTGGTACCTCAGGAAGGAGAATCAGCCCCTGCTCACTGTGCCTTCCTTCCCTGTGGGCTATTAAAGGCATGTTGGAACCTTAAATAAATGCCCTTCTTCTGAGGTGACCCAGCTCCATGGGAATCACCACAGTTTGGAATTAATGTGGAGGGGGAAAACTCCTCTCCAAAAAGGAATGGGATTTTTAAGATTCAAAACTATCAAGTTAATAAGGTGAGGCAGGTATTTTGTGAGGAAAAGATACACTGCTAAGTTAGATTGAGAGACAATCCAAACTTAAGGACTAAGGCTTTTGTGTTGTTTGAACATTATATTTATTGTCTCTCTGCTATACCAAAGTATATTTTATCAGATATATTATATCATCACTTAACCTGTTCTTATGACATCAACTTGTGCTCTATTGAGTCAGTTCTGCCCCAGGAGTACTTTTTAGACTATGTAAGGAGATTTGGCTGGTAGCATCTGGTCCTGGCAAAAAAAACTCTTTAATGTAGCAACTCTTTAATTTAAAAACCTTTACACTTTTCCTCTACTATTGTAGTCTTAAATTTTCTCTCAGCAACCAATGTTTTTATATACTTGGCTAAATTTTTTGTTTCTGCCATGCTAGGTTTAGGCAGTGATTTAAGGAGCTAGAGAGATGGTTCAGTGGTTGAGTTCACTTGCTGCTTTTACTAAGGACCCGAGTTTGCTTCCAGTACCCACATGGCACCTCACAGCTTGCTGTGTCTAGTTCCAGAGAGTCCAGTGCCCACTTTTTCCTAGCATCTGACCTTATTATAGAGAGAAGGTCCAGATAAAAATTACAACTACCTATAGGTGAGGCATAATTGTCATCATCAAGCATTTATGCCTATACAATTTATGACTATATAAATGGGATATATAAAAACTATACTGATATATCTAGCCTTTGTTCAGAAATAGTACCAAGTGTGCTTAGATGCATGAATGAATCTTAAAAAGGATTTTTACCTACAGAAAATATTTACCAGTCATTAAATGTTTCAGGCAAATTAGCTACCTGCTGGATGTAGGCAGCTGTGTTTGTGATCTGACTTTGTTTTCATTCATTATATACATTGATTTGTTAACTTGGTAACTGCTAAATGGAGCACCTGTTTTATCCAGGTACCATCTCCAGCATCAGAACCTGAAGAAGAAAATGATCCTGATGGTCCCTGTGCTTTCAGAAGGCGGGCAGGATGCCAGTATTATGCTGTAAGAACTTTGTTTTTTGTGGTATTTTTGTGAGCTGGAATTAACAGATCATTCATGTCAAGGTAACGTAGGCTGAGTCTAAAAGTGGGAAGTGCATCAATATTCCTTATTTAATGCCTTCTGTGGCATGTGAATACCAGCAGAAGAAGATGAAAGATACCAAATTCTTTCACAGAATATTAGAATTTTTTACTTAGACAACTCCTATTTTCAAAATTACTTCATTTGTAGCTTTAATTACAGTTGTGAAAATTAATTGCACATGTCTTAAGTTAGCTTTAGAACTTTTGGTGGCTTCTGGGTATTCACTGAAATGTGTATGTGTGAGTGCATGTGTGCGAGTGTGCATGAGAGAGAGAGAGAAAGAGAGAGAGATACATACCCAATAGTATAATTTTTAAAGTTTATGGTAAAGTTGTCTGATAATTGTATCCATAAATTTCAGACACATTAGGAATCTCTTTTTGTTATTAATGTCCCATTTTGGGCACAGTGTTTAGAGAATAGCCTTGGTGTCCCAGTGCTAAGGTTTTCTGTCAGGTATTTAACTATAGAGTAGAAAAGGTAGTTTTATCCTGTTAGCATGGTTTATGCAAACCAGCTGACTGCATTATGGAATGCACAGATAGATGGCTTTTTTGAAAGCAGACTTAGTGTAGGAAGGATAGGGATTTGTTTTCAGGTTATGCTGATAGAAGATGGGAAAACTCCTATACATGGGGACAAAGTATGATGCATGCAATTAAAAAAACAGGATGATGCATGCAATTTAAAAGGCCAAGAAACAGGGTCTACGTTCCTTAAAGCAAAGAGCTTAAGAGCTTGGCCTGTGCATATACTTCTCCTAAATTTTAGTTGCCTCTTGCAATCCCTAAAAAAATTCATTCTAGTTTATCATGTAGAAAAACTATAAATTATTAATTTTATCCCTCTCTATATAAAGAAACCTAAAACATATTTTTATAGGTTTTTTAAAATACTAAATATATATAGTTTGGAATGGGTAATTTCGATAAGGAAACTTTTTGTCTAAATTTGATTAGCTTTTGATTTTAATTTTATAAATTTTAACTGGATTAATACATTTTAGCCTCAATTTTATAGTTTTTCATCTAAATTTTAATGTTCTTCTAATATGATTTGCAGTCATTCATTTTTATCATGATTTAACTTTTCTCCATTTTCTCTTTCTTTGCAGCCGCGTTTGGACCAGGCTAGTAACCATACATATGATAATTCAGAGTTGGCAGACTTGGCTAAGCTGAGGTCTAAGCACTGTCTTACGACACTTACAGTTCCAAGAAGATGCATAGGATTGGCAAGGAGGCGAGTTGGCAGAGGCGGAAGGTGAGCTGCTCTGACTTCCGTATCATTTTCAAGCTGAAAGGGAATCAATAAAGAAACAATTCTTTATGATGTACATATGTATGTCTTATATTGCTTTACAGGGTCATAATGGACCGAATATCCACAGAACATGACCCTGTCCTGAAACAGATAGACCCTGAGATGCTGAATGGGTTTTCAAGTTCTTCCCAAACTATAGACTATTCTTCTAATTTCTCTCGGACCAATGCTTCCAGTAAACCTTGTGAAAATAGACTGTCTCTTTCTGAAATATTAAGCAATATCAGATCATGTCGACTACAGTGTTTCCAGCCAAGGCTACTAAATGTACAGGACATTGATAGTGAAGAATGTACCTCAAGAAAACCAGGGCAGACTGTGAGCAGTAAAAGAGTTTCTGCAGCATCTGTAGCTTTATTGAACACCAGCAAGAACGGCATATCAGGTAAGCATTAAAAGGTCTGTCACAGGTCTCTGCTGCTGCTCTTTTCTCCTTCATGTCCACTATGTAATAAATGAACTCACAGTACATTTTGGAGACTTATTTTCCTACTTCTATTTGGAAAATAAATTTTAGTTTAGTTCTCAGCCTAAGAGATGGCACCTTACTAAATGACTTGAATTTTACATGTGAGTGGTGTGGCAAGTGTGTGGACTAAGCCCAGTGTTCCTGTGAGCTTACTACTTACTGGCTGCCTCCTGATCATTGCTCTACAATGCTGGCTATTTCTTATGTTAGAAAATGTTCATTGACTTGGATGGATGGAATGTAAGCATTGCTCCTTGAGAGTTCTATTGAAAGCGTTTCTAGAAAATGATTTTTTTTTTTAAAGATGCTATTGAATAGTGATTTTCGTCAACATGCTTACCTTTCTAGTTAAGATCAGAAATATCTTTTTCATTTTAAGAGATACTGTGCTAGATATATTAACATGTGTTTATAACCTAATCAGGAGTTCAGGGTCATCCTTGGCTACATAGCTACTTTGAGGCTGTGCCTTCCTATGTATGTATGTATGTATGTATGTATGTATGCATGTATGTATGTATGTATGTATGTAATGAGTTGTTGCTCACATAATTTAGTGTTTTTATGGTATATACATTAAGAATAATTTGAATATCTAGGTATTCCAAAGTATAATTTTGATTTGTTTTATTCTGTGGATAATCTTATTATATGTCTATAAGTATGTATAATTTATAAATATGTTTATAATATGTACTGCAATTATGCATGGTATCCAGTGGAAATGTATTAAATAAAAACCTCTAATTTCATTTTTAAAATAATTTACTCAACAGTTCCATGAACATAAATGGCATATTCTGGTGACATATGTTCCTCTCCTCTTTCTTATTTCCTCCCTGCCCTTTCAAAGCCCTTCTTCCACCCTTCAAGTCCCTATTCCATTTTGTTAACTTTTTGTTTTGGTGTGCTTTTGTTTAATCATGGCCTTTACTGTGGACGTGGGAGTGAATCTATTCACTGGAGTATGAATGACTCACCAGTAGCTACATGACTGAAGTAGATAGCTGACTTCCTCTCTACCAGCAGCCCTAGATTGCCATTAGATCCCCTGGATAGTACAGGGACCCATGAGATCCTCCCCTGTCTGTGAATTTTATTTACTGGTTTGTTCCTGTATGTGTCCTGTGCTGCCAACAACAGCTGTTGTGGATTCCTGAGTATAGTGACCAGGTCATAAGTCTAAGACAGTATTCCACAGCCTCTTTCCCTGTTGTTCATCTTGTAGTTCATCTTACTCCTTTCTTCAGTGTTTCCTGAATCTCGGTTAGGATGGTTTGAGAGCTTGCTTTGAGGCTGAGCACTCCACAGTCACCAGCTGTGGGTCTTTGCATGAACTACTATTAACAAGGAAACATAAGCATATCTAAATTATTTCCTGGATGATGCCTTGGCCGGATGCTGAAGTTATAGTAAACTTCTTTAAAATTATTTTAAATTCCTTCAATTTGGAATCTGATATCAGTGCTGCTCACAGTCTTGTGTGTGAGCTGTTTTTCAGTTTGCTGTAGACATCCATCCATTTGAAGGTTGCAGTAGAGAATCAGAGTTGTTTGAATGAGTGGAAGTTAGCCTCTATTTCTCCAAATATCTTGGTTCCTTTTCTCCAAGCTGAACTTTAAGAAAATGATGCCTCTTTCTATATATACTTTGTGAGTTGGTGAAGCTTAGTGAGCCTTTTATCTGAAATGGATAAAAATATCTCATAATTTGAGATCTTTGAGTTTCTAGAAATCTGTTATTACAGGAAGTTAAACAGTATTGAGTTTTTCCAGTCAATTCCCAAGATTATTCAAAATCATATGAATAGAAATTTCTGTACCAGACACTGCTCAAAAAGGGAATTCAAAACATATCCTATATAGGTGTTGATAATTGTGTTTGACTATATGTTGGCTTTTTAACTCTACCAATAGATAGCATGTTTAAAATGATTTGAATGGATTCTCAATTTGAGTATTTACAGATTTCAACTATATGTCCCAAATGAACTCTGGATTTGACATAAATGTTTTCTAGATAATATATGTTTTCTGTTGCTATATCAATTCTGAATATATACTGATCCAAAATTATAACTTAATATAACTGAAACTGTTTTCTTTTTTTTTTTTTTTTGGTTTTTTGAGATAGGGTTTCTCTGTGTAGCCCCTGGCTGTCCTGGAACTCACTCTGTAGACCAGGCTGGCCTCGAACTCGGAAATCCACCCAAGCACTAGGATTAAAGGTGTGCGCCACCACTGCCCAGCGAATTCAGTCTTTTTAAATCAGCTTTTCTTGTTTATATGTTAGTAAAGCAAAGAGCTTATTTACTTCTAGACAGCCTGAGGTCTTCTTGTCCTTGAGATCATTAGAATTTTTGTTTTTAATACATTTTTAAAATATTGGGCTTGTGGCCTGGAGAAGTTCATGTTTATTCAGTGGTAGAGCTTGCCTAGGCTGGACAGGTCCTAGGTTTGGGTCTTTGCACCACGCTGGGAGTGAGAGTGTCAGACATGGGACTGTAGGTATGTAGTGCACAAGCTGGGTAACTGAAAGGAACTTCCCAGTACAGTTCAGTAAATACCCAGGTGGGTTCCCTTCTGTGCCTAATAATTGTGTCATTTACTCATTTGGGTGAACTTTGGTCTCAAAAGCTGTATATTTTTTAAAACTAATAGGATAGGCATATAATTTTACCTGTTTGAGTTTTCTTTCCCTGTTTGGAAATACCAATAAATGAAGAATTTAAGCAGAAATGAAATCCCATGTACTTAGCAACAATTCTTGTTTCTATGGCATGTTCTTAGATCTTAAGGAAAGCAGGTAAGGAGGCTGTATCACCTGCATATTCAAACGCAAGTGGCCTAAGCCTTTTTATGTTCATGTTGTTAGTTAACATGAATAATTTTTTAAAGTCAAAATCTCTGTGTGGAAAAGGTGTCATTTAATGTATTGATTATCCAGAGATAGGATCTCCATGTAGCCCAATCGGGCCTCAAACTTAATGATCTTCCTGCATCAGCCTCTTTGGTGCTAGGATTACATATGTATCCCATCATATCTAACTTACGTTTATCATTTTTGATATGCTTCAAAGAAAATTTAAATGTGTGCCCTAAATATTAGAAAGACTAAAACAGAAAACGTATTTTAAATGAAATGAGAAGCATTACTAATTACTACATAAAGGTATTAATTTAAAAACTCAACTGAACTGAGAAAGGAAAGAGGCTCTATTGAACATAGCAAGTAAATAAACAAACATTATTTCATATAAAGTTATTTACAGTTTTATATACAAAGCACTGTTTAATGATTGAAAAGTTGAGGAAGAAAACAATATATTCAAGAAGCTGGCAGTACATGGCAACATTCCATTCTCTATAGAAGTAGTGGGTACTAGAGTCAGAAGTCATTTGAAACTGATACTGTCAATTTAAAAAAATTTTTTTTCTTTAGTATAAAATTCAAGAAAACCTGTTTCATATGTAAAACAGCTTTATTGATTCAAACTTAAAGAGCCAGATTTTTGGTCAACATAGTTTTTACTGCTATACAGTTTAAGTTAACATGAACAGTTTATATATTGTTCCAGGAGGAATTCCTGAGTTTTCATTTATTTAGTTTCTTTTCCCATTCTTAAATTGCCATGAAATCTTTGCAAGGATAAAAAGTGTTAGGAAGTGAAATTGCTTTAACAACTAATGTAAATACTCATAAGGTTGTATTTATTTGGGGAGATTATGGCCTCTCTAAAGGTAAGAAAAGTATTCAGACCTAAGCTATTAAAATACTGTAGCATAACTGTAAAAGGAGTTAGCAATCCTTTAATATTAACTACTGTGCTTGGATATTGAAAATCTATCATCATTATCCCAGGTGTATCCATTTGTTCCTCATCTCTCGACCCTTCCAACTCTGGCAGTTATTTTCCTGTATCTCCAACTTATGATTAAGAACATTTGTAGGCTCGCACAGTAACTCCAGCTCCCCTAGCTTTTCCCTGGAAACCTCCAGTGTTTCATGAGAACCACTGCTTACTCTGTACTGTAACATGTAAGATATAAGACAGAACCTCCTCATCTGCCTGCCCCCAGTTCAGACCCAGATCTGTCCCTTACAGTGAAATCCTGGTATGGTCATCATTGCTTTAAACCATTTGCTGTAATGCACAACAAAGACTCACCAAGAGAGAATGCAAGATAACATAATCTTCACCAGCACAGTAGTTCTCCAGTAAACTGAAAACTTGATCTAGGCCAGTATTTGAAAAACCATGCTTTCTCAAGAATATATCTTAGCCCAGTTTAAGAAATCCTGTTAAAAATTAAAAAGCAAAGGTGGACACAAAAAGATTCATATTTCATTATTAGATTATCATTCCAGAGTAACTAGAACATGTTCTGTTTATTTTTCTCTTTAGTTTATCAGTGGACAGCAATACAAAAATCAAGAAATACTTGAATATATTTCATATAACCACAAGAATGCCTCTGTGGATCCAATCTTAGAACTTTGTAGTTATGTCATTGTATAAAGGCTGTGAAGTATCCAGAGTGGGTTTTTTTTTGTTTTTTCCTTCATGGATCATTAACCAGAGACCTGGAGAGAAAGGTGCAAAGAGCTTACTCAGCCCAGGCAGAGCGCCATATAGGAAGCATTCAGTAGAAAAGTAATGGCCATTAAGTGTCTGTAAAGGCTGTATGGAGTCATCTGAAGAATAAAAGCTAACTAGTGCAGGAGGGGTAGCAAATCAGTGTATAGAAGGGAGCCAGAAAGGGCACTTTTGTAAAATACTGGCAGTGATGTAACAAGCAGCAAGAAATGCAAGGTTCTACTGTGTACAGTGTTGGATACATAAGGAAGAAATTCTTTAGTGAATATACCAATCTATCAGAGGATATTAGCCAGGAAAATTTGGAAAGCTGTTTACTTAAAGAAAAGAATGCTTCCCATATACCTAAAGCAGTTAAGTATTGTCACCTTTCAGGATGGACAGGTTTGTGGTAATTGTGACCTGATAAAACCTTGGAGAGTGAAGTAAGATTGCCCTTAAGCCGCCAGCTCGTACAGTAAACTAGTGAGAAGAGTTCAAGAGTTCATACGGCTGCAAGCAGGAAGAGAGCTTGTTGTTTGATCCATCACCACTTCTGCCTATGCCACTGCCACCAACCAATGAGGAGTTCCTTTCCTGCATTTCATCCCAAATGGATGTATTCACTGTAACCGTGACCTTTCTGATGCATTTTAATGTATGCCACTAGTTGACTCATTGTAAAAAGAAAATAAATCTCATGGAAATATTTCAGTAACTTGGGGAAAATAATCTACTGAGAAAGTGTTTTTAATCTAAGTTTTACTCTTTCCCACAAATTCATCAACCCTGAGAATCAGCTCACTGTGTCTGTATCTCTTAACCACCTTTCCTTTAACCACTCCCGCTAACAAAGGAGTTACCGTGTTTTTTGCTGGATGTGGGCACACATCTATGATTGTGGTGTGAGAGAGGTAGAAGCAGGTTATCATGGGTTCAAGATCATCCTCCACTGCATAGTGAGTTCTGGGCCAGCCTGGGCAATGTGAAACCTTGTCCTAAAGAGGGGTGGGTAGTTGTTCCAGCTTTGTATCTTAGAATTGAATAAATAAGTAAACAGTACTCTAGAAAATTCTAGATAAAGAACAGTTTGAAACATAAAACACCCTAATGACATTCTATTTCTGAATGTCAGGGATAAAATAGCAAACTTAGCTTGAGTAAAGGGTATCTGTAAAGTACTCTGAAAAGATAAGCTTGAGTAAAAGCTTATCTGTATTGTAGAATTGGGTTTTGCTTGATTTTAGGTTTTGGATATGGTTTTGTTTGTTGTTGTTTTATCAGTGATTCTTAACCAGAAGTGGGGTCAGGAATAAGAATCTTAGTACTGCTTTTAAATGTATACATAAATTGCTACTTGCTCACTGAAGTGTGCAGAACACTTAGTGGTCAATATTTTGTTAGCTGTGGACCAAGAGTAATTGGTCCCTATGTAGCCTCAAGCCAGTATTTCTGCCTTAGCAGGATCATTGCCAGGGACCACCACACTCAATACCAAAAATAGTTTATTTAATTAAAAATGACACTTTATTTACTAATTTAAATAACAGTTAACTGTTCCATATCTGACATATTTAAGAATGATTTAGAATATTTGTATGAACTTTAGTGGCTAATATACCTTATCAGATTATTTGAAATCTGAATGCTCAGATTCAAAACTCTTTGAATATATAAACTCTTTGAATACAATAAAAAGGTTCTATCTAGATGGGTTTATCAGGGTTAGTGTTTTATTCTAAATTGCTGTCATCTTACCAACTGCCCCACAAGGCTTTGAACAGAGAAAACAAGAGTCTCGTTCACATTTCTGTTTTTAAGTGGCACTAAAAGTGTAATGTCTTACTATTTATCCATAAGTTATTAAGCATGAGTCACACTTTTCCACAATGTAAAGCTCAGATCTAGTCAGAGCATTGGTTCATTGGATTTTGCTAGCTTTGGATTCTCTACCTTTTCCTTTCCAAATGGCTCAACATAGAAGACATATAAGACTTGCTAAATTATTTAGATTTATGGTTTTTCTTCCTGCCTTCATATCTAATAAGCTATTTTTTTCATCTCTTTCCCCAAGGTTTTCAAAAAGCTGGAAATTCATGAATACTTCATATTTTCATTTGATTTTGAAGATTATAACTTTAGACTTAATTATTTTATTTAAAAATAGAACACTTGCAATGAATTTAACATGTACAAAGAAAGACTTTTGATTTTGTTGGTAATTCAGTAAAATAACTATTGTATACTTCAAAAATACAGGTAAAGATTCTAAAGTGAGCAGTATAATAAATATAACAGTGTTTGGAATCCTCTAGAAATAAAATATTTATTTCCCCTCATAATCCAATAGAAGTTGTGCTGCTATACCATATAAGAGAGATGAAAGTGTACCTAAAGCTTTGCCATCTTACTAAGCACAGCTTAGCCATTTGTCTATATTACTGTCAAATTACTATCAAAATATTCTTATATGACAATCTTACTGAACACAAACCTTGAGGGGGTAAGGTACCTCGGTTGTAGATCATACTGATTAGATTTCTCAGCACATGTAAACATTGACTGACATTACTTTGTTTCTCCCCAGATGTACTGTGGACTTTATATTAATAACCTTTTTCTAGTTCATTTTTCCCTATAATCACCAAGATTCCTAGGGCACATTCTGCATGGGAGTAGACAGTAAATTATTACTGATTGAGTGAAATAGAAAATAAATCTTTTTTTTTTTTTAATAAGTAGGATTAGGCTAGAGATGTAGCTCTGTGGTGGGATTGGCTTAGCTGAAGATGTAGGCCCCATAGCACTGCAAAGAGAAAAGAAAGGAAGAGTGAAAATTACTTTTAAAAGTATGTGTATTCTGGTGTCATTGGACACTTATATTCTAAATAAGTGCTAATTTCTGTGAAAATACCTTGTGTTCGCTAAATTGCCTTATCAGCGACCCACTTAAATATGAGTTCCTGAAATTCCATTTACATTTCTTTGAGAAAAATGTACCTATTGTAACTCTTTTGAACTGATCATTCTGTCAGCTTAAGGAAACAGGGATCTTGCTCTTACTTAAAACCCATAACTTTGTACACTCTTCAGAGCATTGTTGGTTGCATCTGAAGGTCCCCTCTAACTCTAGTTTTCTAAAAATGTCTCCTTCCCAGCCCTTACTTTATAGAATTTATTTCAGGCATTGACTGCACTGGCTCACACTGGGGCTTATGGCTGCTGAATATGATTGTTTTCTATTCCAGTTTAGAATCAGAAAGGAAAGTATTTTCACTAAGTGTCATAAAAACTGGCAGAAGTCATCTGTCTCTCACTAAGGCTGTAACTTGGTTATTGTTTATATTTGCAATAGTAAATGCATATATTTGTCATTATTCTTACTGGTGTTATACCATGGGCATCCTACTGTGGAGAACTAAGAGACTCCAAAGCTGAGGCCAGCATGATGGCTCAGTGAGTAAAGAATGACACTTGCCACCATGCATTGTGATACACATACCCACATACTAAACACACCAATAAACATAAAAAATGCCCACAAAAATTCAAAAACAGATTTCAATTCCATCATGTTATACAGTTAAAAACTGCATAGGAACAAAGGAAATTGTAGACGTGAACATACAGCACTCAGAAAGATTTGCCATTGGGGTTCTACTTAACAGATGTGTATTGTGGCTTATATTGGCTTTTCATCTTTACGAGTTTATGCTGTATTCTGCTTATGTCATTAAAAGAACTCTAATATGCTTTTCTCCTTTATCAGTAACAGGGGGCATCACAGAGGAGCAGTTTCAGACACATCAACAGCAGCTAGTTCAAATGCAAAGGCAGCAACTTGCGCAGCTTCATCAGAAACAGCAATCCCAGCATTCCTCACAGCAGACACACCCAAAAGCACAGGTGACCTCTTACTCTCTTCTTTCCCAAGTTTCTACAGGTGACTTTGTACCTCTGTTCTTGAGTTAGAATTAACCCAGATTTTCTTTTATTAAGTTATCTATTTCTGAATGGCTAGTCTCTAGCCATTTCTAGACTAGTGTTTGGTTATTTGAGAGCCAAATATGGTAGTTTTTGTTTAGGAAAGAATTAACTAGTGTTTAGAAGGATTGTTGAGAGTTTATAAAATAATTAGCTATTTTTTAACCCCCCCTCATTTTTTTCAAGAATATGGCTTTTCTAACCTCTTCAAGTTTATACTTAAGTGTCAGTATAGCCTAGGAGGAGAAGGAACTCTAAATTATGTGGTGAATCTAAGAGCCCCTTGCCTGTGTGAATCACATTTCCCTGAGGGGAAAAAGAAATGCCACATGCCACCAGAAGTTCCTAGACACCCATAAGTATAGACACCTTGATATGAGCTCTGGAAGACTCCCTGTGAGACATGGCTTCTACAACTGTGCAAGAACACAGTACTGTTGCTTTAGGCCGTTGAAAGCCAAACAAAATAAAAGGACATAGTCTCAAGGTTGAATTGGCAAAATAAATTTCATATTTAAGGTCTAAAATTGCGTTGTCCATAATTAAGACTAACTCCATTCTGTCATACTCGTGGAGTTCTCAGACCAAGATCTACCAGCAGTGATTTAGTTCATTCTCAAGAGTCTGTCCTTCTACATTAAACTCAGGAGTTGACACCAGGGAAATCTTGATGATCCTGGTTGCTATCCACACCCCCTGTGACAGTCCTGGTGGATCTGGCCTTGGTTTATAGCCTGTGGCTGTCTGTGTTAGTAGCAGTCAGTTCTACACAGAACCGTAGAAGAGTGGCCACTGTACTTCGCTTGATTTGGTTTTTGTGAGTCTCTTCCGATAACTAACCTGAAGTGCTTACAGCCTGCTTCAAAGCTGGGTCCGTCTAGGTTTTTACATTGTGATAGAGTAGCTGTGAGTCATGGCTATGATTTCATTTCATCCACAGTGTGTACTCATCAAATTGTTTGTTTGTTTGTTTGTTTGTTTTTTGGTTTTTCGAGACAGAGTTTCTCTGTGTAACCCTGGCTGTCCTGGAACTCACTCTGTAGACCAGGCTGGCCTCGAACTCAGAAATCCGCCTGCCTCTGCCTCCCAAGTGCTGGGATTAAAGGCATGCGCCACCATTGCCCAGCGTCAAGTAGTTTTTAAAGTGTTTATTATTATGTAGGAAAATTAATAGAGCATGGGTTTTTCAGTTTGATAGTTCTTTTTCAGAAATAGTTGCTTTCTAGTTTCTAGTGATTTTATGCTTCATATACCAAAGAAAAGTCTGTCTTAAATCTCTCATCTAAGAACGTATTATGACTTTATGATTAGAGTGGCAATATCCTTTTGAGTTCCACACATTTCTTAATATGTTCACTAATCACATCTAACAAAACAGAGTATAGGGTGCTGGCAGGATGGCCTAGCAGGTAAAGGCGCTTGCTGCTAAGTATAACAACTTGAGTTGGATCCCTGGAACTGACATTGTAGAAGAACAGAACCAACTGCTGACAGTTGTCCTCTGACCTCCCTCCACACACACATGCTGTTATCCCCACAACCCCACACATGCAGAAAAAGAGAGAGTGATTAGATAGATAGACAAATGTGGAAAACTGAACTGTGTTGGTTTCCATTTTATAGGGCTCAAGCACCTCTGACTGTATGTCTAAAACACTTGACTCAGCCAGCGCCCACTTTGCTGCATCTGCAGTGGTCAGTGCTCCTGTTCCAAGTCGCAGTGAGGGATCCAAGGAACAGAACACTGGCCACAACAATATGAATGGTGTTGTCCAGCCTTCAGGTACAGCTGGGGTTTCTATAATACTTATTAACTTAAAATTGCCACTCATCAAGATGGGTTTGATTTTGTCATATACACAGGGGAAATGTATAGAGTACTGTTTGATGCCTTGGACTGATACGAATTAATAGCTGAGTGTTTTCTAGTATTCTCATTGTACCTTCTATATACCTATCTCTATCCATTCTGATTCCATTCATAGACTATTGGATTCATAGACTATCGGTTGCCTCACATGTTAGGAAATCCATTGAGTTCATTGTTAACCACCCCCATTGAATCATGTATAAATTGTTTATAAAGTAAAATACAAACCAACATGGTCTGTAAAAAAGTCTGAAGTTGGGTTTGCTTTCCCAGGTGCACATGCAGAGGGACACCTCCCTCCACTCCTCCTCTGATAGAGTGCAGCTGTGAAAGCCACTTGTTGCTTACTGCCTGACTGGTGCTCTCGAAGCTCCCAAGCTCAGAATTCTCTGGCTTGTTTACATGTACTCAGACCCTTTCTGCAGTCTGCCTTGCTGATTCTTGTATGCCTATAAATCCTTAGGCAAACCCAGCCATCATTTTCATCTGTCCTGTTGTATTTATCTCTGGAGTTGACACATACAGAGGTAGCAAATTGCTTTGGAAACCTCCTCATATGACTATGATATGGAAAGCTTCGTATTTATTTAATTAGAATATGAGTACATTTATTTTTATTACTGAATTCCTGATTCTTTAAGCATCTTTTATTGTCCCATTACACTAATTGAATGATTTCTCCCTCTTTTGCAGGACCCTCTAAAACATTATATTCCACCAATATGGCTTTATCATCCAGCCCAGGGATTTCAGCTGTACAGCTCGTAAGGACAGTTGGCCACACTACCACAAACCACTTGATCCCAGCCTTGTGCACAAGCAGTCCTCAGACACTTCCCATGAACAATTCCTGCCTGACCAATGCAGTGCACCTCAATAATGTCAGTGTTGTTTCTCCTGTCAATGTGCATATCAATACACGGACTTCAGCACCATCGCCAACAGCCTTAAAACTTGCCACAGTTGCTGCCAGTATGGACAGAGTGCCAAAGGTTACTCCCAGCAGTGCCATCAGCAGCATAGCCAGGTGTGTGCATGCGGGCACCATTCTTAAACTGTGCTCTGACTGTTCCAAATCAAGAGAAGGGCCTTTTTTTGCTTTGTACTGCTCAAGTATATCTTCTGACAGACTTGATTTTTCAAAAGCTTGAAGATTTGCTTACTACAAAAAAAGCTCTTTGCCTAGTAGTATCCTTAAATGCCAACCAGAGTTGTAAAAAGAGAAAACAAAAAAAGTCAAATTGACTGATTTTAAACACTTCAGTCAATTTCATCATGTTTTAAAATTTTTTTATTTAAATAAGTTAGGCAGCAGTCGTACATGCCTTTAATCCCAGCACTAGGTAGACAGAAGCAGTTGATCTCAGAGTTTGAGGCCAGCCTGATGTACAGAGCGATTTCCAGGGCATCCAGGCCTACACAGAGAAAATTTTATTAAAATTATTAAACTTATTAAAAATGTTTTATATTATTTTATGTGTATGAGTGTTTGGCGTGTGTGTGTGTGTGTGTGTACTATGTGCATGCCTGCTATCTAAGGATACCAGCAGAAGGCATCAGATCCCTGAGACTGGAGTTACAGATAGATGCAAGTCATTATCTGGATGCTGGAAATCAAATCTGGGTCCTCTGCAAGAAGAGCAGTGGTACTCTTACTGAGCCATCTCTCCAGCCTCCATCCTATCTCATTTTTATAGATTGACAGTATAGGTTGAAGCTGTTATCAGAGCTTAGGTTGAAATCAAGCTGTTATTCTTAGCTTTATAATTTTTAAAATAATTTTTATAGTATGTATGTATGTGTGTGTATATAATTTTGATGAATTTTCAAGTTTTGCAGGGCAAGTTTTATGTTCCTTTCAATAACACTAATGCAAGGAGAACAGTAAATCAGAAGAAAATTGATCTGCATGGGTTAATAAGTTTATGATGTTAAGCCTATAAGAAGGAACTTGGATTAGTAATGTTAGATATTCCCTAATCTTTCATTAGTATTAGAAATTAGTGGAATTCTGAACTGAAGAAAATCTCTTTATTCCTGCCTGGAAATTATAAAAATGGAGGGTTTTCTGGAATTATGTTTAGTTATAGTTACTTAAAAATGGGACTTATACATAGTCAATGTATTCTCAAGAGTACTAATGCTTATTCTCCTCTTTGCCTTATAGAGAGAACCATGAACCAGAAAGACTGGGTTTAAATGGACTAGCAGAGACAACAGTAGCTATGGAAGTGACATAACGGAAGGCACGTGGCATGACCTGTGTGGATGGTTGCAGTCATTCCTATTCCAGCGGAATACAAAAGGCGGGCGACACTCTGTGGATCACAGAGCAGAACAATGGACCTAAATGGAGTACAGTATACCGGATGTTAAGTCGATATATGATGTATATTTTGTAAAATTGGGAAAATCACTACCTTGTAAAATAGTTTATTTGTATCATCAATATTATTTCTGTTACTTGAATAGTAGATATTCATCATCATGCTTTTGCACTTGAATTTGCAACTGAATGGATTTTAAAAATAATTCTTTAATGGGATCATGAGCATGAAATGGGATCCTGCATCACTTGTTTTAACTATTTATTTTGCCATGTTTACATTTTGTATCTTGTAAAAAAAAATAAATCCAACTTTGTGTCTAAAAAGTTAAAGATTCATAGCTAGGAAATGAAATTCTTGTAATTTTTTTCTAAAGGAACTGTAAAGTTTTCACTTGGTTCATTTTGTTTCACAATTTGACTAGATGGACTTTTTGGTAAATACTTTAGTGGCATTTCACTGTCAAATACGACTTCAAGGCAAAATAGTATTTTCTATTACTGTGCAGGGGAAAGGGATGGATCGATACATGCAAATTTAATGTAGTAACTCACTTTTCCATATATTTTGAATGTATATTTCTATTTATAATACCAGTTTATAAAAAATAATTACACAGAAAAAGTGGACTAGGAAATTATGCATCTAGCACATTTAAACTGTGCAGATATGAAAATTTTTCATGGATTACATTTTATCTGAAGACTGCATATTTTAACTGGCTTTAAAACTGTAACACACCACATAAAAGATATTTACCAGGTATGTATTGCATCATATCATTGCAATAATTATTGGAAGTCTATATATCGAGCCATCCCAGGTTTTGGGAGGGGGGAGGGTTGTGGCAAGATTGTCTTTTCAATTTTGGAGAGTTTTCCTGTGGCTACAAGGCAAGTAACGGGTTGGAAACCGTCTGACTGTAAGTGTTGGACACCTTCATAGTGTAGTGTTTTAGTGACTTTTTTATACGGTTCTTGTAAATTAGATACGTGTAGTGGTGTTTCAGAATGTTTGTTTATGCACTAGTTCAGACAACTTTCCCTGTTACTTGTTCTTGATAAGTGAAAACTGCAGGGAAATAAAAAATACATATCAAAACACGGCCATGCTGCATATGTATTTATTTCACCATGTGCACACAGCGCAAGTGAGGACAGAAGGGACAGGCCAGCCCGTGCAGCACTTGTCCCAGGCTTTCAGGCGTTGAGGGGAAGCTCTAAGGCTTGTCTCTGGGCTCCATTGGGTTTCAGATAATCCAATTAAACTACCTTTGCTATGAAAGTTCATAAGATATTTTACAGAATGTAAGTAATTTACAGTATAGCAGTCATTGAAATCTCATAAATGAGCCTCATTTTATAAATAAATAGAGTATAGTGTAGAATTATATTGCGAGGGGGTTTTGGAAGTCCTAGGAAATGTAAATATTTTTAATGAATACAATTAAAACCATTTCAAACTGAACATAATTTTATACCTTTTTTATATCTCCAGTCCTGAAAGTTGTAAACTTATTGTCACTTAAATTAATGGGCCAGGATTTCTGCTGAAAGTGGTTTTTATTCAGATCCTAAATGTAAAGCAATTTATGGTCAAAACCACAGGGGACAAATAAATTTACTTTGTTGGTTGTGACCTGATAGGATCCATGCTTGTTTTTGCCATACTACCTCTGGGGTTCACTGATGATGATATAAAGGAAATAATTTGATTGATATGTATATGACTATGTTCATTCTGCTTACAATTGGATGTATCTTGCTATTAAGAATTTGAAACAACTCAGTGCTAATTTCAGAGAAAGCTTCTCCCCTCCCCCCATTTTGCTGAAGTAAAGCATGAAGTTAATTTGCCTTATGTGATATATGTATGTATGTGTGTATGTTTGTGTGTGTCATAAATAAGTGAAATGAGAACTATGTATTTGTACAGTTTCTGGAAGTGATTACAAGTCCAGAACTTACGAAAGACTGATTGATGGCCGATTGATTTATTCCTTTTGAAGTAAAATAGACAATTTCAGCCTTCCTTCTTTTGCTGGTTGTACCTGCTTCATAGAATGGATTTCAATTAGCCGTGCACACAGTTCCAGCCCTTCTCCAGGGCTGAAAGGAAGAGGAGCTGTTGAATTAAAGGGTGGTTTGTGTGGTTGCTCTGTGTGCTGCCAGTTCTGCTATGTCTTGGAACTTTTCAGAACACTGGGCAAATGCATCCCTTTAGAAGGAGTATGTGTAGGAAGAGAGGTTTTACTTGTATGTGTGCATTTGTTTAAATTACAAAATGACTGTGTGTGCTGGGTCATCCTTTCATTGGTATAGGCAAAATATCAGACAAACCGCTTTTCTGCCTTCCTGGAGGGAGTGCCCCGTTTCTTAGTAAGTCAGAGTCAGTATTACCATACAGCTCGAAGTATATTGGAGGACACAATGGGGGTATATTCTTTAAATGTACACGATATAGCATTGTAGCTCTTTTAAAAAATAGTGCAGTGTTTGCAACTGTGTTTAGTATTTTATTGTTAATATGACTCGGGGTGGAAGGCATTGAGAATAGTAAAGGCCAATGTTTTAGAAACTTTGACCTAGTGTGTTCAGCTGCATTTGAGTGTGATGCTATACTTTCCGACATAATATGTGTCTTATTGTCCCTTAACCCTTTTGGCAAGCAGTTTTAGAAAGTACTATTTCATTTTACAGGTCACAAAAGGGTTGGAGCAGAGTTCCTGAGCCAGCTATTAAACCTAGGTAGCCACTGAGCTTCCGAGCACCAGCTCCCCCTTTACTGTAAAAGTCTCCTGGAGCAGCTCACTGTGCTGCCCTGTGCTTGCTGCCATATGCAGCAGTCCAAGCCTTCCCCCAGAAGACAGCCTCCACCTCCCCCACACTCTTTCACCACCAAGCTGCATGCATTTGAAAGCCTGATTTCTTGCTCTGCTCTGGTTCTCCAGACCTAGCCAGTGAGTACTCCAAAACTCTCAGTCTCCATACACCAATGGAAGCCAGCCTTGGCCAAGTTGACCCTTTCTGGATCATTGTTTCCCATGTGTAAGATAAGAATGTTCCTGAAACTGTAAAAGAATCCTCACTGATAAACTTGGCTCGTGGGTGGCCTGTATGCCACTGGTGGTTTGCCAAGGAAGGAAGCTATGTCAGATTCAAGTTAATCTAGAGCTCCTTCAAGTCGTGTCAGAGGCCGACAACTGTGAGTATATTGCAGCAGACATTTTAGATGACTCATATGGAGTAGTTGTAACCAACTTAGTGTACTATACCAAGAGAATACAGAGTGGTAGAAGATGAACATTTAAGACAGGTGTTTTAATCCTTTTCTAGTCTTATCCCTGAATTTGTATATTTAGGCAGCTCTTTCTCAAGGCGTTCCAGGAACAGTCTCTTCCCTGCCCTTGTCAGTATCCATTGCCTTATTAACTAGATAGTATCAATAGCAAGTTAGATGTGTGCCTCCGGTACCTTAGACTGTCTGAAGGGTGTTTTAGCTGTCATAACGTTTTACCTTAGGTTCAGTAACAGCCATGTACTTCAGTAATCATTTATTTGCTACAGAATAGATTGTCCCAAAATAGAGTCTAATGCAGTATCAGATATTTTACTTTCAGTGTAGAAATCTAAACTGTTGTAGAAAATCACATTCCCAAAACAATGACATGCAACAAAAACCATTGTAACTACTCAATTTATAGAATACTTCCTCTGCTTAATTCTGGCCTACCAGGGCACATGGACACACAACTTTTTTAAAAAAAAAAAAAATGTGTTGAATGCACTTCTTTCACTGAAGAAAGTTGACTTTGTTCAGTAACAAAGTGAGGTCAGGTTAAGATAGGCAAGATGAAGGCTTTGGGTTTCAACAGAGGATACAGGTGTGTGAAAACTCCTGAATGATGGCACTGTGTGGGTCTGGAATCACTGCAGTCTCCTGGTACTTGGGCTTCATTCTAATCTAGTTGTTCAAATAGAGAGGGATCCATTTCTACCCTCCTTGGGGTGTAACAATTCATTTTCGTATGGCCATGAAATTCATGTTTATGAAGCCATCCCTGAAGGCCTTGTCTGCTGCCTGGTGATAAAATTATTTGCCAAATTGTATTGAAAAAAAATTAAGGCGTTCAGGTACTAACAGCTGTTTTGTTGGGCAAGCCATCAGGTCAGGGCTATACAAAGACACATCAGCAACCTCAAAGCCTTTGTAGAAGCTGGATTCAAGAACAGTGAGCAGCAGAACCTGAGTACCTGTCTATGCGGGCAAGGTAGAAGAGGAGCCGAGGAAGGAAGAGGGCAAACATGATGAGAGAACCGTGCAGAAGCGAGTGTGGGGGAGAAAGGAGCACTCAGAAGGTCAGGCGTAGGAAGTCGAACAAGGAGATGTGAGGAAGCCTGAGGATAGTTCCGTTCAGTGTTCCTGGGCCTCAAGAACTGAGATTGGCAAACTGCATATGCAGGTCATGGCAGGGCACTTAGGAAGCTGAGTCTGGGCCACAGCAAAACCAATCCAAGTGGCAGAAACTTCCTGAAAATAAAGGTAGGTGCTCACACCTTCCAGGCCGATTAGCTGGGGTCACCAGAATTGAGTCAGGATATTATTCTGTGCTTAGGTCGTTTCAGGTCTTTGCTTGTGTAGTTGAGTGGGCCAATGAGTTGGTTGTTCCCAAGCTTCCTTGCCACATAATAACTACAGTGGAAGTTAACATTTCTGCTTTAAATAGTTGTGATAGTATGAAAGCAACTGCTTAGACGCACAGAATTTATTTCCTTGTCTGGCAAATAAGTGCAACAAATTAATGCCCCAGCTTCATTAGCTTCTCTAAAATATAAACATTTCTCTGACTGGGCATGTTTCCAGCCACTAGAAATTGTGCGTGTGTGTGTGTGTGTGTGTGTGTGTGTGTGTGTGTGTGTGTGAACTGCTTCTCTTTACCTCTTTAAGCATGTAAGAGTTGGCAGGAGCACCGGGGGTACTCTTTCAACAGTCCCCTGCAGATTTTAAATGTGGCTCCCTATTTTCTATATAAGTCCTAGATATACTTCACATCTTAACCATCTCAAGCAATCCAGGCTTCTAAGTAACTTCCAGAACATTCTTCTCCAAGAATCACCCCTCCATGCCACTGGGCTCCATGCCACTGGGATGAGCATATTCTAGAATCTGCTCATCTACTTACTGTTAAAAGTTTGCAGCCTCTCCAGACCACTTCTGCCCATGAGCCTTCTTTCTCGTGTGTGTGTGTGTGTGTGTGTGTGTGTGTGTGTGTGTGTGTGTGTGTGTGTATGTGTGTGTGTGTGTCTCCCTGTGGTAGACCTCTATTCAGTGCATCAGTTATTGAAAGGAAAGGTGTTCCAGGACCCTAGTGGGTGTCTAAATCCATAGATATTTAGGTTCTAACTGTAAAGTGGCACAGCATTTGCATTGGCTGACATACATTCTCCAATATGCTTTTTAAAATAATACTGTTTTTTGAAATTATAATTACCTCATTTCTCCCTTTGTAGTTCATTGGTTCCGTAGCTGGGTAGGAATATTGAGTCTTTCCTCCATAGGAAACTTGCATGGAACCTTCTAGTACTGTACTGGTTGGGTTTGTGTGTCAACTTGACACAAGCTGGAGTTATCACAGAGAAGGGAGCTTCAAGTGAGGAAATGCCTCCATGAGTTCCAGCTGTAAGGTATTTTCTCAATTAGTGGTCAAGGGTGGGAGGGCCCATTGTGGGTGGTGCCATCCCTGGGCTTCGGTAGTCCTGGGTTCTATAAGAAAACAAGCTGAGCAGATCAGGGGAAGCAAGCCAGTGGCATCCTTCTGTGGCCTCTGCATCAGCGCCTGCTTTCTGACCTGATTGAGTTCCAGTCCTGACTTCCTCTGGTGATCAACAGCAGTGTGAAAGTGAAAGCTGAATAAATCCTTTCCTCCCCAACTTGATTCTTGGTCATGATGTTTTGTACAGGAATAGAAACCCTAAGACAAGTATGAAAGCTAGTCCTTAGGGCTGAGGCTTTGAACTCAGACCCAGCTCAGGTCCTCTGGTCTTGTATTCAAGACACAAGCTGTCTTCTGGGAGTCAGCCAAGGACAACAATACCCTGTAATGTTTTTGGGAGACTCTCAGCTCTGACCAAAAGTTCAAAAGGATGCTTACCATGCCCGGGGTTGGAGTTTTTGTTATATAGTCTATGACTCTTGGGGGGAGCATTGTCAGATGGGAAGTTTTTACTTAAACCTAATTTGTAATGTATATACACATATTTATTATATGTAATTTTGTGTGGATAGATAATAATTTGATATAATTTGATTCCTTATGCCCTTTTCACTCATCCTTACTTACTGGCATTTTATCCTCATCTCTCCTCTTCCTACATTTATCTCGATCCCCACTCCCTAACTAAAACCCCTTCATTTTTCTCATGACCCCTTCATATCTCTGTAGCCTGCTATTCACCTCTCTATCACCCCCTTCCTTTTACTTTCCTGGCTTCTGCAGTTACTCTAGGATGTGTACTCATCCAAAGACTTGAAGATAGGAACCTCAGATGAGAGAGAACATGTGACATTTGTCTTTCTGAGTCTTGGTTACCTCGTTCAATATGTTTTTAATTCTCTCCATTTACATAGCCAGACCCTGGTGAAGGATGTCCCCTCATACATACATTTAAGTCATGGTGGGATTGCTTATAACATCTTATACAAGGTCTGCACTACGTAATAGCTATTGTATATTCTTTGGGTAATAACTAAGAAGGAAGTTTGTATTGGTTCAGAGCAAAAACAATGTTTCTAATCATCGGTTGACCCTTGGTTGTATGGAAGGAAGTGAAACACCTGGGTGTGAAGAGCATGGGGACCTGTTTTTCACCACTATGACAGATGCCTCAGAAACAATTCAAAAGAAGACATGGATGGTCGCTAGCTGTGTTGTTTCTAGGCCTGGGTGAGACAGAACACCACAGCAGAAGGACATGGCAGGGCAAACCTGCTCACCTCATGGAGGTCAGGAAACAATGAACAAGATAATCAAAAAGGGGCACAGGGCAAGATGTGGTTCCAAGGATACAGCTCCAATAGCCTACTTTCTCCAAATAGGTCTCTGGCTCCAAAAATGTCTATCACCTCTCAGTAAAGCGATCTAATTGGAAGTCTAACAACGGACTACTCCACTGATGATGTCAAAGCCCTTGGGATCCAATCACACCTTAGTGATTGATTTTCAACAGCTGGGAACATGCCTTTAGCTCATTGAGCCTTTATTTGTTTTTGAGAGTTTTACAAATGAATATTATGTCGTTTTTTTACCTTTCCTCTCCCTATCTCAAACTCTTCCCATGTCTTTTCCCCTCCCTTTCCAATTCATAACCTCTTCTTTAACATCTACGTATGCATCTTTACTAGAAACTGCTGTGTCCATTTAGTGTTGCTCGAACTTTGTGTGTGTGTGTGTGTTTAGGGATGGTCTTTTGGGACTGGATAACCAAATAGCAAAGACATTTTTCCCTTCTCTCAGCAGTCATTTCCTGTAGCTCTTCATCTAGGTGTGAGACCTTGTGAGACATCCCCCACCTTCACTGGCATGTCAACTGGTGTTATTGTTGAGCAGGTCTTATTTAAATAACCACATTTTTTTTTTTTTTTAGATTTCATGATGCAGCTTCCCCATCACACATAGAAGAGACCATCTCACTGCACGTCTGTAACTTTAATTTTTCTAAAACTTATTTTTAATGATGGTTCTTAAACACTTCAACCTCCTTTGTAGCCCACCACCCACCAGAGGTAGTGGAAAAGAAAGGATACAGGGGAAGTGGACCTGTTTAGAAAAGTTGTTTGGAGCAAATCCCGTCTGTTTTGTCTCTGGAAATTGGCACAGGTTAGCAGTGGCAGCTCAATCTGCTTGTAAACACTTTACAGATACACCAGCAGTCCAGTTCGGTAAAGTCAGGATAGCAAACATGAGTCAGCAGTGGTGGCACATCCTAGCAGACAGCCAGGCCTCAGCCTCAGCACTAGTCAGCCAGAGGGACCAAGGCCAATAGGAACACTAGTAAAAGTTCTCGGCTGTGCCTCTCTCAGAAAATCAAAGATCATCAAAGAACTGTTGCACAGCTAGCACTATAAGCAAGTTAAGCTTAGCTCCCATCACTGTCTGTAGAGTCCTTTTTATATTCCCTCCAAACATCATATGTCCTCCACAAGTTTGCCTCAGCACATGTCTTATCTCAGGACATGAGTCTGTCTCAGCTTACATCATCTATCAATCGGCCTGAGTCCACAGAAGCAGCAAGAATCTACAGCACACCACCCAGATCCAGGGCCTTATTTTCCATCCAGAATAAGACTGTTAAAGCAATCCCTGCATGGATCCACTTGATCTTGGTGGGTTTTCTCTCTATGGAGTTCTGACAAATGGAGCTCAAGTATGCAGTGTAAGGTAGACCAATACATATGTGTTGTTAGTGAAGAATCCTTCATCACATGTCCTTTTACGTGCTTGCTTTAGCACAACATCTTTTCACCTGTGTCAGCTTCAGCTAAACCTTCCTTTGTGAGTCTGCCTTAGCCTTTCACCTGTGTCCACTTCAGTGAAGTGTTCCTTCATGTGTTTGCTCCAGCAAAACACCATGCAACACAACTGACTTTCCAAAGAACCCTAAAGTTTCCACTTCACATGTCTTGGTCCTCCATCTCTTACAGTATAGCCTCCTCCTCATTCACAATGTTGCCTGAGCCTTAGGTATAGAGAGGTATTGTAGACAAATGGACAAATGGATAGGGGTGAGGCAACCCACAGTCAATTGGTTTGTTTGTTTGTTTGTTTGTTTGTTTTTGCTTTTTAACTAGCTGTGGCTTTCTTAATGGTCTCTTGTCTGCTTAAAAAAAAAAAAATTCCTTGATGAGGGCTGACCTATAGAGTGAAGTTAGGAATTGTACTTGTTTATAAAAGTGGGAGTGAGAGGTTCTCATCTAGGGCACATAATCTCCAATTACAGATAACTAGGTTTACAGAACTAGGCTCAAATCTCTCCTGTTGAATGGCCTGTAAGTTCAGTGAGATAGCTGTTGGTTAACCCAAAAATGTAGGAGCCATTTATTGTACCCTTTCAGGTATCTGGACGTGTGGGTCTTTGTGGATGGTAGGCTGTACAGCTGGTAGGACTATTGGTTGTTTTCTCCCGTGGAAGCTTGCATGGCATCTTCAGATACTATGGCTGCTAGTCCTCAGGAAGGAGGTTCCCAGGCCAGTCCCAACTCATTCCAAGGACTGTGTCCAAATGGGTGTGGTGTCTTCAACAATAGGGTCTGGGAGCCAACTAAAATACAAAGCAATAGCTTATATTATTGGGGGACACACATGTCTTTTTAAAAAATTATTTTTATTTTGGGAAAGCTAGAGAGATGGCTTAGTGGTTAAAAGCATGTGCTGGTTTTGCCAAGAATCCAGGTTTAATTCTCAGCACCTATATGAGGGCTCATAACTGTCTGTACCTCCAGTCCCAGGGGGATCTGATGCCTTCTTTTGGCCTCCATAAGTATCAAGAATGTTCATGCAGGCAAGCAAAAACTCTCAAACATATAAAATAAATCTTTTTAAAAAAATTTTATGACCACATATTAGTTTTACATAATAATGGGTTTCATTGTGAAATCAAGTTTTCACACATGTACAGAATACATTCCAATCATGCAGGTGCGCACACACACACACACACACACACACACACACACTCATATATATCCTCTGTCTTATTTACTTTCCTATTGCATGACAAAACACCATGGTCACAGGAATTTATAAAAGAAAGCATTTAATTTGGGGCCTCACAGTTCCAAAGTATTACAGTTCATGACCATCATGGCAAGTACTACAGCAACTGAGGGTAGGTGTGTTGCAGAGCAGCAGCTGAGAATTTATAGTTGACCCTTAACTATGAGGCAAAGAGAGAAAACTAATTGGGAGTAGGTAGATTTTTGAATTCTCAAACCCACCCCCACTGACACACCTCCACCAAGACCACACCTTCTAATCTTTACCAAATAGTTCCAGCAACTGCAGATCAAGCATGCAAATATATGAGCCCATGGGGACCATTCTCATTCACACACTCCCTCTTACCCTCTTGTATTAGTTTTGTTTTTCCTCCTGCTGTGATAAAATCCCATGAACAAGGCAATTTATAGAAGGAAGGGTTTATTTGGCTTATGGTAACAGAGGGTTAAGAGTCTGTCATGGCAGCAAAACATGACAGCAAGCAAGCATGGTGGCTGAAGCAGAAAGCTGAGAATTCACATCTTAACCACAATACAAAGCAGAGAGGGCACATGCCACATGGCATGGGTCTTTAAAGTCTCAAATTTTGCCTCCAGGGACATACTTCCCATCTTACCCTCCCCCTTCTTCTATCATGAGTGTTTTCATGTGTGTGTCATCCAATGAGTTCTATCAGGGTTACCTACAGGAACATGGGTAAAGGGTGAGGACCTAGTTTCATTCTTCTCTAGATGGACACAGCTTTTCCAGGACCATTTGTTGAGGGGGTTATCTTCTCTCTGGGGTGTGTTTTGGTGTGGGTCTATACTTCAATCTTCTGGTCTATTCTCTTGACCTGTCTTTTCTAATGACAGTATCAAACTATTTTTGTAATTATGACTCCATAGTATACTTTTTTTGTTGTTTTGTTGGTTTTTTGTTTTTGTTTTTATTTTTGTTTTTGTTTTTGAGACAGGGTTTCTCTATGTAGCCCTGGCTGTCCTGGAATTCACTCTGTAGACCAGGCTGGCCTAGACCTTAGAAATCTACCTGCCTCTGCCTCCCATGTGCTGGGATTGCATGTGCCACCACCGCCTGGCTCATAGTATATTTTCAAATTATGTATGATGATATTTCCAACTATTTTTTTTTTGTCAGAATTGTTTGGCTTCATGAGGCCTTTTGTGTGTTTCCATATGAATTTTAAGATTCTTTTCTTTTTCTGTGAAGAATGATATTGGAATTTTGATGGGGACTGCATTGAATCTCTAGGTTGCTTTTGGGAGGATGGCCATTTGACAATATACTTCCAATCCATGAGCATGAGAAGCCCTTTCATACTCTACAGGCTGTCTCGGATTTCTTCATCAGGACTTTCACTGTAGATCTTTTCGCCTCCTTGGTTTGTTCCAGTGTTGGGATTTTTAGGTTGTCATGAAAGGAATTGCTTCCCTAATTTCTTTCCTATTTGTTAGTAGCACAGAGAAAAGTTACTAGTTGTTGTGTGTTAACTTTGACATTTTTCTGAAAATGTTTATCACTTAAGAATTTTCTGGTTGATTCTTCATAGACTCGTACACAAAATAATATCATCTTCAAATAAGAATTCTTTGATTTCTTCCTCTCCCATTTGTATCACCTCTGTTTCCTGTCTTGTCTGATTGATCTAGCTAAAACTTCAAGTGGAGAATGTGCTTGTCTTGTTTCTGCCCCTCGTGGGTCAGAATGCCTTGAGGTTATCTTAATTTAGCATGTTATTGGCTATAGGTTTGCAATATATAGCTTTTATTAAGTTCTCTCCTCTAATCTCTTCAGGATTTTTTCATTATTATTTTTGATGATTTGTTTGTTTATTTTTATCTTATGTGCATTGGTGTTTTGTGTGCATGTATATCTATGTGAAAGAGTTGGATCTCTGGAACCAGAGTTACAGATAGTTGTAAGCTGTCATGTGGGTGCTGGGAATTGAACCTGAGTCCTGGAAGAGTATTTTAACAGCTGAGCCATCTCTCCAGTCCCTTTCTTCAGGGTTTTTATCATGAAGTTATGTTAGATTTTGTCAAAGGCCCCACTGAGATGATCATTTAGTTTTTGCCTGTGAATACACTTACATGATGTATTACACTTATCATTGATTTGCATATGTTGAACCATCCCTGCATCTCTGTAATGAAGCCAATTTGATTATGATGAATGTTTTAATGTTACTATTTTTGTTATGTATTTATTTATTTACTTATTTATTTATTATTTAGAAACAAGGTCTCACTATCTAGTCATAGTTGGTCTAGAACTCATTGTGTGGACCAGGCTGGACTCAAAGTCACAGCAGTCTGCCACTTTGTTCAGAGGTATGGTGTATGCCACTACGCCCAGAAACAAGTGTTCTTTTCAGTGTGTTCTTACACTCAATTTGCAAGAATTTTATTGCTAATTGTTGTGTCTGTGTTTGCCATGGGGATTATTATGCGATTTTCTTTCTTTCTTGTGCCTTTTTCTGGTTTGGGTATTAAGGTAATTAATACTGGCTTTATAAAATAAGTTTAGAAGCCTTTTTTTTTTTTGGTAGTTTATGGATTCAGTATTAGTTAAGTATTAGAACTCAGTATTACTTTTTTTGTTTATTTGTTGTTTGTTTGGCTTTTGGTTTTTGTTGGTTGGTTTTGGTTTTGGTTTTGGTTTTGGTTTTTTGAGACAGGGTTTTTCTGTGTATCCCTGGCTGCCCTGGAACTTAATCTGTAGACAAAGTCTGCCTTCCTCCATAGTAAGTACTAGATGGCAAGAACTAGAACTTGCCATCTAGTTCAGTGTTAGTTTTTTAAAGTAGTATCCAGGTGCTACAATGTAATGAATCTGTCTGAACCTGGATTCTTCTTTTTCTTTCTTTTAAATTGAAAACATAATAATTAGTGCTTCGATATTATTGATGTTTAACCTATTTATATGATCTTGGCTTAATTTTGTTTTTAATCATATACATCTAGAAATTCATTGATTTTTCTTTTTTACATTTGTGTGTGTGTGTGTGTGTGTGTGTGTGTATGTGTGTGTGTGTACACATGGGGTTAAACATACAAAGGTGAGGATGTGGAGGTGAGAGGACACCTTGTGAGAGCTGGTCTGTTGATGGGAATGTGGTATCAAAGCTACTCTCTCTAACTGTGACTCTGTATGTCTAATACTTACTTGTCTCATGAAGTCTGCCGCAGCTGGGTTCAGCGTTGTACATTTCAGAACTGTAATGTGCTCCTGATGGCTTGTTGTCTTAGTCAGTAGGAATGACCTTCTTTATGTCTTATGACTTTGGGTTAGGATCTGTTTCGACATCTTCATCCCAAGGTTTATCTTTAACTCAGGACTGTGCTCAGAGCCACTCCTGTTTTATTACCCTGGTGTTCTGCCTAGAGCAGCCTCTTGTTTGTTCTCTTATCTTTCAGTCCTTGCAGATCCCCCTCTTCAGAGAATCCCTGCTGTTTGTTTTAGCTCAAGCAATTGCCCTCTGGCCATCCTTCCCTAGGAGCATGGGACCTTATTTTCCATCCCAGTCCTTACTAGGAATGCTAGGAATGACTTGACTATTTTATTTGTGAGGTCACTGATCCTTTTATCTGTCTCCTGAGCCTCATCTTGTTAGGACTTGTCCTCCATTGTGTCTCAGGCACCTGGCACAAGGTAATTACTGCAATGCTTTTTGAATAAGTGATTGAAAGAGTAACTATAGTGCTATTAAATAAGCATAGGAGTCTTCCTGAGTCCTGTCACAGTGGCCACCAAATGTGGCTTCAAATCTTAGCCCAGCAGATCTGAAATCTAAAATAGTTGCTACTGAAACAAGCTGACCTCTGCGTCACAACTTGCTTTCCCCAGGGAAGCCTTCCTGGGATGTAGTGACCATCTCACGCATCTCTCAGCCATCACTTGGCAGATGGTTGTGGGTGGGAAGTGGCAGAAAATAGGATTTACGGCATCCCAAAGTGTTTTTTGTGTGTATATGTATATGAACAAGTACTTGTGTTCAAGCATGAGAGAATCCAGGAGCAGTCTGACAGCAGCCCTGTGGCCATCCTGGTTGCACTGTGAGACACAGGGCAGTGTCTTCTGTGTTCCCTCCTTCATGGTGTCCAGGTGATCTGTCAACAGTAATCAGTCATTCAGTGAACTGTCAGCTTTCCACTTCAGCTATTTTGAAAAGAGGCTACTTGCAGCCGTCAGACCCACATCCGATTGTGAACTATGGACTCTTGTCTCCAGAGGCTGATGCTCAACGCCAGTTATCCAAAGGTAGTTTGGACTGAGCTAATTTGTCATCTCTAAATTGATCTGGTTCTAGCTGCTTTGAGGAGTTATTTTTGTGTTTACAAATGAGTGAAAAACATTTTCTCCAAGCTTTTGCCCCTTTCCATGTGTCTTGGAGAAGAGATAGTGTAAGAGTTTTAATAGCTGAAAAAGGACTCTTGACATGATGTCCTGTGTTCTTCAGCTGGGTGTCCAACAGGGAGAAGCTTGTCTGAATCAGAGCTGAGTGGTACCCAATCCATGCCAGTTCCATGTGCTTCACTTACAGGGCAGTGCCACAAATTGCATCAGCAGCTTTCAGCTCTTAGTCATAAAACCTGGAAGTGTCAGATGACACTATTACTCATAACGCTGAGGTGCTTTGTCATATGCATTGTATAGGTTAGAGCAGTGGTTCTCAACCTTCCTAATGTGGAGACCCTTTAATGCAGTTCCTTGTGTTGTGGTGACCCCCAACTATAAAATTATTCTTGTTGCTACTTTGTGACGATAATCTTGCTACTGTAAATTTGCTACAGAATCATAATGTAAACATCTGTGTTTGCCCATGGTATTAGGCGACCCCTGTAAAGGGCTCCACCCACAAAGAGGTCTCGACCCACAGACTGAGAACCACTGGGTTAGGGACGCTTCTTAAAGATCGTCTGCCTTGAAATCAGTATTGTTAAATGATCATTTGATGTTAGAGTGATATTTAAGATTGTTATATCTACGTAGACACTCATCAAATTACCTAGTTTTATTTGTCTGGGTTTGACTTTGGAATCTGGGGTCTCCCTATGTAGGTCAGGTTGGCGTCCGGCCTGAGCTCCTTGGACCTCTGCCTCCCAAGTACAGGAATGGTAGGCATACTCTGCCATGCCAGGCCACACTGCAACTTTTAAACAAACATCAAGATCAAGTCTAGAAATTTTAATATATTCAATAATTTAGCTTAATTTTGTTGGATTTAGGTATATATTTCAAATCAGCAAATTCACTAGAAAGAGGTAAATTACTGTGTGTGTGGGGGGGAATTCAATTAATGACCTTAAAAATATTTATAAAATTCTAGATGTAATGGCCCAAGGTAGAATTCCAGGACTCAGGAAATTGAAGCAGGCAGGTCAGTATGAGTTCAAAGTAAGCTTGAACCACATAAGTTATCTGGTGTGAGAGTCTTCTTGGTTAAGAAACATCAAAGAAAGAAAAATTAATGAAGTGATCACAGTGGAAATCAGACCAAAGGGACTTGTTTCTTCCTCTGTTTATTTGTCTATCATTTTATTCATCAACTATTGACTATTCTCTGTGTTTAAACACCCTGGGGCACTGTTGACAACATAAAGATTTTAGAGGCATGGCTCCCCCACGGGTGTTGAATATGTACCAATGGAGAGAAAGCAATGGATACTAACTTGTCTTAGGCTTGGTCTCAAACTCTGCTTCTGCCAGATGGAATGGTTGAGCCCTGTGGGGGCTCCCAACAGCCTTATGAGAACAGACCTCAGGCCACTGTTAGTCAGCTCCATCTTCACAAAGTTCCAGTGTGTACAGCTCTGACTGTGGCAGCCCCCAAACAGGATTTGTGAGTTAGAGGACATATACAAGTGCAGTTTGGGAGGGACTGAACAGAGTAAAGATGTTGTGTGTACACTTGCCAGTAATATTTTTGTATCTACTCTATAGGTCATGACCAACATATTTTTTTAAACTTTTGAATCTTTGTCAGTATCTTAGATAGGGTTTTACTGCTGTGAACAGATAGCATGACCAATGCAAGTCTTATAAAGGACAATGTTTAATTGGGGCTGGCTTACAGGTTCAAAGGTTCAGTCCATTATCATCAAGGTGGGAGCATGGCAGCATCCAGGCAGGCATGGTGCAGGAGGAGCTGAGAGTTCTACATCTTCATCTGAAGGCTGCTAGCAGAATACTGGCTTCCAGGCATCTAGGGTGAGGGTCTTAGAGTCCATACCTACAATGACACACCTACTCCAACAGGGCCACACCTTCTAATAGTGCCACTCCCTAGGCTGAGCATATACAAACCATCCCAGCCAGTCTGAGAGGTAAGGCATGTTTCCTCCTGTAAGTTTAATTTCTCTTATAATGAAGGAGACTGAGCATCTTTTCACATTTAAGGGACACTTTATGCCCCCTTAACTATTGTCTGTTCACCCTTTACATGGCACAATGTTCTTAAGATATAAATGTTGTGACATGTCTCAGCACAGTCATCCCCTTTATGGCTATATATTATGTGTAATATAATTTGTAACTAATATGTTGAGGGATATTTTGGATCATTTACACCTTTAGCATAATGCTACCATAGACATGTGTATTTGTTTCTGACTGTGTTTAATTTAACTTTTTGAAGACTCATCGAGCTCTTTCTAGCCATGAGCAAATCATATTATGTTGTTATCATCGATGTACAAGATTTCCAATTTCCCCATGTCCCTGCCAAGATTTACTTTTTTTTTTTTTAAATTATGGCCATTATGGGTTTAATTTGCATTCCCCGATGAGTAATGAAATTTAATACACTTAATGTGCTTGCTGGCTATTTTTGTGTGTTCTTTGGAGAAAGGTCTGTTCAAGTCCTCTGCCTGTTTTAAAGGCTGTGTTTGTTCACTTTTTTGTTTTAATTATGGGAATTTTGTCTGTTTGTTGAGACAAGATTTACTATGTAGCCTGAGTTGGCCTCAAATTTAAAGTCATCCTATGTCTGCTTCCTTAGCGCTGCGATCATAGGCTGTGGTGGAAAGTTTTATGTCAATTTGACACAAACTAAAGTCATTTGAGAGGAGGGACTTCAATTAAGAAAGTACCTCCATAAGATCTAGCTAAAGCCAGGCCTGCAGGAGAGGTTCTTAATTATTGATTTTTCAGGGAGGGCTCAGCCTGTTGTGGGTGAGGCCATTCCTGGACTGGTGGTCCTGGGTTCTATAAGAAAGCTGGCCTAGCCAGCAGCAGTGGAGGTGCACTAGGGAGGCTTCTGCAGTCCGAATTCATTCGAGGCCAGCCTGGTCTATAGAGTGAGTTCCAGGACAGCCAAGGCGACACAGAGAAACCCTGTTCCAAAAAGGAAAAAATAAAGAAAGAAAAAGAAGGAGGAGGAGGAGGAGGAGAAGAAGGAAAAAGAGGAGAAGGAGAAGAAGAAACAGAGAGACAGAGAGAGGCAATCAAGCAGGCTGAGCAAGCCATGGAGAGCAAATCACTAAGCAGCACCCTTCTATGGCCTCCACATCAGCTCCTGCTTCCAGGTTCCTGCCTGGTTTGAGTTCCTGTCCTGACTTCCTTGGATGATGAACAGTAATATGGAGGTGTAAGTCAGATAAATCCTTTCCTCCCCAACTTGCTTTTTAGTCCTGGTGTTTCATCAGAGCAATAGTAAGCCTGGCTAAGACCCAGGCCTCTGCCCCCACACTGGGCTCTGTGATAATCCATCCTAGGATGCATACTAGATCCTCATGTGACCTGTGAAGATTTCCTCTCTTCAGCTTGTATTTTCTCTTTCCTTGAGAATGTCAGTGCCTAAGTCCTCAATTTTGAAGTTTAGCTTATTATCATTGTTGCTGCTTGTGCATTTGGGTCCTATTATCTAAGAATATACTATCAAAGCCAAGGGCACAAAGATTTTATCCAATGGCTTTTAGTCAGATTTTTGTGGTCATCGGCTCTCCGCTTATTGATCTGTTTGGATGAGTTTTGCCTAAGGTGTGAAAACAACTTCATTGCCTGTTATACAGGGTTTCCAGCCACAAGGCCAGGCTCCCCAAGCCCCACCTCTGGACAGAGCAAGAAGTGCCTGCCCTGGCACCTTTCCTCTGGGGTTCCTACAGGTCACCCATTCCAGCCCTCCTCAACCTTGGGGTTCCATTAGTGAGCCTGACAAAAACATGGCCTCTTTCCTTGCTCTAAAAGCTTTGGCCCCTGATCCTTCATCCCTCTGTGCCTCCCACACCCCCATCAGCTGAGCTGTGTTCCTGCTGCTGACATGGTGCCAAGGCTCCGGGATCCCATGCCAAGAAACCTTTTGTGCTAAGTTCTATTCACAGTGCTGTGCACACCTAACCTTGAGGATCCCTGTGGAGCACACGCTCTTCCCAGAACTGGTGGCCACACAAGAGCACGCCTAGGAGAGGGCTGTTCAAATGTGGGTGCTAGGTACCCAGACCCTGGGCTTGTAGAAGACTGTGGTCAGTTCTTCCTTGCTGGTTTGGTTCTATTTAGAGTTTCAGTCTCTGGCAGAGAAGAGGGTCAAAGGATTCTATGTAGGCTTGCTGCCTCATGAGCTGCTGCAGCCCGAGAAAGCTATGAACTGTGCCTGTGCCTCACAGCTGTTGTCAAGCTGTATAAACTGAGGCAAATCTCTCTTCAGCCCTCTCACCATCTGCCTCCCCTATAGAGCCTTTTAGATCCTGATTTATATGCCATTTTCTAAGTGCCTCTCCTGGCCAGTGCTCAACATGGGTTCCTACCGGCTTCCTTTGTCGAGTTTATGTATGTAACAAGCTAAATCAAGATGCAAAGATCCAGGCCCTCCATCACGCTGCTCATGCCCCAAATGCTTGAGGGCTGGAGACCATGCAGATTCTATAGATCCTGATGCCTGTGGCCAATGTGGAGGAGCCTTTTTAGAATCCCACTTCATTACTTCATGTGTTAACCCACCTTTTGTTTGTGCAGGAAAGAGAAACTCTGCTGTGTGGGTTCCTAGAGATGCCCCCACGGGGAAGTTCCCTTCTACAGACACACCAGCCAGGCAGAGTCTACCTCATCTCTCTTTGCTTATCTCAGGATGGAGTTACCTTTCACCTGCTCTAATCACTGCAGGGCCAGAAGGCAGATAACCCAAGGCAGCCTCCAGACCCAGCTCTAGGGGGATGATTCACTGTGGGCCCTGCCCCACCCACCACACCGTGCAGAAAGGCAGGGAGTCCAAGGAAGGCTTTAATTAGGCTTTCTCCCTCGCCTGGCTTCCCAGAGTCCTTATATGATACCAAGCCCCCACCCCCAGCTTCCCACACCCCTGGAATCCACAGACCCAATAAACTTCTTTTTCTTCATAGTCATCTCTGTGTTAACGCATCTTTCCAAGAGTTTCCAAACTCTTACACTGTAAGAGTACCCTGATTTAGGGGCTCATCTCCACACCACCAACCTGCTTTTCTCCATGTCTCTCTGCATTGAGGATGAAACTCTTCTTGTTTTTTTACACTCCTGAGCAAGGCCCCATGATGTTGTGTATATTGCTCCCGGCAGTCAGCAAGGGCTGAGGTTCAGTCTGTTTCTATGGGCTGAGAAGGCTTCCTGACATCCCCACCCCCACTTGCTGCTTACCATTCTACTTCCCTAGCTTTCCCATTCCTCCAGTATCCTTCCTAGGTGTGTCTGCAGAGCTGGTGCATCTGGAGGAGGGGCACTGCTTATGCAGCTGCTATGTCACTGGTTCTGACTCATTCTTCCAGAAGTCCCCTGGAACAGCAGCCAGCGGTCAGTCAAGCTTTGCTTTCAACTTTCACCTGCCCAGCTCACACACACCCCTACATGCCAGCAAAGAAATGACCAGGAACTAATTGCATTGGGGCTCTTCTCCACCAGTCTCTTGCTTGTAAATCGGGGGTTGGGGGTGGGAGGGTCACATTTTTTTCCTAGAGAGATAGACGTTCCAAGATGCTATCAGTGACTCAGAATCCCTCAGAATCCCCTGGAGGGCTTGTGAAAACACAAAAAGCTAGACCCCAGCCACAGAGACTCTGCTGTAGGAGATCTGAGACAGGCTGAGGAGTTTCGTTTCTGCCATGTTCCAGGTGATGCTCATGCTAGCAGCCCATGGACCACCCTTGAAAGCCATCCCTCTGGGTGTGTGCCCTCAAGACCCCACCCATCCCTGAGGTACCACTAGCCCTTGGCTCTGTTCTGATGAACAGGGTGCTGAGCTTTCTGGAGAGAGTGGCTCTTGGTAAGGATCATTTGGTTTTCCTGAAACAATCTTTAATGTTCTATTCTGCAGAGCCTGATGGCTGGAAACAAACATACAGTGCTTTTGACACTCCAGTGATGATGACAATCTAAGTGCTCCATGGAGTCATTCATGAAATCCCTCTCCTCCCTACCTCAACCAAGTAATAGCAGGGATCTGATTCTAGAATAAATATGGATCACTGGGGCTTGTTGTAAGGTGCTATAAACATCACAGGGAGGAACATCAAGACAGGTATTATTTTAGAGAAAGCTATTTGCTGGAGGTTGGGGAATACAGCTCAGGCTTCTAAAGCCACAGATCTGTCAGTAGAGCACCACAAAGCAGAGTGGGGCCCCTCCCCCACCACATAGCAGCCTTCCTTGAAGCCTCATTAAATGAGAGCAAATTGAAAATTGTCAGTGAGAGAGCTGTTCCCATGAAACACCGAGACCCCGATGCAAGTGTGGATTTACCAACTGTGACTGCCTGCCTGCAAGGACACCTTGGATGGCTCCCCAGGCTGCTGCAGCCTCCAGAATTGGACCTGGTTTCTGGAGCTGACGTCTGGGTATGCTGCGTCCTGGGAAGTGGGGGTGGGTAACACAGTGGATTTTCAAAAGAGCTCTTAAATTAAAACCTAAAGCATCTCCAGTCTCACAGCGAGAACTGCGTCAGCCAGGCACTCTTTCTGTGCGCACAGGCTGGGGATGACGCTGACACAGGCTCAGGACGGTCTGCTATTTAATTCTTTCTGAGCTGATGGGCCAGCAATTCTTAGGAGCCAAACCTTGAGTAGGGGACCCAGAGTACATTTTGAATCAGATGTTCTGGTCATCAGAATCAGCTAAGGAATTTTTTAAAATATCAGAGTCTGAGAGCTTCCCCAGGGCCAATTCAATCGGAACTGCTGAGATCAGCGCTTGCACCAGACTTTTTTTTTTTTCTTACCTCCCTTGCTGCCTCATGGTTGAGCTTGCAGACAAGGTTGAGGATCACTGCTCAAGGCCTATCAACCACTTTCTGACTACCAGATGTTAGGGAGCTGTTTTTCCCCTATTCTCTGACTGATCACACACAGTGGCTGCTTGTCTCCCAAAAGTACAGTGTGTGGTCCCTGGATGTTAAGAACCTAACAGAGACAGGCAGTGGTGGTGCACACCTTTAATCCCAGCACTTGGGAGGCAGAGGCAAGCGATTTCTGAGTTCGAGGCCAGCCTGGTCTACAGAGTGAGTTCCAGGACAGCCAGAGCTACACAGAGAAACCCTGTCCCAAACCTTCCCACGACCCCCAAAAAGAGAACCTAACAGAGTAGAGGCTCCAAAGTAACAGCTCAATAAATGGAAAAATCTACAAGCACTTGGGTTACAGTTGGAGGAAGACCCTGGAGCATACGAATAACATGAAGTAAGATTAAAAACAGGTACCTGGTATGTGTATGGTTAGGGGTTCAACACCAATCTCTGCTAGGATGAACAGACAGAAGAAAGGGAGGGAGGAAAACAAGCCTTGGATTACAAGGAAGTTCTCAAAATACATCTAACAGATCAATCTGTATCTAGAATACAGAAAGCACATCAACCAAGAGTCAAAGGATAGACACATCACCAGAGAGAACCCAAGAAAAGCACCACAAGAGGATCAGTAGCCGAGGTCACTAGGGAAAGGCAAGTGTGAGTCACACTGGAAGCCACTTCGAACCTACTATAGCTGCCAGAATTCAACGGTCTGGTACCGCCCAGTGCTGGTGAGTATGGGGAACTGTTAGAATGTTAGCACAGTGGGGTGGGAGTTTGCTGCAGTGCGGTCACTTTCTAAAACTCTTAGAAGTATCTCATAAAGTTAAACACATAACCCTGAACTATCCAAGCCTAGTTTTCATCCAGGAGAAATGAAGATGGGGGCCCACCATAAGTCTTGTGCTTCTATCAGCTTTATTTACCACAGGCAGAACCTGCAAACAATCCAAATGGCCATCAGGTGGTGCAACGATGAATAAAGTCTGATGTGTAGCAACTTCGTGTTCAAAAGAAACAGTCCATTGACAAAGGAATACACGTCAAAAACCATGAGGAAGAAACCGGAAACTGCAGAGTCCCGTTTATAAGTCCTAAACAACATGTCTGCAGTGATTAAAAACAATCAGTGTGCTGAGGGACGGAGTAGGATTGACCCGGAAGAGCCAAAAGTGGGACACTTCTGTAGATGGAGATAGGGCAACAGACACACAGGACCCACAGAACGTGCATCTATTAAAAAATAAATCTCGATCAACCAGGACACGCATGGAACCTGTGTGTGTAAGCTGTGCATCCCTTAGAAAGAATACCAGAAGACCATAAACTTTCACAAAAAGATTCTTAGTGGTGCAAAGAATAGACAGATATAGGAAAACAGAAGACTGCTTGGCTTCTGTGTTCATGACTTGCTATTTGCCTAGGTCCTGAGGGAAGAGGAGTGCATTTACCTGTAAGGAACATTAACCCCAGGAATGTGTTTGTCTCTGCAGAAGAGCACAGCATACTCGTAGGTCATACAGTCCTTCCTCTGGCAGGCTAAGAGCCTCTGTATTACCCAAGGTTTGTACAAATGAAGTCGTTGTAAGGGTGAACACCTCCCATGTGGATTTCTCACCCAGCGTATTGACCAGGACAACAGTAATACGCTGGCTGATGTCTTCATCTAGACTGTTCTTGGGAGCACAGCAAGAGGTGCCACTTGGACAATGTCGGTGTCATTAACACCCACAATGATAACTACAGTGGACCAAAAGCACACCACATATGTTTAATTGCATGAGGGTGTAATAAAAGGAAAATGGTAAGGACAGCAGAATAAATTTAAACAGCCATCATTGGAGGATGGAGGGGAAATGCAGTCATTATTTTACTGCTAAGTAAAAGAAAGAGTTAAATTGTTGCCCAGTCTTATCTTTACTAACTGTGACAAGAGGCAAAACAGGAGTAGACAGGAAGTTGCTTTTATCAAAGTATTCCAGCTATGAAGAATGAATAGCCTGACATTGTAGGAATGAAACCAGCAAAATCCAGACGGGGCTGGAGAGATAGCTCAATGGTTAAGAGTATTTATTATTCTTTTTGAGAGCTGAGCTTGATTCCCATCACCCACCTGGAAGCTCTCAGCTACCAGTAGCTCCAGTATCAATGATCTGATGCCCTTTTTTGACTTCCTGGGACACCAGGCACACATGTGGTACATGTGCAATCAAAACTCTCACACAGATAA
>NW_022196897.1:36854839-36855479 GCF_008632895.1 Mastomys coucha
CTTTGAAGAAGGCCAGACTTGAGAAACCATGACACAAACAACCTGTATTTTTTAACAAATAAATTGATGGAGGATTGATTAGGGAGGGCATGGAAAAAACCTAAAAATGGAACAACAACAACAACAACAAAACATGTGACCTTTGTCTTCCAACTCAAACAAGCTACAGGACAAAGAACCCAAAGTCATTTATGAGACACATGGGATTCTGGCTTATTTGATGTCATTGATTCCTAGGTATAACCTTGATATCATATTTAGATCTATAAAAAATCCTATGGGAGCATAGCCAGTGGTCTTAACCACTGAGCCGTATCTCCAGCCCCCATTGTGCATTTCTTGTCAGACTGGTCCTCGATCACAGGTGCAGGACTGACAGCTGGGTAAGACTAATGACTAATCTCCTCCCTTGTAGCACATGGAACACCTTTGGATGCTGTGATAGCTAGCTAGTAGATATGAATGAAGCCTCTGGGTCCGTACCAGCTCGATTTCTCCGTGTAATGACTCGTATATAGCGTCAACAATAGGGTCTTGCCCTCAAGTGCTGAAGGTAAAGAATGAGCAATGGCGGGGCTGGCAAGATGGCTCAGCGGGTAAGAGCACTGACTCCTCTTCCGAAGGTCCTGAGTTCAGGTCC
>NW_022196897.1:36855911-36888817 GCF_008632895.1 Mastomys coucha
AAAAAAGAATGAGCAATGGCAATAGCCTTTACTTTTTGAGGGTCTATGGGACCCCACTGACCAACAGCTCCTAAAGAGGTGACTCATTGTCATTGGGCTTTATACTTGATAGCCTATTGTGTCTGGGAGAGGTGCTATCCCCTTGTTATAGGGTAACTCCACTTTAAACCCTTTAAAAAAATATATGTATGCACTCAGGTAGTGGTGACACACACCTCAATCCCAGCACTCAGGAGGCAGGGACAGAGGCAGGCAGATCTTTGAGTTTGCAGCCAGCCTGGCCTACAGAGCGAGTTCTAGGACAACCAGGTCTATACAGAGAAACCCTGTCTTGAAATACATATGCATATTTATGCATATATGTGCATGTGCATATATATTCCTGGAAGTTTCTAGAGTTGAAGGATTCCATTTTTCAAAGTCTTCAGGGTTAGTTTTTTTCTCCACACTCCCTCCTCTCCTTCACCTTCCTATCTTCTACCCCACTTAACTAAGCTGGAAAATCTAAGAGAAATAGACAAACTTCTAGATCTGAATGACTAAGTCAAAATGAAGTATATAACTTACATAGACATATACCAATCTCTGAGATAGTCAGGAACATGACAACAATTAAAACATCTCCCAGTTAAGGGAAGCCAGATTGGTTCAGCATAGAATTCTACCAGACTTTCAAGAAAGAACTAATACCAGTATTTCTCAAATTATTCTGTGAAATGGAAAAGGAAGGAACATTTACAAATTCTTTTATGAAGCTATTTTTACATTGATACCAAAACCAGATGAGGAGCCAACAAGAAAAGAAAAATCTCTCTGATGAACATTGACACAAAATGCTTGCAAACCAAACCCACATTATAAATATTATTGTCATAATCGAGTGGGCTTCATCCCAGAGATGCAGAGATAATTCAAAGTACATATAATCTACTATGCAAATTGACTAAAGAACTGAAACCACGTGATCATCTCAATAAATGCAAAAAAGGCTTTTGACAAAATCCCACATCACTTCATGAAAATAATCCTGAAGAGTATAGAGATACAGGGAACATATCTCAACATCATAAAGACAAATACTAGCCCACAGACAACATCATGCCAAACAGAGACAAACACAAAGTATTTCCACGTAAATTTGGAACATGACAAGGATGTCCACTCTCTCCATTCCTTTTCATCTAATATTTGAAGACTGAGGTAGAACAATAAGACAAGTGGAGGATATAAAAGAGTTATAGATAGAAAAGGAGGAAGTCTTTGTTAAAGTTTTGGTGTATGTGTGTGTGTGTGTGTGTGTGTGTGTGTGTAGGTCAGAGGACCACTCTTCAAGAGTTATTTCTCTCCCACACCCATGGGATATGAGGATTAACCTCTGGTCACCTCATGTGGAGACAGCATCTTTACCTACTGAATCAGCTTTACCATCCCCATATGACATTTTTAAAAAAGAAACAATACTAGTACTACTGGTGTTGTGGATTATAAAAGTATGGATATATATTTATCCACTATTGACAGGAGCTATTTAAATATTGTTATCAGAATGCAACATCACATAGAGATAAAATACATAATTTTCAAATCATTAGGGGAGGGTATCCTAGTTTCAGTTCTGTTGTATTAAAATATCTTGTCACAAAGCAATGCTGGAGAGAAAGGGCTTACTTTAGCTCACAGTTCCTGGTTACTGTCCATTTATTGTTGGAAAGTCAAGGTTAAAACAAAAAAAAAAAAAGAGAGAAAATATCCACATGCAAGAGGAGAGAGGGAACAATGCACACATGCTTTTTTTTTTTTTTTTTTTTTTTTTTTGCTTGTGCTCTGCTTGATGTTTCTACTCTTATACAGTTCAAGATCTCTTGCCTAGGGAATGGTGCCACCCACTGTGGGCTGGGTCTTCCCACATCAATGAACTTAATAAGATAATACCACAAAAGACTGTCCAAAATAGACAATCTCTCACTGAGATGCTATTCTTGGGTGATTCTAGGTTGTGTCAAGTTGAAAATTATAACTATCTATCACAGGGCAAGTGAGAACCCAGGATACTTATACTTCATGAATAAAACAGTGAAGAAAGCTTTCTCATTCTTTCAAGTGATTCTATATGTAAAGAAGGCTGTTTAAAAATGCTAAGAAGAAAAAACGAAACCCAGCTCCTTGATTCTGAGGGGAAATGTAAGATTTCCATAGGAATAAAGGTATTCATACATCTTCCTTTATAAACCTGAGTGATGGCTAATTTTAGGTGGTAACTTGACTTAGACATCTGGGAGAACATTATTTCTGATATGTCTATGAGAGTATTTCCAAGTTGGTGGATCAAGTACCCTCACTGTTGAAAGAATTCTCACATATTGAAAGACTTCTTAGCTACTATAACTTAGTAAGTCAGTTCCCCTAATAAATCCAATAGCATCTGTCTGTGTTTTATGTATCTATGTATGTATCTCTATCTATCTATCTATCTATCTATCTATCTATCTATCTATCTATCCATCCATCTACCTATCTATCATCTATTTATCCATCTATTGGTTCCACTTCTCTGGAGAACCTCAATACAAGGTAACATTATGTTTTTTATGTAGAGCTATTACCTTTTAGAATGGTATTAAAATATTTCAAGAACAGGTGGCTAATGTTATCTATTGGCAGGGACTGCTTGGCCTGGAGAAGGTCCATGTACTGCCTTTTTATTCCCACCACAAAGATTCACAGAGTTCCTACCTCCCACACACCCAGCCTCCACTACTATTTGTATCTTATGTTACTATGGTTTGTTTATCACAGCTGATTAGCCTGTGTGGATGTTCATAGTTAAAGCTGCTATTTTCTTCAAGTCTTACCAAGTGTTCTTGTAGGGCAGTGGTCTGTTCAGGCAACCTAGGCCCTGTCAAGTAATAGGTCTGAACCCTGATGACCCAGTTGGCAATATCTCTGCATGCAAGGGATGGAAGGTGTTCGGCCAGAACTCGAGTCTCTGACCCCTGTTTCAGTCACAACCTCTCACAGCTGCCCCCACAGGAGATGTGTGCTCTGTCAGGTAGACAATGCTCTAAGCTCCCAGCATTCTAGCTGACCCAGTCATCTGACCACCGCCAGGCATGCCTTGCCCCAAAGACAGGCAACCATGCCTCACACAATATAAGGGACAGTTTGCCTCCTCCTCTCTCTCTTGCCCTCTTTCCTCTCTTGCCTTCTTGCCTTCTTCCTTTCCTGCTCTTTGTTCTCTTCTCTTGCCTTCTTGCTCTCTTGCTTCCTTTCTTTCCTTTCTCTCTCTCTCTCCTTCTCTTCTCTCCTTCCTCTCCTTTCTTTCTCTCTACATGGCCAGCCTATTTTTTTCTTTCCTATAATAAAAATATCTCACTTATGCATTGCTTCCCTTTTAATTAACTAACGTGGTGCAGCCACAGTCCCCAGCAGCAGAGAGCTCCAGGCAGTGGTAGAGAGACTCAGCTATCAGCAACAGGAGAGAGACCCAGGCCCCACAGGTTCTCACTGTGTCCTAGCATCCTACTTGGGAAACTTAGTCACTGGGTGTGGTGATTTGAATGGGGATAAGCGTCATAGGCTCACATATTTACAGGCTTAGTCCCCAGTTGATTAACTGTTTGGGAAAGGTTAAGAGTGATGGTCTTGTGGGAGGATGTGTGTTCCTTCTGAGGTTTCTAAAGCCCACACCAGGGCCAGTGTCTCTCTGCCTGTGGATCAGGATGTAAAGGTCTCAGCTACTGCTCCAGTGCTATTATGCCTGTCTGCTTCCTGCCATGATGATAATGGGCTAACTCGGAAACTGTAAGCACAGCCCCAATTAAACGCTTTCCTTTTATAAGAGTCACCTTGGTGACAGCAATAGAACAGTAACTGAGACACACATGTCTCTTCAGACTCGTCTCAGCTGTGACATTCTCGAACTTTCCTTCTTTTGGTTGACCTTCGAAGTTCTGAGAAGTATTGATGAAATATTTTATAAGATGTCTTCCAGTGTTTGTCTCATGGTTTGAAGTTTGATGTGACTATGGGTTTTTGAGAGGATCGTCACCTAGTCATTCTCAGTACATGGACTCAATCAAGGGTTTCAACCATCAGCATTTTGACATCACTGATGATATTGAGCTTGATCATCAGACATGTTTATGCCATATGAAGTTGTCATAATATATTCCCAAGAGACATTATTAAATACAAGTATTAGTAGCATACAAGGTCTTTCTCTTTTTAATGAGACAAAAAAAAAAAAGAAATAAATACATTACATTAGTTAAATTAGTCTCAGTACAGTTTTGTGACTTCATAGAGTATTGTAAAAAGACAACTGGAAGAGTGAAGAACCAAGGGTGGAAACTTTATTCTTTATCACATATAAGAGCCACGCTATTTCCTATAAGCATGTGGGATCTATCTACTCCATAAGGTCCTGCAACCTTCTGGGCTAAGGTTTGTCCCTTTCTGTTGATTGATTTGCAGCTCAGCACCAACCTAAGCTGGTCAGCACTCTACACACAGTCGGTGGCCAATACATATCTAGAAATAGCCTCCAGGTGCTTAACTAATGAAAGAAGGGGCGCCTGTTTGTGGTTGTGGCTTCCTCCTGGTTGTTTCTCCCTATGCTATCAAGCATGGCTTTGCACACAGAGGTAAAGCTGAGCCCTTGTCCACAAACCATACCACATGCTTTGCATTTACAAAAGAACCATTTACTATAGTGAATGTGTACCTCTTGCAGCTAGTACGCAAAGGCTTAAGATGTCGAGAGTATGGCCATCAAAAGAATAACACCTGGCCTTCCAAGGCTTCATAAATGAACTTAGAAAATGTAGAGCACCAGAGGCGTGTCCCATAGCACTACAGCCAGCTATGAGACTGGACCATGGGCTTTGGGACTTTTCATTTTCATTCACTGGGGCTGATTTTTTCTTCCAAAGCTTTCCATGGATTCGCTCCTCTAACCATGTAACACCTCAAAAAGGAAAATATTTTATCTTAGTTCTAGAACACAGATACAGGGACAAGGTCCTAGCTAGGGCTTGCCTGTTGGAAAGTAAGTATTGAAGCCAAAGAGAGATGGAATGGTGGGGTGGCATGAGAGATGGAATGGTGGGTGACATGAGAGATGTCAATTCAGAGGCATTGCAGAGACAGCTATCACAGCTGAGAACATCCTGCTTTTTCCCCTGGAGTCACAGGAGCACTTACCTGCGACCACCCCAGCAGCCCCGGTCTCCCCTTCATCCAATGCCATCCAATGGAGCATTTCTTCCCTGAACCACCCCCCCCGCCCCAGAACAGCCATCCCTCTGCTTCTGAGATGCTACAGCACAGGGTGAGGATCCTGGCAATGATGCTGTGGCCTGAGCATCTGCTGCAAAAGTATTAGCACAAGTATGAACCTACCAGAATGGAAATGTCCACACTAGCTCAGCTGAAACCAAAGGCAGCTGCTGGGTGTGGGCAAGCCACCAAAAGCTCTGTAACATACTGCAAGTAGCATCCACACATGGAAACTGAGGTGTAGAGCGACAAACCAACATATCCAAGGTCACCCAGCTTAGGAAGGTGCCCAGCCTTGGCAGTGTGTTCATCCTATCTGCTTTAACCATAATTCTCCCCATCCATTCCTTCGATTGCACTTAGACCAAGCCCGAGTCTTGCTGATGCCTAATGGACTTCATTCAATGTTCTCTTGTTGATGTACTTTCTCCTGGGTCTGTGCCCACCATTTCTAACTTAGCAAAGCCTTTCCTGCCTTATCTATCTTTTATTCCCCTTGCCTTTTCTCTTTGAGCTTTCAAGCTGGCACCCCAGGTTAGAAATAATCCTACCATCCCCTTACCTCAGCCTATTCTGTTTTCTTATATAAACAGTTTCTTATGTCACCTCTATTGTCTGAAGTTTACTTGAGTTGGGATATGTTGTAGTTTATGTTTCGAATGTCTCCTAAGTGCTGTGTTTTCTAATGGCTTGGCCCCCAGCCTGTGGCACTAATTGAAAGTGTTAGAAACTTTAGGACCTAGCAGAAGGAAGTTGGGTCATTGGCGTCATGTCCTTGAAAGGATATTAGGACTCCAGCTTCTTCCTGTCTCTTTCCCTCCTGGCTGCCATGAAGCAGGCAGTCTCCACATGCTTCTATGATAATGTGCTGCCTTCCCAAACCCTAAACCAACAGAGCCAAATATGGGCCATGAATCCTGACTCTGTGAACCTGAACAAACCCTTGTTTCTTTTAAGTTGACTTATAGCAGGCATTTGTCACAGTGATGCGGAGCTGACTAGCACAGGTTCTGAGTTGTTGAAGAAGAGGATTGCAGAGATTTCCCTCACCTAGGTCAGGCTATGCGCTGGGTGCTCCTGATCTCACTTTTCAGTAGCTTGGTTCACATTGAGTCTCCTGCTGACTATCTGTGATATTAAGCATCAAGATCAACCTCTGGATAAAGGTTTCTATTCAGCTTTCTTCCAGCCACCATTTCATTTTAGGAGACCTACCCAAAGTCCCAAAAATCATGGGCCAAGTCTGCATCTGTTATAGGTGTGTCAAGAGTCCTGTAGACTGATTCTACAGTTAGATCAACTTCCCTGTGTTGGATCAAAAAGTAATAGACAGAAGTAGAATACAGGGCAGATGTTGCCATGCAATAAAGGTGACTAGGTACCAGCTTTTACACATGACTGGTGACTTGTTCAAGATGTGCCTATCCATCAGCCTGAGGTAATATGCAGGCACAGGTAAGGAGAGGGAGGGCAGCTTTCTTGTCACAGCCACTTGCCAAGAAGTTGAACACAGATTGATTATAGCATTCAATGGGCTTGGGCTTAGGCAATTATTTGGACAGGGAGAAGACTGATAGCTAAAACAATAAGAAGTTGCTGTGCAGATGCCTGGAAACACAGAGAATGGTACACACTGAACCTCAGTACCACAGGGTATTGGTTCCAGGACTCCATGAACACCAAAATTCACAGATGCTAAATTCTGTCTTACAGAATTGTGTAGCATCTGCACATAACCTTGCACATCGTCCATGTACTTTAAATCATTTCCAGGTTGCCTATGTCACTTAAAGTAACACAAATAAAATACAGATACTTGTTATATTGTATTGTCTAGAGAAAAAGGACAAGAAACAGTCTGAACATCTTCTCTATGTGTGCAGCTTTTAAAATTATTTTGATCTACAGTTGATTGAATTCTTGGATGCAGAAACAGTCTACCGGATGGCCAGCTGTACAAAGCTATGTGCATTCACAGGCTGAGCTGAGAATCTGGGGTCAAGAAAGCAACAGAAAAATCTCAAGGACTCCAGCCAGGACTAGATGCAGAGTCCAAGCACACAAAGTCCTGCATGGGTAGAAGAAAAGAACAGGTTGTACATGGCCTCCTAATTATCTATATCTGTGGGGGCTTGGACAGGCTGTCAGAATGGGCAATCAGGGATGTATGAGCAGTCAGAGGCAGGTTGGTGAGGACATTCTTGCTTATAGCAGGGACAGGCTATGCTGGGTGTGAGGCTCCACAGGTCTTGGATCTTTTGGTCATCCTCATCCACCTTCACTCCCCAGAGACCTCACTAAGTGACAGTTGTTCCTCTGGACAACACATTGTCTACCAGCCATATTTGTGCTCAGAGGCAGGCAGAAGTCATAAGAGTACAGCTGGCAGGTGCATGCAGAAGGTGGGAGACAAGCTTGGGGGTCCAGGGTAGAAAACACAGGGACTCTTGCTCAGCTGGACTTCAGAAAGCATTTTTTGCTGGACCTCTGAGCTCAGCTGCTCAATGCTCATTAGAGCTCAAAGTCAAGTTGCCTTGGTGGCTTGAGCAGTCATCACAAATTGAAGAGACATGTTTAATGCAAGAAAGTGGAGTGCTGGCACATTTGCTAGGCTCCTGATACAGAGTCTGGAAAAACACAAGTTGCTGAGGACATCGCATAGTTCTAAAGGATGATTGATGATGGATTGGAGTGCAGACTGGTGGGGGGAGCCTCAGGCCAAGTGCAGGTGTGGATTTCAGTTTACCTCTTCCTGTAGCAGCCTCTTTCCTGGCTAGACCAGGGTTGGATAAAGATGGCTGATGTGTTTCTTCTGGCCTGGTGACTCCTCTAGTCTCAGTGACACTGTCCCTTGGCAGCTCCCATCTTGTGACTGCCTTTATTTTTAGCTACAGCAGCTCATTGTGGATGCTTGGCAATACTGTTAGGGATACAGAGTCAGGGACACTGGACAAGTACTAGATTTTTCTGACCCCTCCCATCTCTGTAGCTGCAAAATGAAACAGCTGTGCTTTTCAGGGGATACTAACCAAACGTAAAATTAGTGTCATACTCTTAGCACGTGGTAAGTTATCAATAGTCCACTGCTACTTTTCCAGAACTCTCCACACCTCCAACAACTACCACTAAAACAAATTCAGTAGATTTCTCCAGCCTACAGTGGAAGAAATCAGTTTTGGGCACCTGGAATTGGGTTTGAATCTTTGGTCAGCCACAGAAAACCAAGGTTTCCCTAAGCCCTTAGCTTCAATGTCCCAGTGTGACTAAGGAAACCTTGTAAGGATTCCTCTCATCCACAAGGTTGGTACTCTTCCTGGACAAAACCCATACAAAAAGTCACATTCTGATCATCTGTTTTCCACTGTCACTCTTGAGTGGCTTCAAGACCTATGATAAGCCTCGTATATTGACAAAGCTGCGTGTATCCTGTTAGTTTTGGGTGCCCTCCAACCTGGCCTTCATATCCCCCCACAGAAACAGAGGCATGGCATTTGCAACCCCAGTAACCCGTGCTTGTTTACTCACGGCATGCTCTTCACACGCCCAGAGCCTCAAAAGTTTCCATTGCTCTTCCCTTGGACACCCTGTATTCAAAGGTTTCTTTACTGGTCTTAGAGTCTTTCTCCAAGTGTTCCTCAAGCACGTTCTTGGACAAGTAATTTTGCATCAGCCTACCCAACCTAATGCACCAGAGAGTACCTGGTAATACTGCTCTCAGTAAGCATCAGTATCTCTAGAAAAATAATTTATATATTTAAGCTAAAAAATATATGCACATGTGTGCGCTCACACACTCTTTCCTGTGTGTTTACTTGTGTAGGAAAGAATTCAACCTTGTGTTATTCCTCGGGAGCTGGAGACTTTCTCTGAGACAGGGTCTCTTGCTAGCCTAAGGCACACCAACTCACCTAGGCAAGCTGGACAAGATGCCACAGAGATCCCTGGGTCTCTGCCTCCCCAGTGCTGGAACTATGTAAGTGAGTTCTGGGGATTAAGATCAAATCCTCATGCTTGCAAGGCAAATACTTTAATGAGATACTTCTCCCCAGCCTCCAAACTCTACACTCTTACTACATTGTTTTTTTTTTTCTATAGCTCTAGTTTATAAGCTGGTCCCTGCTGGCTTCTATGACTTTTGTCTCTACTCCACTCAGTGACCTGCTGCTCTTGTCATTTCTCAAGCTCTCCAGTTCATTCTCATCTGGAACAGCCTCTTCTGAGATACCTGCTCCATGTAGTCACAGGTCTATATGCCTCAGCTCTTCACAGAAGTCACCTCAGAGCATCTGCTTGATGCACGAGACCTCTCTGCTCTGTCTCCCTCGCTCGCTTAGCGTTTATTCCTCTACAGTATGCTGCATGCCGCTTTGTGCACCTACGCTCTCCTCTCCTCGCGAGATTGGAATCTCCATGAAGCTAGCTGGCTTTGAAGCATGGTAAATCCACAGTGTTGTTCATGGCAGACTCTTAATATTTAGTGAGTGTGTTAATGGATACCTGCCTCAGTTGGGAGCATCAGTTTTCCTTGCCAGTTTTCCTCTTGATCACAATGTGCCATCATCCCCCTTTCCTCCATTACCAAGTAGCCCTGTGGAAAATTCTCATAAATGCATGTGGCTTGTTGTTTCCAGTATTGTTGTTGTTTTCTTATACCCTTATACTCTGAACAGGGCTTTTTTGAGGTGTTTATAGCATTTATTAATTACAGTTGATATGGAAGGTAACTATGATGACAACTAATTTTAGAATATTTTCATAAACCCCAAGGATGTTTTTGTACCTCTTGAACTTCACACCCCCCATAAGCCCTCCATGTTTCCCAGCTGAGGCAGCCACCACTCCTTTCTCTGTGGAGTTGCCTATTCTGGGCATTTGTACAAATAAAATAATATGACCTGTGGTCTTTGTGACTATAAAAGAAAATACTTTTGCTTATCAGTATTTCCATGGCTACCCCATGATATAGCACTTACTATTCTTCATGACTCATGAACAATACTCCATTGTGTGGATATTCCACAGATAAACATGTTCATGGCTCACTGCCTGGGGCTTGTGTTTCTTTAGGAAATTGTTCACCTTGTCCAAGTGATCCAATTAGTCCACACATATTCCTTTATGTCCTTTCTATTGGCTCCCAATGTCCTTTTCATCTTTGAAAATCTTAGGCCTTTTCTCTTTTGCTCTTCATCAGCTTAACTGATAAAGTCAGTTTTGTTAGTCTTTTTGCAAAGCCAACTTCTGATGCCATAGTTCTTATTCTAGACCCTAATCCATTGTCTCTTCTCCAATCTGTAGGGCTTTCTATATGCAAGATTTAAAAAAACTTATCAAGACTGGGCCATGGTGGTGCACACCTTTAATCCCAGCTCTTGGGAGGCAGAGGCAGGTGGATTTCTGAGTTCGAGGCCAGCCTGGTTTACAGAGTGAGTTCCAGGACAGCCAGAGCTATACAGAAAAACCCTGTCTCAAAAAACTAAAACAAACAAACAAGCAAAAAAACTTATCAAAATTTACTTAATATAGAAACATTACTCATATTTATGTTTCTGTATTTCTCTTCCCCATTTTATGGTATGATATAGGTATGTATCATATATATATGTGTGTGTGTGTGTGTGTGTGTGTTACACCCAGTAATTGTTAAAATTATTATATACTTAATTTTATATTTATTAAAGAGTCTAAAAGAAGAAAATACTTACATCTTTTTAAAAGCTTAATATACTCACTTTCAAATTTGCCATTTCTGGTTTTGTCTATGTATGTGGTGTGAATTACCACCTAGTGTAATTTCTTTACTTCAGTCCAACTCTGTCACTTAATTACTACTGCTATTATTTTCTATATTTATAGGTCAAACAACAAAGTTATTAATATATTACCTAATAAAGCTGCTTTTAAAATACAGCTATGTAGAAATATCAATCCATACTCTTTGCTAATAGTTACAGGATTGCCTTTATGAGTACTCTTTGTTTTTCGTATGGATCGAAATTTCTATTTTGGTTTATTTAAGTGTCTGGCTAAGGAACCTCACACAGTATCTCCTCCACAACAGATTTGCCAGTAAGAGTCTCTCTGTTTATTTACAGCACCTTTATTTCCTCTCCATTTTGCAAAGGCAGCTTTGCTGACGCACTCTCTCTCGGCTGACAGCTGGTTTTCTTTATCATGCCGAACCATCTTCCACCATTTCCAGTGGCACCAGTCCTACCGAGAAGTCAGCTGTCCATCATTGGCTTTCCCTCTCAGCTGGCCATCATTGGCTTTCCTTCCTCTCAGCTGTCTATCATTGGCTTTCCCTCCAGCGCTGCTTTCTCTTCTTTCTTTTTTCCTTTTTCTTTTCCCATAGGTTTCAAGCTTATTTCCTAGCTTTTTGCTTCCAATTTTTTTTTTTTAATCATGATAAGGCTGTCTGGATGTTTGCATTTATTCTGTTTGAAGTTTGTTTGGCTTCTTGAATGTGCAGCTTGGTGTTTTACAGCAAATTGTGGACATTTTCATCCATTCTTTCTTTTTTCTTTTGTTTTTCTTTTCTTTCTTTCTTTCTTTCTTTCTTTTTTTTTTTTTTTTTTTTTTTTTTTTTTTTTGTTTTTTTTTTTTTGTTTTTGTTTTTGTTTTTGTTTTTTGACACAGAGTTTCTCTGTTTAGCCCTGGCTGTCCTGGAACTCACTCTGTAGACCAGGCAGGCTCGAACTCAAAAATCCACCTGCCTCTGCCTCCCAAGTGCTGGGATTAAAGGCGTACACCACCAAGCCCGGCACTCATTATTTCTTTAAATGCTTTTTCTGCTTCTTTCTCTTCCTTTCTAACAAATCAATGTGCTTAGACACACTCATATTTTTATGAGGCTCAGTTCCCTTTCTCATCATAGTTTCTCTCTGTTCTTTGGGTGCTTGGCAGGGTTGGCTTTTGCTGTTGTTTGTTTTGGTTGTTGTTTTGTTGTTGTTGTTGTTTTGTTTTTGAGGCAGTGTTTCTCTGTGTAGCCCTGACTCTCCTGGAACTCACTCTGTAGACTAGGCTGGTTTGACGCTCACTGCTCCCTCTGCCTCTGTCTCACAGGTGCTAGGACTAAAGGCATGTCTCACCCCCACCTGATTGCTTGACAGGGTCTTATCTGGATGAGCTTTATAAGAATTTGTCTAGCTGTGTGAACACCTCAGTCCACCGCCTTCCTCCTCCATTGTTTCTGAAGAGCTGTATGTTGACAGTCTTAAAGGATTCCTTGTTAGTGATGAGTTCTTCTCTTGCTGCTGTCTAAAACCTTACATCTGGCCGGTTATAGTGCATTTTAGCCAGGCTCTATGAGTTTACCCTGTTTGAAATTTACTGAGCTTCTTAGAAGTCTATGTCTTTCAGCAAATAGCCGCTTTCAGCCATGGGTTCTGCAGCTATTGTCTCATGCTTCGCTTTGTCTTGTTCTTACAAGACATCTATAAGCCAGCTGTTAGCTCATCCAGCTGACATGCCCCAGGGCTTCCTTAGGTTACCTTTGGCTTTCTTCACCTTTTTTTCTTTCAATTTCCCATACTTGATTTAAAAAAAAAAAATCATTGCCTTTTCCCTCTGTCATTCACTTTGCCCCTTGGTTCCTATCATGAATTCTGACTTTGGTTCTAAAACTTCTCTTTTTTCCTTTTAGGTTTGGTCAATTTCACTTATTTTCTGCCTTTGAATAGCCCATTCTTTTGTTTATGCTATATGACGTTTTTGTTGAAATCTGTTATTTAGATTTTATAGTTCATTCTAGAAATCTGATTGGATCCCTCTCTTGGAGTTCTTGAGGAGTTTGGTTTTGATCACTAACATGATAACAGCAGAAATTGACTGTGTTAGTTAGGATTTTACTGCTATGAACAGACACCATGACCAAGACAAGTCTTATAAAGGACAACATTTAATTAGGGCTGATTTATAGGTTCAGAAGTTCAGTCCATTATCATTAAGGTGGGAACATGACAGCATCCAGGCAGGCATGGTACAGGAGGAGTTGAGAGTTCTACATCTTTATCTGATAGCTGCTAGCAGAATACTGGTTTCCAGGCAGCTAGGATGAAGGTCTTAAAGCCCACACCCACAGTAACACATCTGCTCTAACAAGGCTACACCTTCTAATAGTGCCACTCTCTGGGCCAAGCATATACGAACCATCATATTGACTAAACTTAGTTCTTAATTAGCTTCACTCTACCTTTCAAAGCCTTCCTCTAGAAGTTAAGACCTACAATGACTTTGGGGTTCCAAAACAGTACCCTAGTCAGATTCTTGGGGTATCTAGGGATAGAGATAGCTTTCTGATGCTTCTCTCCTCCACGGTTTCCCAGAATCCTCCAGGAACAGATTTTGGGGCCAGTCTTTGATATACCCTCTGATCCTAGAGGGCTCTTCTTCCTCAGTTATTTGTGGTAAAGTGGCTAGCCTGTGGTTTTGCTTATTGCTCTTCAGTAAAAATGAGCATTTTTAGGCTTGATCTACCTGTCACTATTTGAAATGCAGTCAGTTTCCTTGGCTGGAGTTCTCTTATGGATTGCCTTTACCATTGAACAGACTCTCCAAGTCTCTTTTCTGACAGCTAAGTGGGCAGTGTGGCAGCCTCTGCCTTCTCACTTTGCCTTGATCCTTAAAGTGAGTAAAGTAAGATTAAAAAGCAATTGAGCCTCTGGTGTTCTTGGTGTGAAAAGCCTGGGGAGAAGCTCTGTAGCCAATGAGCTTTCTACTTGGAGCTAGGGGAGATGAGATCTGGGGTGGCCTGATGCATTCAGGGGGATGTGATGCCTCACCTCAGAGCAGGAGCCCTTGTTTCCTCGACCACTCCTCCATCCAGCTAACCCAGAATTAGGAGAGGGAAGGTCTGCTCTGAAGCCTCAAGTGCTTGCTGTGGTCTGGAGTCTAACTCATGGCCCCAGGGACAGTGGACATAGAATTTAAGTGATTGTTCTCTCCCACTTGACCTATTTTGCTGGAGAATGGGAGAATGCTGCAGAACACCCAGCGTTAGCACATTGGAAATAGAATTCCCATCCAATCCTTCATTTTATCCCTTGCTCATGAGGCATTGTTATTTGGGGCATATTGATTGATAATTCTTTTCTTTTCTTTTTTTTTCTTTTTCTTTTCTCTCCTTTTCTTCCCCCCTTTCTTCCTTCCTTCCTTCCTTCCTTCCTCTCTCTCTCTCTCTCTCTCTCTCTCTTTCTCTCTCTCTCTTTCTTTCTTTCTTTTTAGCAATCTTCAGAATTTCAGTCCTAGGGAATACAGATCAAGGGTTTATGTTCATATCCCCCGTTCTCCTCACACACAGAATCTCAGCATTATTTGAGGGTTACCTATTTTAGGTCCCTCCTAAAGATCACAGTTGCTCAGTGAGGCCATCAAAATACATTTTTGGCAGGCAGTGGTGGCACACACCTTTAATCCCAGCACTTGGGAGGCAGAGGCAGGTGGTTTTCTGAGTTCGAGGCCAGCCTGGTCTACAGAGTGAGTTCCAGGACAGCCAGGGCTATACAGAGAAACCCTGTCTCAAAAAAAAAAAAAAAAAAAAACCAAAAAAACAAAATACATTTTAGTCAGGGAGTTTGAAGTGAAAACGTTGCTTGTGTCTTGAAAGCTGCTGGAGTGAGTGGTTCGGTCAGGAAAGCGAACCCTGGCCTTTCGTGCTGCCTAGAATCTGGCCTTGGAGCTGGTGCCCTCAAAGTTGCCTTGGGCAGAGAAGCAACCTTCAGTTCTGCACTAAGGATGGCAGAGCAGAGACCGAAGACCTTCTGGTCTCATGATGGTTCTGTGTAACCTTGCAAAGCCTCCAGACCCATGCTAAGTTGCTTTCCGATGAAGAGTATAAAGCTATGTATGCTTAAATTACTATTTTGTCCCCTCAAATGTCATTGTCCCTGTGAAATTTTGCCTTATCTCTAGAGAGATAGAATAATTTCTTATTATTCTGAATTTTCTTAGTGCTCCTGACCTCCCTGTGGTATGGATTCTCAAAACTGCATTTTTATTTACATTAATGTTTTTAGGTTTTAGGCTATAAGGAAGCCAGATGGCCAGCCCAGTCCTCTAAGACTTGCTGCTGGGGAAGGGGCACTGAATTTGGAGCGCTGGCTGGACCTCAAAGCTCAGCTCCTTTTCCAGATTCACTTTTCCCCCAGTACTCACCAATTACCGTTCCTGCCCAAAGGCTGGCCCCGGGGATCTCCGCTTTCCTTTTGAGCATTTAGCCCACGTATTAAGGCACAGGACCTTTTGTTTAATTCCATTTGGATCAGCTAAGGACAGGCAGAAAGCTAATCAAGACTTCCGGGTAACAGCAGAGAAATTCATGGTGACAGTAAAAGGCATTGGGCAATCTATCTTACGGGTCATCTTCAGCTCAGGGGTCCTGCTGCATTCTTTCCTGCCTCCGGGTCACAGATACCATCAGTCTCTTATTGAGAATCCTTTTGGAACAGGAAGGGAGTGGGAATGTGTGTCTGGCATGGTTGTGTTGAATTCTGGATCCTAATGTCTATTTTAAATCTTTAAAAAAATGAAGGCTTGCTTTTATTTTATGTGTATGAGTGGTTTTGTCTACATGGTATGATTGTGTACCACATGTGTACCTGATATCCATGGAGGCCAGAAGATGGCATTGAACCCCCTGGAACTTGAATTATGAGCATCATGAGCTACTATGTGGGACCTAGGTCCTCTGCAAGAGCAGCTAGGGCTCTTAACCACTGAGCTATCCCTTAAGCCCAGATCCTAACGTCTTTGAAAGTCTGGTAACTAAGAAGATACAAACAAACTAAAGTTATTAGTTACATTTCTCCATATGACAAAATACTTGATAAAACAACTTATGAAAGGGAGGGTCTAGTTAGGTCCACAGTTTGAGGGCACACAGTCCATCACGTGAGGAACTCATGACAGATGGCAGGAATGTAAGGTGGATGGTCACATGAAGGCTGCAGTCAAGAATTGAAGAGGTGTGAATGCTGGTGTTCAGCTTATTACTTTCTTGTTTTTGATTCAGATCAGAACTCCAGCCCACAGGTTGGTGCCAACCAACCTTCAGGACGAGTCATCCCTCCTTGGTGTAACCTCTCTGGAAACACTTGATAGATGTGCCGAGTTGTGTTTCCTTGATGCGTCTAGTCAGTTGATGGTGAAGATCATCCATCATAGAACTAAAATAGTTACCATCATTTAAAAATCTGCATGTAGAGTAATGCTTTGGTCCTGATCTGACAGCAAATGGAGATCTTAGCTGGTCCCTTGTAAGACAAGATTCTTGTCCGAGTAAAAGGGCTATGAGAGTTTCTGTAGGCTGAAGTGACACGTGACATTATATACTCTTTGCCTTCGCTGGAGGTGGCATTAGAATTCTTCGGACCTTGATTGTTTTAAATAGCACCTGGTCCTTGACCTTGGCTTTTGGTTGAGCTGCTGTATCCAGGGGCTGGGAGAGAATGGAAAGATATTCATGGGAGAGGTTGTGATACTGAAGTTCTGTTGAGGGTAAATTTTCCAGGGCGGTGACAAAATGTGGTCAAACACTAGTAACATTAATTGGTGATGTTAACAATAAATGTTTTAGTGCTTATTCTTTGTCAGGGTGGTTTTGACTTGATGTCCACTACGTCACTAAACATCACAGTACAGTTACAGTACAGTTTTCTTTTACAAATGGGGAAGTTTAAGCAGAGGGAGACTAGTTAACTTCCTCAAAGTCCTTCAACTAAGACTAAGAGGGACTCCAGAGTCTGTGCTTCTGTGCCCTATTAAGTCCACTCTGATAAGAGCCTTTTCTTCCCATTGTTACATAAGATCATAGTTATGAGTTGGTATAAAACACCATCAACTCAGTAGTTTTTAAACAAGAGAAATATTGTAGTTCTAGAATCTGGAAAGTCCAAGGTCAAGCCTCTGAGATTTGGTGTCTGACAAGGGTCCCCTCCTCATCTGCACCTTCTCTCTGGCATCCTCACTTGACAAAAAAGACATACTATCTTGGGGTTATTTTGTAAGCTCAGTCATAGCAGGGATGAAAAATCTGTCCAAATCTCCTAATCGCCTACCAATGGCCCTGCAGCTGACACCACCACACTGCTGATTACATTTCAATGTAAAGCTCAAATGGCCTCGAACATTCAGACTGTAGCCCTGAGTGCTGACAGCTCTCGCAACGGAAGTCACTGTCCCCTGGGAAGCTGAATATCCCTACAGAACAGAAAAGCTAATCATATTTTCACCTACTTATTTTTCACCCAGTCATCCTCAGATATTAGTCCTGTAAGCTTTTCAGCTAACTCTCTTGGACTGTGGTGGTGATAATCATCTTTCCTATAATTTCATATGATTTTGTTTCTACTTTTTCTGTAGCTATGTTTCCCGATTCTATTTTCCATCTCACTGCATCAGCTCTAATTTATGATAAAAATAAAACTGAGTTTCCTGGTGTTGTCAGACCAACCCATATGAGAGAAGAGGACATGAGGTTATTGCAGGAATTTAGGTGTGATGTCAAAATGGTTTATTTTTCTAGAATGACCGCTAAGGGCACATTTGAAAGATGTTTGGGCAAACCTTACCTTGTGGGTGAGCAATAAAATAAATACATGCTACCTGAAACCAAGAGATCTATGGAACAGTAACTTCTAACAAATGTCAGGATCTAATGAGGACATACAGTTGGGTGAGAGTCAGAGGTGAGAGTCAGAGGATGAATGCTAGGTATCCCTCAGGGATAGCTTCAGCATACATTTTTTGTTTTGAGACAGGGTTTCACAGTGTTGTCCAAGCTGGCCTCAAACTTCCCATCCACCTGCCTCAGCCTCTCATGCTCTGGGATTATGGGTGATAACAGATACAAACCACAGTTTTTACAATTAAAGCACCACGATTTGGTTTTCTTTCCTGTCTATCCTTGTTTTTACTTGCTGGCCTCACCTATGAGTTGTTCTCTTTATCTGGACCCACCATTCTTTCCTTCTAAGTGTTTTACCCAATTCTGGTGTTTATTCTTCCACCATCTTGGTTTGATGGCCTCTGCCCAAGATATTCTTCAGTATGACTCCAGCCCAGGGATCAGTTTCACTATCTTTTCCCTTTCTGATGTTCTCTACTGGTGGCAGTTTGACCTTTACATGGTGTTCTCTGTCCCTGACTTAAACTGGTAGGAGGACCTAAGCTCCAGGAGGCTCATCTTGTTTATTCCTGATGGATGCGATGTACTCAGGTTTGCACAAATGGCCTTTTTAAACTCATGCATTTATTCTTTGGTAATTTCATACATGTGCCCAATGTACTTCGATCTTATTTACTCCCATTTCTCCCCCAACTCATCCTAGACCCACTTCCTAACTCTTCCTTCTACAACTCCCTCCCAATTTTGTGTCCTTTTAAAAAAATAACCCTCTGAGTCCAATTTCTGTAGCCTTCGAATCATCCTATTTGGGGCCATCCACTGGAGGATGGTCCCCCTACCCTTAAAGAAACTGACTCTCCTACTCTCAGAAGCCACTGACTGTCATTAGCGCCTCAGCTAGGGGTGAGGATGGCGAGTCCCTCCCCCACTGCTGATGAGTATTTACTTGCTTGATTTTATGTAAGTTTAGGGCAGGTAATTGTACCTGATGTGAGTTAATGGATGTAGCAGGCCTGTCTCATCTGGAAGACGATGTGTTGATTCCCTCCACCCCAACCTATTGTTCGTATGGTCTTTTTATTCTGCTCCCTCAGTTGCCTCTGAGCCTTGGGGAGGGGTATGATGCAGATACCCTTTGCAGCTGAGCATGCCACAAACATTTACTTTCTGTACTTTGACCAGTTGTGAGATCCTGCATTACCAACTGTCCTCTGAACAAAGAAACTTCTCTTATGAGGTATGAGAGCTGTGCTGATTTAAGGGTAGAAAGACATGAATTTAGAGACCAGAGTGAGATTGGGATCACTGAGCAGAGTGATAACAGAAGATACAGCCCTGGGGCATATGAACTCCCAAATCATAACTCCTGGCCAGAGTTATGGCACCTGACCTGAGTTTCCTCCTGTGGAGCGAGCTTACATCCTATCAGAAAGCAGCTGGTTACTCCCATAACCTGTGCCACTATTACACTCAAGGGTGCATCTTGCCAAGATCAAGACATATCTGAAAGAATGAGGAGTTATATGGTACCTTCTAGTTTACAGGGAACACTTTATATTTGTTCTGCCTCGTCTGGGTTTGCCATCAAACCTGTGAGAATTACAGACTCGGAGTTGTTGGCTGTCATCTCAAGGCATTCCATGTTTTCACTGGTACCAGTGTATAAAGCTCTGGTCATGGTATGTTCTTTACACAGGCAGGTCCTTCTTTCAACTGAGCATGTCCCCCACTATGGATGCCATGTGCCCCTCCCCTCTTTTTTCTTTTTCTAATGAGTGACCTTCCTCCAAAGAACTAAGAATAAAGCCTGCTCTCTGGGAGGAAGCAGCACACAGCAGTCACTGACTAGGTAGAAGGCCACACCTCAACATGATGCAATTTTTGGATTTCCTCCTGGGGCAGGCTGAGGGTGGGATCCTGAAGAGCCACACCCTTCCTTGCCTTCTTCTGGGTCCTATTCCACTCCCTAAGGAACCCCTGCCTTTGCCCGGACACAGACTCCAGGTCTGGTGTGTCTTGTGTAATCTGTCCTCCCACAGTGCTTTCCCACTAGAGGAAAGCCCTCTTCCTGGCGTTCCAGAGGCTTCTGAGTGCAGATTGCATCATCCAAAGAGAAAACCCCTGGTCAGGCAGGCCTGAGGTTTGGAGGAGGCACCACAAGTGGGCGTTCATGAGAGCTACTCTAACAACTCTGAGAGCTAAGGAAACCCGTCTTGGGCACAGAGGCTTCATGCCTTGGTGAGCAATAGTTACTCCTGTGGCTCCATTCCTCTAATCTGAATGCCTGAGCAGATAGATGTAGGAAAGGCTGGGAGCTTCGCTGGGAAACAGATGATAGGGATCCACTACCTCTTGGCTGCTTGACACCCAGCTTCCAGAAAATTCCAAGGATAACTGGTTCTCTCTCCTGACTCTCTCAGACTTGCCTTCTCTTCCAGTAGGTCAATTATGGGCTTGTCTTACCTTTCCTACCTGTAAACACTGCTTGTCACCTGCTAGGATTTGTCTTTCTCCTGTGATTGGCACAGGTTTACTTCTCTGAATGCACAGAAGAAAGCCCTATATTCACCACAGAGTCTAATACACAAATGTTCTGCCTGGCTTGTCCCTTGCCATTGTGTATTTATAAAATTGTAAACACTAGGAACCTAATGGCCTTCATGACAGGAAGGATGTAACACTGGGTTTGTACATGTGTGTGTTTTATTTTGTGTTTTAGTTAAAAAGCAGCTTTAGAGAGGGCTGGGGACAGAGTGGAGTGGTAAAGTGTTTGATTAGCAAGTGTCAGTGACGCCCTGGGTTCAATTCCCAGTAAGACCTTCTCCCCCAACACACACACAAAAAAAGTCCTTAGTGGTATTTAGTACAATTTCCTAAAACAAATACATAAATGAATTTTTTTGTTTTGCAAGATCTTATCTTAAAGAAGCTTTTCTCATTAGAGCCATTTTCTATTTATATTGTAGGGTAGGGACACCAACAAAAAGATACAGAAAAGAAACAAAGATAATTCTTCTATTTATTTATTTATTTATTTATTTATTTATTTATATTCACATTACATCCCAATCACAGCCCCCTTCCTCTTCTCCTCCCAGTCCCACATTTACAAATCCCTCCTCCATTGCCCTCCTCCTTCTCCTCTGAGAGAGGAGACCCCCATCCCCCCCATCTGAGAGAGGTACCACCCCACCCTGGGACATCTAGTCCCGGTAGGACTAGGCATATCGTCTCCCACTGAGGCCCAACCAGGCAGCCCATTTAGAGGGAAGGGGATCCAGTGGCAGGAAACAGAGACTGAAGCAGCCCCTGCTTCACTTGTTCAGAAATGCACATGAAGACCAAGCTGCACATTAGGTACAATGGTCCTTCATGCTCCCTGGTTGGTGGCCCAGGCTCAGTGAGCCCCAGTGGTCTCAGGTTAGATGACACTGTGGGTCCTTCTTGTGGTATCCTTGACCTCTCAAACTTGTCCAGTTCTATCCCCCACTCTTCCACAAGACTCTCTGGGCTCCACCTGATGTTTGACTGTGTGTCTCTTCATCTGCCTCCATTACTCAGAAAAATATTCTTAAATAAATCAATTCCTAAAGCTTGCCTGTCATTATGAGACAGAAAGTAAATAGGCTATGATGAGAGTCCTCCAGGCAGAACCATAGCTTTTCACACACTCTTTGTTCCGTTCATGGAATGTCTCCAAATCATCTCCATTTATTTTTAGAACAGGGTGAGCCAGTCCCAGGCTCCTTCTTTTTCCCTGGTTCCAAGGCTCTGTCCCTTCTGGTTGTGTCTGGTCACAGATGGAGACTGGAAATAAGTCACAAACCTGATTACCAGATAAGAAAAGGAAGGCTTTGTTTATATTTTCAATTATTCACATTTTAAAAAAAGTCATCCCCCTTTTTCTGTCCCTCTGTCTTAGTCAGGGTTTCTATTCCTGCACAAACATGATCAAGAAGCAAGTTGGGGAGGAAAGGGTTTATTCAGCTTACTTCCACACTGCTGTTGACCACCAGAGGAAGTCAGGACTGGAACTCAAGCAGGTCAGGAAGCAGGAGCTGACACAGAGGCCATGGAGAGATGTTCCTTACCAACTTGCTTCTCCTGGCTTGCTCAGCCTGCTCTCTTATAGAACCCAAGACTTCCAGCCCAGGGATGGCACCACCCACAAGGGGCCCTACCCCCTTGATCACTAATTGAGAAAATGCCCCATGGCTGGACCTCATGGAGGCACTTCCCCAACTGAAGCTCCCTTCTGTGATAACTCCAGCCTGTGTCAAGTTGACACACAAAACTAGCCAGTACACCCTCCTTTCTTTTTCCCTTCCATTTTTCCTTCCCTACCCCTGCTTCTCTCATGCTCCTCTCCCAGCATCTTTCCCTCACTCTGTTTGGAGGTAGAAGACTATGAATGACCTCTCTGTGCTCACACCTGTCTAAGTGAGCTCATCCTGCCAGAACAAAATGTTAAGGGGGCCTGTGATGGATGGTTTCAATGTCAACTTTTCACAAATCAGAGTCACCTGACTGGGGAACCTTAGTGGAGGAACTGCCTGTGAGTGTGTCTGTGGGATATTTTTTGGACTGCTAATTGATGTAGGTGGGCCCAGCCCACTGCAGGCAGAACCATTCCTAAGCAGGTAGGCCTAGGCTGTGTAAGTAGCTCAGCAAGCCAGTAATTAGCATTCCTGGCCAACCAGTGTTTCAGTTCCTGCCTCCAAGTTCCTACCTGGAGTTCCTGCCTTGACTCAGTGAATACTTTCCTCCTTTGGGACAGAGAGTTTTATTATGGCAACAAAGAAACAAAGTAGTATAGCGCACACCTAAGACAGTGGCTGGCACTTACAAGAAACTTTAAAGATAAGTCTAGAATGAATGAATGAGAGGTTCTTTCAAAACACTAGAACAAGATCTCTATCCTATACATAAATGTGCTATGTATATGCCCATATTTATACATATCAACATATAAACCTAGTGCTTATAGCATGGAGTTCATACTGTAAAACAGCAGAACTTACTGTGGGGCTAAGGTTTTGCGAGGTGCCAAATGAATGCCAGTAAAAATGGACAAATAAACAGGTCAGGGTATTATTTTTCATTAATCAGAGCTGTGGAGCCCTACATTGCTGATGTAAGTACTGGAGGAGTAAGGAGCCCTTCACACAGGGCTGGGAATATTTGCCAAATGGCTGCAAGCTGTTGCGCTGCCCACAACTATGTGTTTCTACGAGCAGAGTCTGGAATTCTTTCTGATGATGACAGGGTTGGCTTTTTAAAGTATCATACAACTTCATCTGTTTTCTGGGTTAGTCCAAAGTATCTTATTCGGTTAATTCCTTGGTAACCCAATGGCTCTCTTCCTCTCAAAATGAACAGGTCATGGAAAAACACACTAAAGCCACATTCCAGTGCTGGCCATCCAGAGACAAGTGAGTTGGCTGGTGGAAGTAGAATCTGCTAGCACAGGCTGGTTGTGGCCATTTTGGGACTCCTTTAGATGTAGAAGGTGGAGTACTCGCTTGTGGTGGGACTGAGTGGCATTGTGGAGGACACACAGTACTGACTGCCCTGGCATCTGTCTGAGGGAGGATTCTAGGGGACAAGGTTACTCCCTAAGTCTTACTGATATCAACACTATGGTTGTTCCCTGGGACTTGCCTTCCTGGCACATGGCTCTCCACCCTCCTCGGTCTAACACACAGATTACCGGGTCACTTATGACACCTAGGATTGTTGTACATGACATTGCCCTGGTTCTGGATTGATTGGCCAGCTCTGAGCTGAGACACTAAAACAGAGCTACTGTCATCCTCCAAGTGATAGGTATGTCAGCTGAATATTCTGTGGACCTGCTTAGAGAAGGCAAGGAACCCCATACATAAGAAGAAAGGAAGACAGGATATACTCAGCAAGCAGCAAAGACCAGATGAGGAGAAACTTTGCAGTGTTCAGCTTGCTGAATCCAGTTTGCTTCTGAGTCTAGCTGCAGTTTAGTCTTAAAACTCTTCAAGAATATAAGCTACTCCTTTTCTGCTTTTTTGTTTTAGATAACTTACATATATTTCTATTGCTTGGAACCCAAAGACTCTTGACCAAGGTGAGAAGGCCAGAGTTCTACTGGGGGAGAGAAAATATCTTCCAAGTGCTATTTCTAGATCCCAATATGTCCTAGAGGGCTCGAATAATGTTCAGGGCCTTTTTTGTTCTGTTTTGTTTTTAACCTGTGTATTCTATTTACGAACTCCCAGGGGCTTTCCACTGCCCGTCAAGGCTCCCAGAAGCTCCACCTGCTTTTCAAGGCTCTCTAAGACTTGGCAAAATTTCCAACTTTAGTTCCCAGATGTCTTTACATAATGTTGCAATTCTTGTCTCCCTTGGGGATGGGGAGGTCACATGCTTATATCCTGATGCTTCTGCCTCTGATGGGAGGAGGTCCATATCTGTACATGTGTCAACTTCAGATTTATGTTGCCTTCCTAGAAAAAACACACACAAATCTACCTCCTTACCAGTAGGACAAGTGAAGGCTGCCTCCCTTGCTTACTTTGGAGTGCACAGTCCTATTATTCTTTGTCATCCTTGCCAATTTAACAGGCATTCTCCTGGTTACTAATGAGGCCAAATAGCTTTCCATGCACTTCTGGGTAATTTATAATTCTTTTGTGTGTCGCATTTTAGTGCACCAGGTAGCTTTTCTCCTGTGCATTTACAACTGTCATATTGATTTGTAAGAATTCTTTATTAAAGGTATTGACTCTTTGTTATGTATGTTACAAGAAACCTTCTTCAGTTGAGTTTTAAAATTTATTCTCTGGTATGGATTTTGATGTATAGGACTCCATTTTTAATGAGGTGTTATATATTGCTATTTTCCTTTATGACTGCTCTCTTGAATGTGATATTGCTTAAATGGTGATAGATTTCTATAGCTTATACTTCAGACTGAGGCCGTTGGAGAAAAGGGTGTATTTTGGTTCAAAGTTATATTCATTCTTCTACTCTATGCTGCATCTCTCTCTGTAAGAGAGCCAGGAGTTCAGGGTTGCTTATTTAAATTGTTCCCAGTGCGCCTGTCCCCTGACTATTTACTCCATAGAAGCCTTTCCATTAAATGCCCACTAAACCAGTGACACACTCATACTAACCGGAAACTGGTTTCCATTTTCTTACCTGTTGTAATGATGCCCACTGCGGAGGGAGACCCACATAAGGGGGAACTAAGAGCAGCTTCTTGCCAATGACCATGAAGCACCTTAGAAGTGGATCCATTCCCATTTGAGCCTTACAATGACTACAGCCCAGCTGTATGACAGAGCCTTGAGCCACCAGACTGAGCTACAAGGGTCCACGATTGCTGACCTAAAAAACAGCAAGTGCTTCTTGGAGGGCTGAGGTGATTTGTTACCAGCAACAGATGACAAACACAAGTGTCCGAAAGGGCCCTGGTAAGCGTGTGCTACTTGTTGGAAAAGGCACCTGGTATTAGTGATCTTCCCCTTGACCTCCGTTGACCTCATTTATCATTTAAAAAAGAAAAGAAGACTCTATGGGGATCCCCACCCCCACCCCACCATTTGTCTCCAGGGTCTGTGACTACATTTTGCTGCTGATGCCACATTATCTTCATGGTGGGTGTCTTAGTTAGGATTTCCGTTGCTGTGAAAAGATGCCATGACCAAGGCAACTTTTTTAAAGGACAATTTTTAATTGGGGCTGGCTTACAGTTTCAAAGGTTCAGTCCATTATCATCATGGCAGGAAGCATGGCAGGATTCCAGGCTGAAGAAGGAAGCAAAGTCTTTTGCATCTTGATCTGACTACAGCTAGGAGAGACTCCACAGGGGCCAGAGCTTGAGAGCTAGGAATCCTCAAAGCCTACCCCCACAGTGATGCACTTTCTCCAGCAAGGCCTATTCCAACAAGGGCATGCCTCTCATGGGCCAAACATATTCAAACCACCACAGTGGGCAATAGAAACTCACGATTCTCCTATCTTCTTTCTACCATCTAGGAGACTGAGTGCTGACTGACTGCTCGAGAGCACACTTTAGTTTTTGGAGCATGGTATTATAGTTGGGCCACAAACCTGGAACCCACATAGAGCTGGGCCACTGTGTACTGACTCTGTCAGGGAGGATCCTTCTCAGAAGAAAGGAACCACATAGGGTATCAAGGAGAAAGAATTCCTTGTGGTTGCAGGTTGTGAGAAACTCAGCAACATGAAGTTTCCAGCAAATTTTTATGGCGCTTGATGTGGGGTGTAGAACAGATATCTCAATTGTGTTTTCTGGTTTATTTTAGGAAAGTTGATCTTCTTAGTGATTTCCTGTGAGTGACTTTTAGAGGAACTACCAATGTTGAATTTGGGGTCCAAGTGAGTTTTGAATAAATCCCAGAAATTTGACTGTTTTGGGTTATCCCTGAGAGGGCTGGGTGCCCTTCGCCTCCTGTAAGTCCTCTACCCTTCATGGTCAATGCTCATTCACAGGTGCCTTCTAACTCACATTTTAGACAGTTGACATTTCTTTTCCTGGCCTTTCTTAGAAACAATGATTCCCCATATAATTCTTCCATATCCTTTATTCTCTTTCTGTAAGAACACTAAGGGGTTTAATCCAGTAAAACCTCAACTAATGTGTCAGTCCTCAAGAAAGAGAAAAGTGGTCTCTCCCACACCCACTGGTGGGATGTGATAGTTGTTTGTTCTTTCTCATTGAGGATACATTTTAAAAGACATCCAGGTTTCTCTAATCCATGATAACACATTATTTTTTTGCAAGTTTTAAAGGGATTTTTTTTCAGCATCTTTAAAACTAGTTCATCTGCTCCTTTGGTTTTGATCTTCACCAGGGTCAGAGCTTTCCTTTTCACACTTATAAGAATGGGGCTGGGCCTGGGCAATCAGAAATGATTAGACCCACATGGTATCCTGCAGACCCCAGGGTTTCAGTTAAATGGCCATCCTGGGGACTGCCAAGACAGGAGCTGACGTGAAAATTGAAGCAATTACCTGGATCACTCAGGCAGAAGAATTTTCTGAGGCTTTTTTTTTCCTTGAACAATCCAGATAATTGCTTCAATTTACAGTTCTTACTGGCAGTAGAGATGGGGACAGAAACTATTCTCTAGGAGTGGGTTGAATAGAGGGAGGCAGAGTGCTGGAAAATGATTCTGATAAAGTAGGGTTATCAGGAGGGCGGAAAAAACTCACATGCTTTGGCCTTGATTTCTATCAAATGCAAGTCACTCAAAGTGAGACTGCTCATTGTCTGAGTGATCCAGATATTTCTCCATTTTCTGTTTCATCTCAACAATGAAGCTTCAGGCTGTGAGAGTCTTGCTGGTGAAGATGAGGAGAGACCAGGGGCCATCCAGTCTGCTTGAGGCCCTTTTCCTTCTAGCTGTGAGAGTTCCTCAGTTCCTTAGCCTCTGAAAGCACCTGCAAATCCTTGCCATTGGGAGGCCTTGCTGGGTGTGGAAGCTCAAGAATGGGCAAGTGGCCCTCAAGGAAATCACACTGTGAATTTAACCATGAACAAAACCCAAGGCAGCAGGACCAGTATTCTTTGAATCAAATGTTTTTGACTAGGGTCCCCCGGATCCATTTTCCAACATCTGAAAACCCACATTTGTGGAAAGGCTGATATGGTGAATGAATTCATGAGACAACATTTATTGATTGCATTATGCTGGGCCTTGGAGTTAGAAAACAACTTTATATTAGGGTAAGCTTATTTTGAGCCAGGGCTATCTATGGTGGTGATGGCGGCTCACGCCCCTAATTCCAGCAGCACCTAGGAGGTAGAAGCAAGAGTTCAAGGTCATCCTTGGCTATATAATGAGTTTGAGGCTAACCCGACTTTAACAAACTAGGAGTCAATGAGGCAGCTCAGATGTAAACGTGCTTACTGCACCGGCCTTACAATCTGAGTTCCATCCTAGGAACTCATGTAAAAGAGGAAGGAGAGAACTGACTCCACAAAATTGTCGTCTGTCTTCACACTCCCTCTACAGTAATAATAAATGAAACAGAAAAAAGATGTATGCATTATACACATATACATGTATATATACATGTACATGCAGGTATGTATACATACATGTGTTTATAATTCCTACTTTCTTTATCTCATATTTTCTCGGGAGGAATAATTCCTTCAATCTCTTCACAGTCTTAAAGATTTTATTTTCAAAGTACTTTTTTTTTCAAATATTTCTTTTTCAATCCTTATGCAGCCAGAATAGATATTTTTAGTACCATTTCAGCAGATGGGATTAAAAAAATAGACTGAATTTTTTTTTTTTTGGAAAAAATAGACTATCTCAACCACAGAATTTGTTAGCAGCATATTCAGAATGAAAAGCAAAGGACCCCATGCCTAAGGTCTCATATATAACTTAGCACCATTGCCTTCAGGTTCCTCTGTACGTTCATTGGTTCTTGCCATGGCCAATGGACCAGGAGTACAATGGAAATAGACCAGTCATTCAGAAAACAATTATTAAGAGTGTAAATAGCACACAATTCTCACAACATACGAAAGGGACCAAGACATGTACATGAAGCATTTGACGTCGTAAGGCTGCCAGTGGTTACCTTCTGCTTTGGAGGAAGATGAGTGCAGAAAGTGAATGAAGTATTCTTAAGTTCTTTCACTGTAGTAAGTAAAGCAATCATAAAACGTACCATCTTAAGCCATCGTAAGACCCCCGATGCAGTGGCACCAAGAATATCCATAACACTATTCAGCCATTACCATTGTCTAGTTCCAGGATGTTTCCAAGGCTCCAAATGACACCATGTCAGACCATCTGATAGGTTCTTAAATATCTGGGGTTTGGAGAGGTGAGAGAAAAGTTCCAGACATGGTCTGATTGGGAGCTGACCCTGTGAGTAGGGTCAGGAGCATACACAAGCCCAGGTCCTGAAGCAGAGTAATGAGAGGGGCAGCTGGCGGACCTATGGGGATCTTCCCTTCCGGTCAACAGTGCTGTCTTGCCCTGTTCCTCTCAGGATCATCTTCTAGTAATTGATGTTTGTTTCTTTTGTTTGTTTATGCATTAGACAGAGTTTTACTCTGTAGCCCTAGCTGGTCTGGAACTCTTTCTCGGGCTAGCCTTCAATTATGCAGATCTATCTGCTTCTGCATCCCAGTGCTGGGATTAAAGGTGTGTTTCACCATGACTGGCACGCCTTCCAGTAATAGGTTTGGGAAAACAGGTATAGTGTTTGTATCCTTCCCTAAGTGAATAGCACATCTCCTCAATGGTGTGCTCCTAAGCACTATCTTAGCTGCTGAAGACCAGTCTCTGTCTCATCCTATCATAGCCCCAGTGCTCCAGGTCTGGTTTCTCCTCCAATACTCTACTGCTGCTGCTGTTTCCATGCGGGTCTCAGGCAGGTGTTGATGTGGCACATAGTCCTCTGTCCTTGCCCCAACCTGCCATTCTTCCTGACATCTTTGTGGGATATTGAGTCTTATGGGATGGAGATATTTAGAAAAAATTTCATCATGAAGGTGTTATGGCTTAGATGTGGATTGAGTGTCCTCCAAGGTATAGGTGTTGAAATTTGATCTCTACTATAAATATAAGCACAGTCGGAACTTACCTATCTAATTGTGATGTCTAGTGAGGTGGTCATTAGGGTGGAGGCATCATGATTGCTCCCAGTGGCTCTAGAAGAGAAGGAAGAGGGATCAGTACGTACACACACACACACACACACACACACACACACACAACTCTCCACCTCTTGTCATGTGATGCTGGGTACTCCATCAAGATTCTGATAGCAAAAAGGACCCTTAACAGATGATTTTATACCTCCAGGATCTGAGCAAAACTAATCATTTTAAAACTGAAATAAGCCTACCCCAGGACTTTGTTACAGTTATGCAAAATATCCTGATATGAGGAAAAAATATTTAAAACTACACTGTCATTTTAACATTTCCCAGAGTCCAAATAACTAAGATCATTAACAGGACACACAGTTCCTCGCAATGCACTTCTCTCATGCTTATTTATTGACCACACTGAATTTTAGCAACCAGACCAGTGGTTCGATTAAAACACCATGTGAGTCATTTATGCTTTTTTATTTTTTTTTTATTTTATTATTAAGGTTTTCAGCTAGGCAGTGGTAGCATACACCTTTAATCCCAGACTTCAGCAGCAGAAACAGGCTGATCTCCAGGCCAGCCAGTGCTGCACAGAGAAACCCTGTCTCAGGGAGGGTGGGGAGAAGCGTTACTAGATTTAAAGGAGGGGGGAGAGGGAGAGGGAGAGGGAGAGGGAGAGGGAGGGAGGGAGGCAGGGAGGGAGGGGGAGGGGAGGGAGAGGGAAAGGGAGAAGAAGAGAGAGAGAGAGAGAGAGAGAGAGAGAGAGAGAGGGAGACACTCCTTTGTGACTCCTTGCTGACCTGCAGAACTGCTCACTCCTAGGGACTCAGGTGGGATCCCTGTTACTGCATCCAACACTCATCTGAGAAGCTTCTTCTCAAAATAGATGGTAATTAGCACAGAGACCCACAACCGGGAGAACATTCAGGGAAAGACTTCAGCACTCAGCAATGGGACGTTTGTATCAAACCCTCCCGCTCAGGGCTCAGAAGTCTATTTGGAAGAGGACATAGACAGATTGTAAGAGACAAAGGTGGTGAGTGACTTCAAGAGAACAGCATCTTTCAGACACAACAGGGCTGATGCACATATGAGTCACAGACTGAGACTGGAACAAATTCAAGCCAGACAAATTCCCAGCACAGAGAAGAGGAACCGGGCATGATGCCCCACCCCTAGCCAAGAAGCTATTTGCAACTGACATCTGCTGGGAAAGGGGAAAAATCAGTTTTGTCTAATGCAGTGTCACTGAGATATCAACCTCACTCCGGGGCAGACCCCAAGCTCAGTACTTGGCCAACACAAGACAGACTTCATACTTTGGTGTGTGTGCCTTATTAATTTGTTGTTGTTGTTATAGTTTTGTGGGGGTTTGTTTGCTTTCTTGGTTGTTTTGTTTGCTTGTTTGTTTTTGTTTTGTTTTGTGTTATCTTAGTGTTCTATTGCTGTGAAGAGACACCACAACACCATGACCAAGATCGCTTGTAAAGCAAAGTATTTAATTAACTTGACATGGAGACATGGCACATCTCAGCACACTCTTCCTTCCACTCCTCGTTCTCATTGGCTCATGGCTATCTCACAAGCAAATGCATCTAATCTACCCTGAAAGTCCTCTAAGACTCAGAACGTGCAGAATCTAAGACTCAGGCAATCCCTTAACTGTACAATCCTGTACAATCAAAAATAGGTTATATACTTCTACAAACAATGGCTGTCTTAGGGCTTCTATTGCCATGGCAAGAAGCAATTTGGATAGGAAAGAGTTTATTTTTCTTACCCTTTCATATATTAAAGTCAGGGCAGGGACTCAGGGCAGTGTCCTGGAGGCAGGAACTGAAGCAGAAGCTGTAGATGAATGCTACTTTACTGGCTTCCTCCTTCATGGGCTTTCTCAGCTGGCTTTCTTATATATCCCAGGACCATTTGTCCAGAGGTGACACCACCCACAATTTAATGGGCCCTTCTACATTACTCACTAATTAATAAAATGACCCACAGTCTTGCCTACAGACTAATCTTACCGAGGCATTTTCTCAACTGGTTATCTCTTCTAAGACAAATTTAGCTTCCATCAAGGTAATAAAAACAAAGGAAGAAAGAAAGAAGGAAAGAAGGAAAGAAAGAAACAAGACAATGACCCAGAGAATAAATACTGCCATTCCAAAGAGGAACTGTGGGGCCAGAGGATCCATGGAGCCATGTGGAGCCAGCCTGAAGCAAGAGTGGGGTCGAGGTGTGTCCAACCCCCAAAAAATCTCATCCTGAGATGAGCAGGTGGGAGTAGGATCACTCCCACTTTGCCCTGGTGCACATAGATTTGTGCCTCCATCTTTTGCCCCACCAGAGGAGAGTACATAGCTTGTAGCCAGGTTAAAACCTCCTTTCCCCTTATAAGCGAAGGTGTGGGATTCCTCCTTAAGGAAATGAGGCATTCCCAGCACCCTGGTCTCTGCTAATGATGCACATACACTCATCACAATAGCCCCTACTCATCTCCGAAAGGTTTAAATAGCCATTGTTTCTCACAATTAAATGAGCTGTCTCACTGATTCCTGTCTCCTGAGAGTCATTCAAAATCCACCAGTTGTGACCTTTAGTTGATCACCCCATCAGGGGTCTGGGGACAACAGGGAATGGGAGCCATAACATCAGAAAATTGGACAAAACCAAAACATAACCCCATCTGGGGCTTGTGAGGAAATCATCTAGGCTACAAAGGGACCTGCTCCACTCCTCTGGTTCTGCTGCCTACAGCACACATAACTTCTCCCTTTGGCCAGCTCCACTTCATGTGTGCAGCTCTTCTCAGCATCCATCGCATGGTACCCGCATCTCCAAAATCCTGGGTATCCACTGCAACTTAGGTTTACCTTCATAGCTCCACAGAGTGGCTTCTCAAGGTCTCCTTTCAAGGTACTTCAGTACTGCCACATACTGAACTCAGTGGCTTACTGTCAAACCCCACTGTCAAGCTTCATGACCCCTTTATTCCTGGGTTTATGCCTGTAGAACCAGCACTACGTAGACAATACTATAGCTGACCTCTTCAGCCTGTCCCTTGGACTATCGTTGCAGTAGCCTCTTTGTGTATAGGTAGTTGGTTTTGTTTTGTTTAAAATGGAGAACCCCTTCAATGGCACTATGAGCTCCATTTCCCCTTATCAAATGAATTTGCATTTTCTTAAATTGGGGCCTTCCATGAGTAGGATGTTTCCCTTTGAGTGCCTTTCCTAGTATCTCAGTGAGTGTTTCTCTTTAATAGTGACTATCCCTTTAAACAGATCCAGACACATTCTTGTCTACATTTTTAAACTTGCTCATACACCTTTCCCCACTAAACCCCATCCCCCCACCTCTCTCTCTTTCTCTCTCTCT
>NW_022196897.1:36888827-36899954 GCF_008632895.1 Mastomys coucha
CTCTCTCTCTCTCTCTCTCTGCTGATCTGAAGAAGAGCAGTGAGCATTTAGCCACACCATAGCCTAAATGTTACATGGTTTTGAAATTTCTTCTGCTGAAGAAATTGGTCTATTATTTTGAATTCAGTGTCACTTGGGTTCTCAGGCTTCGGGTAGAATGCAGCCAGGTTCTTTGCTAAGATCACCACCACCAAAAAACCACCACCAACAAAAAACAAGCCAAGCCAAGCCAACCCAACCCAAAACAAGAAAAATAATTTCCTGCTCCCCTCCACCTCCGCCCAAGCTCCTGGCAACCAACACTATTCCAAGTATTCATAGAAATAAAGTCATACAGCATCTTTTCTTCTAGCATCTTTTCCAACAGGGTCCTTATGCTCCTCTCAAAAACTCACAAGCCAGGCCTTTTAACTGTCCACCTTTCTCTCGTCACTCTGCCCTTTCAAACCCCAACCAGAATAGCCAATCAAACTCTGCTTACAGTCTTCTATAGCTTATTAGCCCAACATCCCAAACCTATTCATGCCCTTTGTGCTTATGAAGTACATGGCCAGGTTTGTCATAGCAACGTTTCTGCCACTGGCAATGCATTTTTTTCTGCACTGGTTATTTTATTTTATTTTTTTGGCTGCTGTGATAAAATATCTCACAATGGCAACTTGGAGAAGAGGCATGATGCAGGAGTACAAAGCAGCTGGTCCAATTTTATCTACCATCAGGGATGGGAGAGCAATGGTGGTGTTCAGTTCGGTTTCTCTCTTGTATTCAGTCCAGAACCACAGCCCATGGAATGGCACGGCTCACATTCAGGGTGGGCCGTCTCCCCTCAGTTAACCTAATTAAAATCCCCTCATATTCATGTCTAGCAGATTGTCACCTAAGTGACTCTAGATCCTGTCAAGTTGATAATCAAAATTAACCATCAGGCCTACCCTGAAAAGAATTATGATTTCTATGGATTACTCTGGCATGGGGATAAGCAGGTGAAGGGGTGGAGGGCAGGTGAAGGCTTGAGAGACATCTTGTACTCTGAGGCCTATGGAGGAGCCCTAATGTTATTAAAAAACTCTTAAAAAAGATTTATTGATCTATAGATGTATATGGAACAAAGTACAAAAGGAAAAAAACAAAAACCAAGAAATGAAACTCTGAACAGAAACCAAACCATATACATGTACATATATATGTGTGTGTATGTATATATTCATATCACACCACACTTACTTTGTTAAAGAATAACTTCCTGCCCAGCGGTGGTGGTGAATCCCTTTAATCCCAACACTTGAAAGACAGAGGCAGGTTGCTCTCTGAGTTCAAGACCATACTACACTACAGAGTAAGTTCCAGGACAGCCAGGGCTATATAGAGAAACCTTGTCTTGAAAACCAAAACCACCATCACCACAACCAAAAAACCACCACCAACAAAAGCCAACCCAACCCAACCCAACCTAACCCAACCCAACCCAACCCAACCCAAACAAGAAAAATAATTTCCTGTTCCCCTCCATCTCTGCCCAAGCTCCTGGCAACCAACACTATTCCAAGTATTCACAGAAATAAAGTCATACAGCATTATTGCTCCTTCTTGTCTATGGTTCTGTATCCATGATGTCTCTATCTGTATGTCTGTCTAGCTACAGTGGGAAAACACTCAAGAAGTGCATGCACTAAGCTGTGCAAAGCTTTCCTTCCTGTTGTTTGCTGAATAATACAGTCTACCAACTATTTTTATAGTGTTTATGTTGAACTAGACATTGGCAGTAACCTAGAGTGCTCTGGTGGGGAGCAAGCCTGAGATGACAACCAGCCTGGTGCCATAGGGTTCTAGGAGGGAGCAGGCACAAAACAACCATCAGTCCAGGGCCTAGAAGTCTAGGCAAGATGGACCCCCATAGAATGCCACATGGCATTCTGAGACCACTCCTGAGTTGGCCCCAGACACCCAGAGACCCTGGGGACCAATAAGATGAGCAAGTAAGTGGTGGAGAAATGGAAGAGAATGAGAAGCAGAAGGACCCACGTACAATGAAGACAGGCAGAACTGGAGACTCAAGGGTGGTGAGGAAGAAACTGATTTGAATAACTGGTGATGCCACTTAAGGCTATGGTGAGCTGCTGGCTTTTGCTGCCTCTGAGGGACATGTCTTGGTCTGTGGCTCTGCAGTGGGGAGCATCTGTTACCACCAAAGGCCAGGCACGTATTCCTGATCCGGGGTGCTGCCTGGAGCCATGTTGATGTCTGAGGGCTGTGCAGAACTGGCCCTACCCCTCATCTGGGCATTGTGGAAGAGCTGGCCCTGAGGGCATGACAGCAGGAGAGCTGTCCCTGCCCCTCACCAGGTACAGTACATGGGAGAGTTCAGGCTGCACCTTGCCCGGGTAGCACAGTAGAGCTGACCCTGCTGGTGAAGGCGATCCAGTCCTGAGGGCAAGAGAGTGGGATAGCGCATTGAATAAGCTAGCAGGGGCTATGCTGGAGAGCTCACCCTTGTGGTATGGTGGGAGAGCTGGCAGGCTGAGCAGTTCAGGTGCTTCCTAGGTCCAGACACAGGGCTCTGAGCTAGTCTCTTCTAATATGTACCCCATCTATGAACTGCTGGAGTGCAGGAAGGGTCTGGTCTTACAGATCCAAAGCTGCAGGATGTCTCTGAGACAGGGCAACAAGATATCCGAGAGGAGTCTCTGTGAGAATCCAGTATTGATAGTGTAGCAGAAGCCAGAGGCCTAGAGCCAGACCAATGACTCATTGCAAAGAACATTTATCAGCAAAGAAATGTGGACAAAAGGGTATACTGTGGGACACACTGATACACTACAGCTTCCACGATGATTTTTTTTTTCTTTTTGAGGGGAGAGATTTCAAGGGGAGAAGGGTGGGAATGAGGGGGTGAGGAGATGAGTGAGATTGGGGTGCATGATGTGAAATTCATAGGGAATCAATAAAAAGTTAAAAAGAAGTAACCTAGAGATGAATTAAAGTACACAGAAAGATGCGGTATAAGTGGTATCTGAAAGCTATGCCATTTTCTATAAGAAATTTCAGCTTCCTTTTGTTATAGGGGATTCAGGAACCATGAGAGGCCCATTTTCTTCTGTCATTGGCTTATCTTACTTAACGTAGAATCTTCAGGGCTTATTCATGTTGCATGTGTCAAGATTTCCTTGCTTTTAAAGACAATAATATTTCATTTTATGTTTATACATTCATCAGTGATGAACACTGGATTGCTGTCATCTTTTGGTAAATAAGGTTGCTATGAGCACTGATGTACAAGTTTCCTGATCGTGAGCTAACTGGGGAACATATGCTTAGAAATTGAAGTCCTGGGCTGCATGATAACTCTATGCTTATATTTTTGAGGGGTTGATGCTGTTCTTCACAATAGTTCTACCATTTTTACCAAAAACCGTGCACAGGAGATTCAATTTCTTCATCTTGTGAATGTTTTCTTTCTCGCTCCTCCTCCCTGGCTCCCTGTCTGCCTCCTTGTTTCTCCTCTCTCTTCCTTTCTCCTTTGGTATAATCGTCCTAATTGGCTTTAAGTGATGACTCTTAGAGCTTTAATTTGCTGTTTCCTCTCTAATGATGTAATGATCTTTTCTTATTGGTCTTTTGTACATCTTCAGAGAAAGTCTATTCAATTCCTTTGGCAACTTTAAAAAAAACTTGTTTGGTTTTGGTTGTACATTGCAGGAGTTCTTTTTATATATTCTGTATATATGATAACCTGTATCATATATATCATTTACAAATTCTTTTGTTCTGCACTTTGTTTTTGTTGTTGTTATCATTCTTTAATGCATAAAGGTTGTAAGTTACATTTAATTTCTTTATTTTGTCTATGCATTTTTTTTTTGTGTGTGTGTCTTTGTGTGCCAGCTATGGTGCTCCTGTGGAGGTCTAAGAATGACTCTCACAAGTCAGTTCTTTCCTTCCACCAGTGTGAGTGAAAGGGGTTGCACTTGGGTCATTAGGTTGACAGCTGGTCTTTACCCACTGAGCCATCCCTCCAGGCTCCAAAGTTTACATTTTTATGTATTTAAGCTTATTAAATTTTCTCATTATTCTCATGGCCTTCATATTTTTTCTTGAATCCCACTTGGCCCATTTTCTCAGACACAGTGAACATGTTATTTTCTGTATCTTGTGACTTCTTAAATGGGATTCATATGATAACCTCCTTGATAAGGGTTCACTTTATATATCTTAGCAACTGGGAAGTAACAAGCAATGTTATCTGCTTGAATAGTATATGGTTGAAGAGATGAATTAATGAGTAAAGAGGGAGCCCATCACCACATGGGCGGATCTCCGTGCATCCTGGGTTAGTCATAGTTCGGACACTCTCAAAGAAATAAGTATATATGGAGTTCTGGGCATCCTCTAGTGGGCCCAAGGAAACTAGTAAGATTATTATCACTGGCATACTGAGTTTTAGTTTTATTTCTGTTGCTGTAACAATCTGAGGTTGAGTGATTTATAAAAACTAGTTTGATTTGATCTCATAGATCTGGGATTGCATCTCCCTGGCTTCTAGTGAGGACCATTTGCTGCTCCACATATGGTGGACAACCAGAAAAAACGTCTGTGGGCAAGATCACACAGTGAATGAAAGAGAGAACCAGAAGGAGAGCAGAGGAAGTTGAATGTCATCAATAATAAACACTCCCATGGTAACTAATCTAGTATCGTGAGAGCAAGGGCTTACTCCTGTGACAAAGGTCTGACCCCCTTCTAATGACCCAACCACCTCTTAAACATCTCACTGTCTCTCAACTAGGTTTTGACACAGGTTTCCCAAAGAACAAGTCTCAGGTAAGCCAAAGCCTGAGACTTGCTTAGTGCGACGCAGATGAGAAAGCAGCATCAGAGATTTCTTCCCTCCTACATTAGCTGTGTTGAGGAGAGAAAATCAAATTGGTATTGCTTACCATGATTTAGAACATTCACTTCAGTGGCTCTGTCTTTTCGGGTAGGCAGGAAATTTGGACTCCTGGATACAACTAGATGTATGCAACACATATATTTCTAAAATTAAAGAAGTTGTTATTTACAATCATTTATTCAGTACCCAGTAAGAATAACACTAAGATTTGGCATATAATATTATACTAAACACTTTACCATACTAAAAACATTACAAGTAATATTGCTTTTAATTTGTTAAAAAAAAATTCTTCGAGGCCATATTGCTATTCTAATGCCAGAGAATCGGAAGCAGAGTTTGAAGGACAGTAGATATCTTGACACAGTGGTAGAGGAAGGACTCATGTTCAGCTGCGTTCCCTACTCAGCGTGCTTCCTACTCTGCACTCCATGTTCAGATGGAGAAAGGCAATGCGGTATTCACTGTCTAGATGTAGAGACAGAGAGAGGACACTGGGGCAGTAAGTAAGAACAACCAGCTGCAGGCCATCTGGGAAATCCTTCTGTAGAAAGAGTCTTAGGATTGAGACGTTAGTGTTGACAAAGTCCAGTGGACACCAGCTATTGGCCAATGCATTCTTGTGGGAGGTAGGAATACATCAGGTTTCTTTCAGGAACCTTCATACCATGAGCTTCCTTCATAGAGTTACAAAGCTTTTGACTCTAGGTTATTGTGCTGGAGTTAGATGCTAGGCTAATCCCAGGCCATTCATAGACCTACCTTAGTAGTTCAAACTCAGCCTTTGAAAACCCATCTATCCTTATCTAAGTCGGAGAATGACATCCACAAGCTGTTGGCACTTAGTTTGCTGATAGGTGAGAATGGGTCTTGAGTAAGAACAGGTCAGTACAGAGACCATGGTTCTTAAGGCAGTCCTAGTGTCTGCCTGTTCTCTGGCTTGGCTGTTTAGTAGCTTCTTGAATATAGCAAAACAAATTGTGTTCTGCTAAGCTCTCCATTTGTTTTGGTGGCTTTGGCTATGTTCCTATCACCTTTCGTAAGGCCCCCAAGATGCTTACTTACTGATAGAAGGGACTGGGCCAGTTCGGCAGAGCAAATGGCTCTGAGCAAATATCAGAAACAAAGCAGGACAAGGGGAATGGAAGAAGTCACAAGAAGTTTGGTTTCTGTTAGATTTTAAATATCGCAGAAGTTATAAGAGAGGAGGGAGCCTACATAAGTAGAGAGAACTGTTGCGTATGAGAACCTGGGCTTGACTTGGATTTGATCTTCTATTACAATCTGTTCATTTCTGCAGAATTCTAAACATAACGAAAAATTGATCTATGATTAGTTTCAACTGAGAGATCCTGTTTTCTTTCTCTTTTTTTCTTGCTTTTGTTTTGTTTTATTTTTATTTATTTATTTATTTATTTATTTACTTATTTTTGTCCCAAGTTGCCTTCTGAATGCTGGGATTCCAAGCATGCACTGCCATGTGACGCCGAGATGTTCCTGACTTAGGACTTAAAAAACCAGTTTCAGTCCCCGAGCTCTTAAGTAGCATGATAAATACGTGGGTGTGTGAATCTGTTTTCTGACTTAGTTTTGCAGTGATAAAATCTTTGATTTTCATCGGATACGAAGTGTTGTGAGTTACCTATGTCTAAGCATTTCCATTATAACTGGCTTCCATGCAAATCTCATTTCCTTCCTGCTTTCCTTCGAACTCTTGGAAAATTTTCTACAACAGGGAAACGCTCTGTGGCTGTTCAGTTGTACACTGTGTTGATGAGTATTTTTTCTTTCAGGAAAAGATGTGACCTGTTTTTTTATAGAGTTATAAACTGGGAATATTAACTATGACTTCCATTCTGTTCTTGGCTGTGGAGCCCCATAAGTCCTGCAGTTCCCGGAGGGTCCTCATAAACTAATCCAAGCCTTGCCCTCTCACCTGCAGGTAGAGTGGCTGACTACAAGTCCCGGGATGCGCTGCGCTCACACCCTGGGTGAGGCGGATCTCTGCAGTGACATCACCGTGCCGAGGCGGGGCAGAGGGGCGGGCCTGGAGGTGCCCGAGCGTTGTGGTGCTGATGCAGGATGGCTGAGCGCGCCGGAGCCCGGGAGGTCTGAGCCGGGCGGGGATTGCTCCCTGAGCATCGCCTAGTCCGCCCGCCTCGTGGTCGCGGGCAGGTGGGCCGGGGGCGCAGGACCGGGCTGGAGGTCAGCAGCAGGGCCGCCCAGCTGAGACGCTGCTCTCCTTCCCGGCGGCGGAGCTGCCGGGCGTCCAGCGCAGGCTTGCGATGACCTGCTGAGAAGCTGCTGGAGACGGCCTAGCAGCGGGCAGCGGTTGGTTCGCGGCCTCCTCGGTGGCGCTGCCCAGCCGGGCCCCCGACCCCATCCCCGTGTCCCCTCCTGCCGCGGCCCGAGATGGCGGATCCAGCCGAATGCAGCATCAAAGTGATGTGCCGGTTCCGGCCCCTCAACGAAGCAGAGATCCTCCGCGGGGACAAATTCATCCCCAAATTCAAAGGCGAGGAGACGGTGGTGATCGGGGTAAGTGGCCTTGGTGTTTTGCCCTTCCTCCGGCTTTGCACCATAGCCTGAGTGGAGAGATCTTCCGGACGCTACCTCGGACATCCATCCCAGCGGGGCTGGGCTCGAGGGTGGATCTACGAGAGCCCTTGACCGGTGACTCCCCCACGGCGGTGGTGGCGCGGGGCGGCGGGGGAGTGCGAGGTCCGCCATTGTTCGCGGGTGGGGGCTCGGGTGGGCCTATTGTTCCCACTCTCGCCGCCGCGTGGGCAGTGTTTCGGCTTGCCAGTAAGTAGGGATGCCCTGGTCTTGGTTAAAAGTATAAGCCCTACAACCCACAGATGCATCCAGGCATTCCTGGGTTCGATTTGTCTCAAGACCTTAGTCAAAAAGGTATGGAGGAAAGGTGCAAGAAAAACAAAATCTTCTGGGCCTTGCATAGGCGGTTTCACCTTGCTCCCTTATGGAAGGTGAGAAGTGCTCATGGTGTCTCTGGGAGGTCTCTTATGTCTCCTGCTTCCTATCACCCCAGTTGTCCTGGATTTGTGCTTTCTGTGGACTTCCCCCACCCCCACTAGATCCTTTCTCCCTTGTGTCTGCAGATAACCTCACATGCTTCGTTCTAGATGGAGAGAAGATTCTCCAATCTGCTAAGAGAGGGAGTTCCCAAATAACCCCTCTGTGTCAAGAGCAGAAGTTACTTAAGCAAATCCAGGGTCTCCCTTTTGCTCGCCTTTCCCCACCTTTCCTCCCACACTGCTTCTCCCAACTTAGCTCCCTGTCTGCAGTCTGGCTACTGGAAAGGGAGGGAATACTCCCTTACAGTTCTTAAGGGAATACACCAAAGAAAATAAACTAGTCTTGTCCGCCCTCTCCCCGCCCCCCCCCCCCATTCTTAGCCTGCTCTCCCTAAAGTGTGTGGCCCATGGTGCCCTCTTTGTATTCGAGCCGCATGGAGAAAGACTGAGCTGATGCGAGCCTCTAGGTCCCCACTGATACGTTCCTGGCATCCCGCTCCAGGCTGCTGATGCAGCCTTCCAGTCTCCAGCATTGATTAAGTGATGTCATCTCCATCACTGAGCATGCTCGGACTAACCCCCTCCCCCCATTCCCCCAGTGACTGTTGTATTTAGGTCAAGTGATTGACAGGTGACAGCTTTCTGAGTGTATAGCTAGAGAACACCTAGCCTTTTTCTAGCGCGAGCGCCCTGCGGTTCTTCACCCAGGCTGTCCCCAGCATCGTTGGCAAGGTTGTCTGCTGCAGTCACTGCAAAGGTCTTGGACCAGCAGGTGCTAGTTGTACTGGTAGGCGGGTATTTTCCACCATCGTGGATTAGAGGCCAAGCCTTGGCCTGGGGGCTTCATCTTGTATTTGCTTAAGAAGGCTCCTCCTTCCACCCCCTGCAGAATATGATCTCTTTCCTCCCGGTTTTCACAGTTATAGGAAAATGCAGACCTCTGCATGCTCTGTGGATAGGCAGCCACTTATTCTGATATCTGACCTATGGGGAAGGAAAGGGATTTCCTCCCCTTTGCTAACTTGCAGAAAAGATGTGCGCTGCAATTATTGATGAGGTAATTCTATATTTAATGACATATATGGGTTAGTGGTATATCCATGGCTGCCTGGAGCTAGAGTTACAACTCTTAGCCTGAGATCTCATCATTGTTTGATCTGCTGTTTCCTGAGTGAGGTGTGGTTCAAATAGAGTGGCAGTTGCTAGGGACTTCTAGTCCCTCCCTCTAGACTTGTAACAGTGCTCTGGTGACCTTGTGGGTTTTTTTTTTATTGTTGTTTGTTTTCTCTCTTGATGCTTTAAAGGGCCTGAAGTTCTTCCCCTAGCTACCTCTACTTCACTCTTCTTCCTCTGCCTTCTCCTACCCCACCTTCCTTTTCTTCTACAAGGACCAGTGAAGTAGAGTAATAAATCCTCTGTGCAAAGCAGCAATTCTTAACTTTAGTACTGTTACTATGAGTATTCCAGTCTAAGTGTACACAAATAATACTGAGTTAAAACAAGCAGACAGGAACATTTTAACCAACAGTCATGGATGTGAATATATGTACTGCAATTCTATTGTAAGGTGGTTTTTACTCATCCTACTACTTTACTTTGCTGAAATAAAGCATCATATAGAAAAGTGTTATTAGCCTTATGACTTTTCAAAGAAACAGGCATTTTCGGGATCTTAGATATCTCTCTAGTATAACCTTCAGACTTCAATACCCCAGGATAACAGCATTCTGATTTCTAATATCTCACATTAGTTTTGCTTCTTTTTCTCATTGTAAAACCCTACAGTAGGTTGTCTGTTGTGTTTCTGGCAATGACATTTCAACATTACGCTTGTCAAATTGGTCTTGTTTGTAGTGGTATTTCACCATATGACTATGCCTAAATTTACTTATTCCTTAGATGTTTTTGAAGAGAGTCTAGCTTTGTAGTCCAGGCTGGCTTTGGCCTCATGATCTTCCTGCTTTATCCCTCACAGTACTGGGAGTACAGGTGTGAGCCACCAAGCCCAGTAAGTAGCTGTTGAGAGAGACTTGCCCTGGATCCATTTGGGGCTGCTCTGGATGCGGCTGCTATGAGCCTTGCTGTGTGCATGAGTATATAGAACAGGCCACTCTGAGATAATAAGTGTTAAGATTTGTGTTGGCATGGCCTTGGGACCCTTCCCCTAATTATTAATGTAGATGTAAATATAGTCTGGCAGCATATATGGTTCTTAAACATCATGTGGAATGTCCTCAAGTTGACAGCAGCATGCATGACTCAATTATAGGTAGAATTGATCTCAGTGGGTACATGGTGAGGATGTCCAATGAATGTGGAACTTAGAACTGCCCAGAAATCTCACTTTCAGTCTCCTCAGACACAAGTAAAGGAGGACATTTGGTGGAGTTAACTGTTTGTTCAGGTCAGAAACCTGGAAGTTCTTAGTTTTGAAGCAGAGATCTTCCCTCCCCCCTTAAATTCCTGTTTAGTTCTTATGGAGTTGTACATCAAGAGAGAAAGATTTTTCAGGTGGAATTTCTAGGTTTCCCTTTAAGGAAGTGTGCAGCCTTGGAAGAGTGTCCTTACCATCCGTGTGTTCTGTTTGGAGCTTTCATGTAAATCTTTCCCCTCCGCTGTTCCTCCGCCCCGACTTTTCCATCCACAGCCCTGTCTCTTTACTTTGAACAAACAGGATTGTAGTCATTACTTTCCTGTTGCTGTGATAAAAAGCCATGACTGAAAACTTTCTGTAAGAGTTTGTTTGGGCTCCTGGTTCCAGAGGGAGAGTCCATAATGGCAGGTGAGATGTGAGAGCAGATAGCCAGAGCAAGAAGCTGAACGAGCAAATCCTCAGACACAAACTCTGGCAGAGAGAGCAAACCAGAAGTGAGAGTGAGGCTCTAAGTGACTCTCAAAGCCAGTCCCTAGCGACTGCTTTGTCCAGCAAGGCCATACCTCCTAAAAGTTCCATAACCTCTCCAAACATCCCTACTAATGGGAGACCAGATATTCAAACATGTGAGCCTACAGGGGGCTCTTATTCAAACCATTACAAATATGTTTGTTTTGTCTATGACCTCACATGTTTTACCTTATATTATTATTAATTTGATTACATATCTAGTGATATTGTTAGCCACTGTAGATATAAGGACCATATGGGTTTTGCTCTAGGGCCTTATCCAGAGATGATATTGTAGCATTTATTGATCTCTTTGTTAG
>NW_022196897.1:36899964-36911138 GCF_008632895.1 Mastomys coucha
CAGGGCCAGAGGTGTCTTCCTCAGTTGTTTTCCATCTTATTTTTTGAGGCAGGGTCTCTCACTGAACCTGGAGTTTGCCCATCTGGCAGGACAGGCTGACCACAGAGACAAGTACCCACCTTTACACCTGTCTACTTAATGTGGGTACCAGATGTTTAAGTTAGGTCTTAATGTTTGTGTAGTAGGCACTTTCCTGACTAAACTATCCCTCCAGTCTCTACTTTGTTATAGTAACTTACCTCACTGACTTAATTTTATAAGCAGGATGTGGGAAATAGTTAAAGCAAGCAAATACTCTGAGAACATTAATTATACTTAAAGGGCTATAAAAATTGGAGGAAAAATGCTGTGTTCAGCTTGTAGAAAATTAGGAGAGCTACTGACTCTGGTGCTGAGCCAGAGTGGGAGGGGAGGGCTCATGACTAGAAAAGGGCCTTTTTCTTGTATCACATTAATTCTTCAGAGAAAATTACTGGATTTAGAGGATTTCTCAGAGGACACCTTCATTATCTGCTAAAATCCTGGTGAGTCATTCATTACTGGGGGTTCTGCCTCTCAGTTGTGAAGCGCCTGTACTGATGGGAGATCTCTGAGTTGGCTAGTTTCTACTGTTTTTTGGTACACCCACCTCAGTTTCCCACCTCAGTTTCTTCTCTTTGGGTACTTCTGCTTGCAGTCCTGAGAACTTAGGCCTTGCTCCACATGGCTACTTCCCCTGAGACTGTGTCATCTCTGAGAGTCTCTGAGTCAGTCACAAACCCAGAAATGGCCATGGGTGAGGAAAGTGACCTTGGGACCTAGGAGCTTACATTAGCTTTCCACAGTTGATGGCCAGAAAAGGAAGGTACCTGACAGAGCCTGGAGATTAAGGTGTGAAGAGATGGGACAGTACTTGAGAATTTTTCTTTTGGTCCACTCTATTTATTGATCTTTTAGAGTAGGAATTAAAAATAACTATTCAGCACTAGAACTTTAAGAGTATAATTCTAATTGAAAATAGCGTTTGACTCTTCTTTAGGTTTGTGTTGCTTCAGTAGCAAGTTGCCATAACTTTAGAGGCTTAGCATAACCCAGATTAATTTTGTCAGTTTACACCAGTCAGAAACCCAGTAGGTTGGCCATTTTTTCCATTTTCAGTCTCTAAGAGTCCAGAGCACTGCTGGGGGGCAGTGCTCGCTCTGGCTGGAGGGTTCTAGGCAGAAGCCTTGCTCACTCAAAATTGGTGGGAGAAGTCAATGGTTTGTAGGCCCACTCCATGATCATCTAAGGTTTTCTTATCATGCTGTTAGATGTTTAGTGTACTGGCTCGTTTTGTGTATCAACTTGACACAAAGGAGCCTCCCTTGAGGAAAGGGCTCCATGAGATCCAGCTGTAAGGCATTTTCTCAATTAGTGATGGAGGTGGGAGGCCTTAAACCACTGTGGGCAGTTCCATCCCTGGGCTGGTGATCTTGAGTTCTATAAGAAAGCAAGCTGAGCAAGCCAGGGGAAGTAGTCCACTAAACAGTACCCTCCCACGGCCTCTGCATCAGCTCCTGCCTCCAAGTTCCTGCCCTGTGTGAGTTCCTGCCCTGTGTGAGTTCCTGTCCTGACTTCCTTTGGTGATGAACAGCAATGTGGAAGTGTAAGCTGAATAAACTCTTTCCTCCCCAACTTGCTTCTTGGTCTTGATGTTTTGTACATGAATACAAACCATGACTAAGATAGTTAGCAAAGTTAATTCTGTGTACAGAGTCCCATTTATCATATAACATTGACATATAATGGGGCTTGGGGGTATGGGCATCTTTGAGGAACATTAATCTGCCTACCATATAACACCATACTAGGATAACTATGATATCCAGTATTTTCATCAAAACAACAACAACCACACACACACACACACACACACACACACACACACAGAGAGAGAGAGAGAGAGAGAGAGAGAGAGAGAGAGAAAGACAGACAAACTATTCACCCTTCTCTCTGCCACTCATTGTTTTTCCTCTCTGTAATTTTGCTTTTGCCAGGTTGTCATAAAATGTTAGATTATCTTTTTGCGTTTGGGTTTTTCACGTAGCGACTCTTTGTGGTTTGCTTCTGTTGTATATATCCATATATAAATAGGTTTGTTGCTATTTTTCATAATAACTTTTTATTGTGTGTATGGACATACCATAGTGCTTATCCATTTTGTCTTTTGAAAGGCATTTGGATTGTTTCCAATTGGTGTGATTATGAAGAAAGCCACTATAAGCTTTTGCATATAGATTTTTTGTGAGCATACATTTTTGTTTCTCTTGGTTAAATGCCCAGAAGTGGGATTGCTGTATCATTTGGTAACTATATGTTTAATTCTGTAAGAAACTGCCAAAGTCTTTTTCAAAGTGGTTGGACCATTTTACATTCCTGTCTAAAAGCGGTAACATTATAAGCCAAAGTTTTAAATAGCTTAGTCAGTCACTTTAAGTGCATGCTAAACTAGTAGAGTCTCAGTGTATCAGCCCTTCATCCCCTATGCTCTAAATTCAGAGATGTTTTTAGTTCCTGGAAATAGATTAGTAATTTTCTATAAAAATGGCATGTAAGATCGGAGTGCATGAACTCAGGCGCGTAGTTATAAGCTGGTACATACTCCTTAGGGGACTCACTGTTCCCACGAAGGAATACAGTTGGTGCTTCATAATGAAGAGCTAAGTAGAGGCAGCTGGAAAGTCAGGCAAAACTGAGTACGGACACTGGTGGTTTGAATAGGTTTGGTTCCCATAGACTCATGTGTTTGAATGCTTGACCATAGGGAGTGGCAGCATTTGGAGGTGTGGCTTGTTGGAGGAAGTGTGTCACCGTAGGGGTGGCTTTGAGGTCTCCTATGCTCAAGCCATGTCCAGTATCAAATGCAGTCTCCTTCTGGTGCCACCATGCTTCCTATGATGATGATGGACTGAACCTCTAAAACTATAAGCTAGTCCCAATTAAATATTGTCCTTTATAAAAATTGCCTTGGTCACAGCAATAGAAACCCTAACGGAGACAGGTAATCTTGCTAGTGGTGGCACTTTTCCCAAGTGGCTTAACTTTTCTGGGCCTTAGTGTTCTCATATTTAAAGTAGAGAGAATTGTTAACAGGGTAATAGGTTAAAATGAACTGGTTATTGTGTGGCACAAAGCAAATGCCCAGTATTAATTATCTCCCAGGTTTCCTATCCCCTGTATAATTTCCCTCCTTTCCAGAGTTAGATTTTTTGTCCCTGCAGGTTCCGGCAGTACTTTGGCTCTCCTCTGAGAACCCTTCGTGGATTCTAGGCATCTGTTCACCCTCTTCTTCTGCTTGAGTAGCCAGTCTTCATTTTATTTGTGAAGAAAACTCAGGTTTTGTGTAGTTACTGGCTTCACTAGCTGTTTCTTTATTGGAGGCAATCATTCCCAAGACTGTGTGTGTGTGTGTGTGTGTGTGTGTGTGTGTGTGTGTGTGTGTGCCTTCCTTGCACATTGCAAGTTCCTTGGGCAGAGGTTGCTTGTTTGTGTATTTATGTATTTGATTATTTAAGTGACTTTGTCAGCTTTACTGTAGTTTGCATGATCACTTTGTAAATGCATTCTGACTGAAGCCTTTCTTTCTCCCGGCTTGGCAGCAAGTCTGCATAATGCTGATTTCTGTTTCTTTAAGTAACTCGGGAATCACGTTATTTAAAGGAAATAGTCCTCTGTCTACCTGCACTCATATGGCCCAACTCTGGATGTTAGGAATAATGTTTTCCACTCTCCACTCCCCCCCCCCGCCCCATTTAAAGTTTGAATACTCCCCTATATTTTCCCAGTGGTCCTTGCCTTGTATGTTTCACCTGTGTCTTATTTTTTAAAAAAAAGAAAAGAAAGAAAAGGAAAAGGCCTGCTCCCAAATGGTTTCTCTTGAGGTTAAAAAAAAAAAAAATCCAGATGGGTCCAATTCCATCTTATTTCTTCCTTTTTAAACAATTAAAAAATATCTTATTTCTGTGGCTGGGAAAGCACGATCCTTATATCCACTTCTTGCACATCAACTAAATTTCTTTTAGTAGAAATTGTTACACACATTTGTGATCATTTGTAAATATGGAGAGACTGGGAGCGAACAGATGAAATCCATTCCAGCGTCTCTAGCCCCAAATATATGTGGTCAGCTTGGGAGGGAGGCCCAGATCTGCCATTTCTTAGCATGGAAATTGGCTGGCCTGTATTGAGTTCCAGCTTCCTCACTTGGAAGACAACGATGGCAGCAGTTCCCTTCGGGGGTCGGGGGTGGGTAGCATGGTGTGAGGCACTTAATCCACAGACTCAGAGGCTAGTATTGAATAAGCATTCAGAAATCATTCCCTATATGCGCCAACTAGTGGCTGCTTCTCTGTACTCCTGTGGGACTGACTCACCTCGGGAAACCACAGGTCTTTCAGAGCTCCTTGTCTGCAGGAGGGACCAGATGCTTCTGAGTTAGCTCACTGGCCTGGCCTAGCCTCTCCCTTCCCTCCAGTGGTTCTCAATCTTCCTAAAGCTACAGCCCTTTAAGACAGTTCCTCATGTTGTGGTGACCCCCAACTATAAGACTGTTTTTGTTGCTATTCATAACTCTAATTTTGCTACCGTTATGAATTGTGATGTGAAGGTCTTTGTTTTCTGATGGTCTCTTGGGGCTATGACCCACAGGTTGAAAATCTCCTCTTGATCCATGTTCCAGCTGTGCTGTATCCTGGCTCAGTGACCCCACCCCCCTACTTCCAGCTTCTCACACCTTCATGCCCCAGAGACTGCCTCCATAGCTTCCCTGCAAGCATCTAATCCCCTTTGCTTCTGCTCCTTCAGCGCTTCCTCAGGTACTCTGAGCAGCCCTCCTTTCCTGTTGCTGTCAGTAAGGAAGGGTCAGCCCTTCCCCTATATTTTCCCAGTCAGGTACAATACCTACTTTTCTCCCATTGGGCTGAAAACCCTATGAATGCCAAGAAAACATGCTTATTCATTCTGTTTTCAAAGCATGGAATGGTGCCAGGAACAGAGATGTTTAGCGAGATGTCTGTGCAAAGACAGCTCCTCTTGCCAACCCGAGCCTGTGCTCATTTGCTTGGGACACAGTCCTGACTTCTTTGGCTTTGGAAGCAGGTCTTTATGGCCTTAGTTACATTCACGGTTTTGTTAATATCATTGTAACCATACGACTAGCTCTTCTCTGACCTAGATGTGGTGGTGGTACCCCCCCGCAGTCTCAGAATTTATGAGGCTGAGGCAGGAACATCTCCAGCCTGGGCTGCATAGTGATATTCTATCACAGAAAGGAAAAAAAATAGTTTTTAAAAGTTTTTGAGGGTGCTTTTAAAATATATGCTCACTAAAAAATGTCACATTATGAAAATCATGAAGGCAGCAAAAATAGCTCATTGTCATTGAGCAGGAAGTACCAGTTAACACTTTCCCGTGAATGCCTCTCCTTCCCGTATATGTGGTTTTAAAACAGATTCTGTTTTATAGCGTGTGTTCTAGAACCCAGCTTACTAGCTGGCATACTTCAGACATTTGCATTTTGAAGACTGCTTATGATTTCAGTGTTTTCTAGTCAATTAACTGCCTTGTACTGAGGGTTTTCTCTGTTTTCCACCCACTATAAACGGAGGTTATCCACCTCAGCCCACCAGCCTTCTTTGTGAATTTGCCCAGTTATTTTGGTAAAGTATGTTTCTAGAGTTGAGATTTCAGCGTAAAGGATAGCTCTGACCTGAGGTGTATCCTCAGTCTGTGGAGAGAGCAGCTCAAGGATGGAGAATCTTGTCCTATGTCTTATAGTCTTGCTTCCCTGCTTGCCCTGTGGAATTGCTGCCAGTTTGTCTCATCAGGCAGTCCTGTCTGTGCTAAATTAAATTCTTACCAGAGCGTGTCTTTGCTATGCACTGTTAACCTCTAGATCCAGAGCACCGCACGGTCTTCAGACTTTCTGTGTGAACCATTGGGGTTTGTAGGAGGTCTCTCGTCATTTCCAATATCCCAGAGGATGCCATTTCTTCCAGGTGATCAAAAGCTAAATCTTTCTCTTGAGGTAGACAGAGGTCGAGGCCAAGATTGTGGTCTTAAAGAGAAATAGGATGGGTGTACCTGGCCTTCTTGTGCTGGCATTGGATGGCCTGTGATAGCCCTGGGAAGTGGGGCACTGAGTAGAGATCAAATTCTCCTCTCAGAAAGGCCTTAGGAAGGAAACATTTTTCCTTGGTCACTAGCTACTATTTAAAAAACAAACAAACAAACAAACAAAAAACAGTAAAAATTCAAGTGTACATCAGAGAGGAAAGAATGAACAGGTACACTCCCAGGTCCTCCAGGACCAGGCTTAGCATCATCATCAAGTAACCATCCCCCCTCTCCACCCCCCAACTTCTCTTAACTTTTCCTGTATTCTCTAAATTCCTTTAAGGTAGAAATCTCGAATTTCATGTAAGCTGATCCCAAATTTCATTACATATCTCTAAAAAGTCAGGACCCTTTAATGTAATGTGAAACACCACAATAACTAAAATACCACCAGCAATTCCCGCTGCCTCATAAATTCTTCTCAAATGAATGTGTGCTTGGATTGGATTGGCAGGCACTGCTGATTCCACTGGGGGTGGGGTGGGGGTGGAGAAATGTTCTTGCAGGGCTCACCTTGAAGCAAGTGGGGGCTCTCCAGGGATCCAGCCCTTGTGGAGGCAGAAACATGCACCCAGCCATGAGGGCTAATCATGGTTCCAGAGCCAGCTCTGCCAACATTATCCCTTCCAATCAAGCAAGGCTGGTGGTGTCTTTTCACAAGGCAGTTGACAAAGGTCTACACGCTGTGCCTTTCCCTTGCTGTTGACACTCCCTGGCTTGAGTCAGCCATGGAATCAGTCGCCAGGGACCAGCGAATACACGCTGTTTGTCTTCCAGCCCTGATACTCTGCCTGGTTTGATCAGCGATTTGGAGAGGCTCGTTCAGGTGTATTTTCATCTTATCTTTTCATCCTTGGCGTGAACTGGATATTGGGAAACACATTTTCAGGGGGTGAAGTGGGTATTCGAGAACAAAATTTGGTGCAGCACATATGGAAAATAGTTCAGTAGTTTCTGTTTTCTCATTAAAAGACAATAAAAATGGAGAAAAACAAATGCAGGTACTTTGCAGGGTACGTTCTTAGGAGCTGCAGACCTACTAGTAATATTTGAAGCATTTCCTATGAAGATCTTGGCTCCATAGCACCAGACTGACAAGCCTCAGGGACCTGTACCAGGTTCCATACCTGGCTTCGCTCCAGTTCTTGCTTGCCCTTAGCCTCCAGAGGAGCCCAGAGCAGTCTGCTTAATTCTCTGGGGAGGTTGTTCTGTAGTTTTCCTCAAAACCTGTCTGGAACCTTGTTCCTCAGAGGTTATTGATTTCCAACTGGGAACTGGGGCAAAAAATAACTGCTGCCTCTGACATCAGAAACTTGGGAGAGTCACGGGGGGGGGGGGACTTTATTTCTCCTGTAGCTGCCATATAGAGAGAGCGACAGATGCCCATCTGATTGACTGGTGTCTACACCTCTCTTAGATTTGATTTCTGATGGGCTAAGGTCCCGAATCAGTACTTTCTGTGTTTGACTTCTGTAGGAAACTGAGGTAAACTGACCTCTGCAGGGTCTAGCCTTTTGGACTGTTTCTCTCTCCTTGTTAACTGGTGGTCAGAGTCGCTCACAGATTCCAGGCCCAGCTTAGCTCATGCAGGCTTGGGCATGAGGGGAGTAGGGTGGTGGGGTGAGAAAAGGAGGGGTTAGCCCTAGTCACCTGACCTTGAGTTTTATGTCTGTGTTGGGATGGTGGGTGCAGGGGCCCTGCTATACTGTGTGTGTCATGGGACTCCTGTGGGACAAACCCAGTGGAAGGGTGAAGTGACGGAACCGCTGAATTTTGAAGGGGATTGTTGGTATTTTTGGATCGCTGTTGCTAATGCCATCATGATCCATTGATTCCCGATCAAATAAGTTCATGTTTATTATATATGTGAGAGAAACATTAGCTTTAGAAGAAAAGATGTGTAGCTCTTTAGAAAGTACTAAACAAAACAGTACAGCCAATTATTTGTTTAGATGAGGAGGAAGTAACATCCTGCATACTCTCCCCTAGATAAACAGTGGTTACTTGTACATGTACTTACTGAGTTTCCATGGTAAACATGGCTCCTGGCAAAGGATTCCTTCAGGATTTATTTTATACATTTTCTGATCTAGATATTAGATATTAAATATCTAGATATTTGTCTAAAAACATCTGCAAAGGGGAAAATGGATACCTGTTTGTCACTTCCTAGCCCTGGTGGGGAGCAGGGAAAGGTGAACTCTGATGCTCTCTGGCTGGCTAGTCTAGAAACCTGTGACTCCAGGCTCAGTTAAAAGACTGTCTCAGAAAGTAAGATGGAGACAGAGCCCCAAAGGAAGACACCCTGAGATGATCTCTGGCTTCGACACAAACAAGTGAATTTGTGCACCAGTCTTCTCTACCCCCAAAGTCTATATAAACCAAATCTAAATTAGTACCAAGTAGGTTATGGGAAATTTGATGTTAAATACTTTCATTATCACTCAAAACTGTTTCCATTTTTAAAGAGGTGTTTTGTGCATTGCCCAGTTTGGTGGCCGCTGGTCACATTTGGCCTATTTAGCAACTTGAAATATGGTTCATCCATATTGGCATGTTTGGTAGTTGTAAAATATATACCAAACATTGAAGACTTAGTATTAAAAAAACACACACACAATAAAACAGCACTTCCTTCAACCAAACAAACAACAAACACGGAGTAAAAGACATCATTAACATGGATAACATTACAGGGATATTTTGGATGGAATGTATTTGATTTCATTTTTGCTTTATGAAGATGTGACTAATATAAAATTTAAAACTGCACCTGGGTCTACCATTAATTCTCTTGGATAACACTGCCCTAGTGTTTAGGCACAGTGTTCCGAATTTACATAGGATTTAGTTCCTCTCCAGTGTACTGAGGGCCTATTTTGTACTCAGCTCAGTTAAGCATGGTGAGCCTTGCCATCAACAGGAAGGAAAAATGAACCTTGTAAATATCTGTCCAAAGAGTGGAAGCAAAGCCTTGCTGAGATTGAGAGAACACTTGGTTCTCTGTTGGGGACAGCAGGCTGAGGTGCCTACACTCTGTCGCTCGTCTTGAGAAATCCACTTTGCAAATGTAAACCTGGCTCTAGTTACTCTGCAGTTCTCTGCAACCATTTTCTACATTTCACTTTGTAATAATCGGTGTCCCTTCCCATCCCATAATGCTGACAGACTGAGGGTCACTTTTGAGAAGTCCTGGGAGCAGCGGCCCAACAGTGCCCCTATTAAGGATAAGATTTTTGGGGACTGGTGACTGATGAATGAAAGAGAGCACCAAAATTAAACAGGATCCCATGGATTCTAGGAAATGCCACCATACTTCCTTGCTTCCTGGCTCTGTGGTCAGCCTTGCATCAGCCTGGCAGCCAGTGTTTGGTAGGAACTCCAGGCTGAGGTCCTCATCCATGCCCTTACAGCTCCTGAAGCTTAGAGTACCTGGTGTGCCTCCATGGGAGACTCGCTTTCTATTTCCAGGCAAGAAGCCACAGCGACTGGAATCTTTCCTGTACTCTCTGTCACTGCCATGTCACTGCTGTAGGAATGATGAGGTCTTCTGTTCTGGAAATGCATTTTCCATTAGCATAGTGACTTCTAATGAGGTCGCTCTGCCTAGTGGGATAAAATGCCCATTAGGATGTGGGGGTGGCCGAGCTGGACTGACTATTGTGGGAAGCCAAGGAAAAACCCTTTGTGACTCTCAGCCTTTTCTTTGTTTGCGCATCTGTTGGAAGAGCTTGCCTTGAAGGTGAAGAAGGCTGCATAGCTCTTTGCAGGAATCTGATTCAGTGCTGAAAACCTGCTCCCATATCCCCAGGCCCCTGGTATCTGGATCAATGCAGGATTGATGGATCCTCTTTGTAAATGATGGAAAACCACAATAAGGGCAATGCAGGCACCACAATAAAGAAGCCACAAAAAAATCATCACAAATTTGCCATTTAATATTCCTATCCTCCCTTCTCCTTCCTGTTGGTTTGTTAAAAAATGTATACCAACCATGGATATACAAGTAGCCCAGCTTCCATGTGGTATAATAATGTTACAATGCTTCTTTTCAGTGGTTGCTTAATGTCCACTGGGCTGACATAGCAATTTGCTAACTGTCTGTGTATTTTGGCACTGAATTCTTCATCTTGCATGTACTTCAGATCATACTTGCTGAGCCACTCTGTGCATGGAGCTATTTTCATTAGCTCAGCTATTTCTACAGAACTTATTAACCAGAAGCAGATTTCCTGGGTCCAGTGCAGGGAGCACATAAGTCTGATCCTATTAACTATCAGCCTATTGTTTTCTGCAAAGGCTCTGCTAATTCCTACAGCCTTCAGGGATGTGTCACTGGCCCATCTGGCAGCAAATCCATTCCTGAAGTAAAGGAACTGAAACATTTGAAAGGGTGATTGGTATGGCCGTGATCTAATGAAAATCCATAGGGATTTTCCCCCTGGTCTTTGCTAGTTTGTGTGTGTGTGTGTGTGTGTGTGTGTGTGTGTGTGTGTGTGTGTGTGTTGTCTCCCCAACCTGGCAGTATAAAAGGACAGGTTTTGGACATCATTGTACCATATCCCCAGTATTCAATGGCTGACAGAACTGAGTGGAGATGGCCATTTATATTTGGATGACCTCAAGGCTTTTCTCACAAATCCTCAGATATGATTGTCTCTCCCATTGCACTGGGTGAGCATTACTTTTTATCCAGCAGCACAAATGGGAACGCTTTTCTAGATGACCTGGTGTGTGCCGTGCTGACTGAGATGGGAATTCATTTTTCTGGAGGGTGGAGTCACATTACACAAAAGAGATTACTCCACATTTTGAAGGTTATGTATCATGTAGGGACCAACACTCTAGTCCTGGAAGAGACCATATACGAGTCCAATCTTCAGCCAGAACCAACTGAGGTGAGTCAGATAAATAGAAGGAAGGCATGTGAAGAGGTAGAGGGTATGATTGGAAGGCCTTTGTTTTCCTCCTCCTTCCCTCCCTCCCTTCCTCCCTCTGCCCCTCCCTCCCTCCTTCCCTCCTTCCCTCCCTCCCTCCCTCCC
>NW_022196897.1:36911148-36918257 GCF_008632895.1 Mastomys coucha
TTTCTTCTTTCTTTCTTTTTTCCTTCCTTCCTTCCTTCCTTCCTTCCCTTTTTTCCAGAATACTGCTATTAAACTCAGAGATTGTTCTCTGTATCCTTAACTATCACATTGAGTACTATTCACATAAAATAATTGGCTTGTGAAAATGTTATCTAGGAAGCCCGGCAGTGGTGGTGCATACCTTTAATCCCAGCACTTGGGAGGCAGAGGCAGGCCAGCCTGGTCTACAGAGTGAGTTCTAGGACAGTCAGAGCTACACAGAGAAACCCTGTCTAGAAAAACCAAAATAAATAAATAAATAAACAAGTAAATAAATAAATAAATAAATAAATCAGTACTTTTAAATGAAGATACAAACTAAATGGTGTCAAAAGAGATAAAGAGAGAAGGGCACAGTGAACATTCCAGGGGAGGGAAGAAGGGCAGCTGACCACTCCATGTCCAAAGGACAGTGAAATGCTGCCAGCGGCCACGCCTGGCAAGCCGGTGCGGAGGAAGCATTAAGAGACTCAGACAGCGAGGCCTTCAAAGTGACCTTGAGGAAATGAAATTTTGTCTAGGCCAACTTGTTTTACTGCTGTGGGTTGTGCCTGGGTTAGAAATAATGTCCACAAGACATTTCTTCAATGCTGCCTCTCTTGGGCCCTCGGTTTCCCAGGAAGGAGGGTACAATCACAATTTGCTTTCCACAGTTTTATGGCTGATGGTATAATATAGAACATCAATTTTCCATCATTCCCAAGTGTCTTTCACCTGTTGATACCTTTGACTTAATGTCAAAAGGATCAGCAAATCTTGTTTAATTCAAGTAGCTGAGGGATGGAGTCGTTCTTTTCATTGAAGACTGTGTGTAGATCACCACAGTCCCAGAATCGCACACAACAGTGTGTGTATAACTGAGGCACATTCCACATAATGCTTTGCTCATGGAATACATGTCCCTGGGAGGTTCTTCCATTGTGGCTGAGACTTGTCCAGTTTGCTATCTGGCATATGCCATGGCTCCTCTACAATAGTAGCTCCGAACAATGTCTGTTGGCCTTTTCTATAATTGTTCCTCACTGAAGATTGGACCCCACACCTTGTTCACTTTAGATAAATGCTTTGCCGCTGAATTACCTTCCCCTCGTTTTGAGGGGAGCAGTTTCTTCTTTTCCTTTTTTTCGGGCTTGTGCACACACGTGATACAGGTATGCTTCCTTGTTACAGGACCCACCTGGAAATATAGATACTCCTTAAGGAGTACAGCTCATTTCCCCACTGCTACAGTTTGCTTCTAGACTGTTCTAGAAAAGCTTGTGTGTTAAGGAGTACTTCCCAGTGTGGTACTTTGTGGCGGATGGTAGAAGCATTAAAAGGTGGGACTTAATCAGAAGATCATAGGTCACTGGAGTGAGTGTGCCCTCCAGGAGATCTGTGCCACCCTGCCTCTAAGGTGGGACTTAATCAGAAGATCATAGGTCACTGGAGTGAGTGTGCCCTCCAACTGTGCCACCCTGCCTCGTCCTTTCCCTTGGCCTTGTTCTGCCACCACCAAAAACCCCAAAACAATAGGGCCAATTTATGGACTTACGCCTTCAAAATTATGACCCAAAATATCTCTCTGTCTAGTAAGAAAGATGAGCAAACACACAGGCACATTGGGACACACACACACACACACTCACACACACACACACACACACACACACACACAAGCAACACTGACACTGAATAGTTTCATTAAAGATGAAACATAAGAATGTGACAGATTTGGTAAAGTGTTTTCATTTTGCAAGTAATAATTCTTTTATACTGAATACATTCATATTGTTTTAGTTTGAATGTACTCAGATTGATTAAGCACAGGAGATGCCTGCTATGAAATTATTTCCTTTTCTACTAAAACCTGGAATCCATATACAAACACTCCTCTCTTGGTTTGCAACATCCTATCTTAAGAATTATTTTAATTTCAACTGAAGGCTGATTTCATAAAGGAAGATGAGACCAAGAAACTCTAAATTGAAGACATTAATATAAATGAGCTACACTTAACATTCTATTGATAGTCCTCTACTCTGAAAGGAAAGTGTCTATAATTTACCTAAATTGCCTTGAAAAGAAAAGAATAAGAAACTTCCTCCCTTGGATGCCTGTTCCCTGAGCTTCCCTCATAAGCAGGCAGCAGAGCCATTGAGTAACTGTTACAGCTCCACAGCTGTTTATTTACTGGAAATGAAAATGAGATGAGAGAACAGAACTGTTTTGAAGAGTTCGTTTTCACCTTAATGACCAGTAGGCACCATTCAGCCATCTCCGTGCAGTGAGAGTGTCCGTGTGCGTGCCTTGCTGATGCAGTAGAGAACCATAGTAAATGTCTGCTGTGTGAGATAGCAAGAGTAGTTAGTCGTTTTAGGATTGAAAATTGCTGATCTATGTATTTTTTTTCTTTTTGACACAGAGACGTTTAAAACTTAAAATGGAATCACGTGACGAAGCATAGAAAGCCTATACCTTACTGTCCCCGCTTTGATTTTATTTCTGTTTCCAGGCTGCTTTATGGTTAAGTTTCCCTGCAGTCTGAGCTCTTGGGCAGACACAGGTGAAATAGTTGAGAGAATTTGCAACTCTGTTGAAGAAGAAGAAGATCCTAGGCCTGCACTGCTTGTTGTAAGAAACAAACTGGACAATTCATACTTAACATTTGCCTTCCCATAGGCTCCTAAAAAATGGGGCCAGCAGAATGGCCCAAGCCATGGGTATTTCCTCACCAGAATCCTGAGACTGATTCTACCCTCGCCCATACCCTGTGCACGGTTCCCTGTCCTCCTCCTGGACCACTGAGGCAGCACTCTCCATAGTGGCTGTGGACACTGTCTGAGTACCCTGTTCCTCACTGGCTTACTTTGCGCTCACAGTCACGTGGTCGGTCTGGGCCCACACAGGATACCTTGCTTATCTGTGATGGTTTCATGTGAGTCCCACGTAAGCTCTCTGTTCACCCTAAATTTTCTAAATCAATTCTTGCAATATTCTCTCAGTCACACGAGGCAGATGGCTGAGGCAGGCCCCTGCATGTCTGTCCCATCTCAGAGGCACCTTTGGCTCTTTGCAAGCATTCTGCCTCCTTTCTGACAGTGACTGTCACTGTGAGATGACATTTGCATTTAGTCATTTCCATAGCAACCTGGAGTAGGGAATGACACTTCTTCTTTCTAATTATAAACTGGCTTTGGGAAAGGACTTAACAAACATTTAGTTGGTTCTTTCTCAGTATATCCTAGAGATGCTTGGTAACAGTGAAATGGAGTTTATAGGCTCTGGGGGAAGTGATCATTTCAGAGCACTATGGCTCGTGGTGGAGGGAAGTACAGGTGTGGGTTGCAGCAGGGCACCTGGTCAGGACAAGGTCCAGCAGGGAGCTTGGTGGAGATGAAATGTCTCCTGTCCGTGGCTGGTTCTGAGTGGGATTCTTTGTATTATAAGTTGCAAACAAAACCAAACCGACTCCATGTTGCCATACTGTGACAGTAAAAGTAATTGCTAACAATGAGCCGACCAGAAGAAGACACAAACCATAGTTTGAGGTGGTTATTAGGAAAGGACATAGTCAGAGGCATCTAGTCATATGAACGCACTTGTTTGTAAATTAAAAATAAAACAGTATGAGGATGCTTTTCTCCTGTATATAACACATTTGTCCATCCACAAATGTGGGGGATGAGTTCAAATGCCTCCTCCATCCTTCTCTACAGACACCAAAATCCACACAGTTGAGTTCCTTATATACAAAGGAAGCATCTGCATTTTACCTGTGTACATCCTTCTGTATGTGTATTTGAAGTTATCTCTCAGCTGTTTACACATACTATAATGTAAACGCTCTGAAGCTAGTTGCTATACTCTGTCGCTAAGGAAATAATGGCAAAAAGCCTACATGCTCAGAAAGACATTTAAGAGATAGTTTTAATCTGTAAATGTGTAAATTCCCAAATGCAGAACATCCTAGACTAGTGATCTAGGGGAAAATCCTCAAGATACATTAAGTTAAAACAAACAAAACCAAACAAAACAGGGTGGAGGGAGAGCTATATGAAATGCCCCCTTACAGGACAGCTGGAGGAGGTCAAGGATGAGAGTCTGCTCATGCACATAGGGTTCAGGGGTGTGGAAGGTGAGGACCAGGTGCTAATGCTGGGCTGTAAGGTAGTGATCACCTGACAGCTGTGTGTGTGGGGGGGGTCCATGAGCGTGCATGTGTCTGTCTATCTTAATACTTACTAAATCCACTGAGTGCTGCCCGTATGCCCATGGGTGTGCAGCCATCTACTGTGTAGCATGGGTAACCTCTTAGGGCCCACATCTTCGAAGAAATCCACCCCTGAATTTCCCAGAATTGATCACTTGCCAATGCTTCTCAGATAAGGGTGAGTCTTCATGAGTTCCTCCTCCAGCCATCTTGTGAAGGTCTTAAGTGTGTAGTCACAGCTGCTGTGGGTTCATATATGCAATGGCCCTGACTAGAAAATAATGTTTGGAATAAAATTTTTTTTTGTAAAAATTGTCTGGTAAATATTGTTTTGCTGCAGACTCCCTCTGGCTCTTACAGTCTCTCTGCCCTCTCTTCTGCTATAATCCATGAACCTTGTTGGGAAAGGAATCTGATGAAGATGTCTCACTTAGGGACGAATACTCTACAGTCTCCAGATCTCAGCATACTGAGCAGTTGGGGGCTCTCTGTGTTAATTGTCATCTGTGGCACAAGGAATCAGCCACACATTACAGGCCATTGCCGTTGTTCTTGTGTATTCTCTCTCTCTTTAAAAAAAAAAACAACTTTTTGTTGATTCTTTTTGAATTTTACATCACGCACCACAATCTCACTCATCTTCCCATCTCTCCATATCAGCCCTCTGCCTCTGAAACCTTCTCACTAAAAGAAAACAAAAAATAAAAGAAAACAACAACAAAAACCATCTCTCTGTGGAAGCTGTGGTGTGTCACAGTGGGTCACAAAGTAGCTTTACTTGCAAATGTTCATTACAGTGAGTCATTGGTCTTGTTCAGGGCCTCTGGCTTCTGCTACACCATCAATAGTAGATCCTCACAGGGACTCCTCTCAGATATCCTGCTGTTGTCCTGTGTCATAGAGAGACTGCCCACTCCGGGAGTTCATAGATGGGGTAGATGTTGGGGTGAACTAACTCAAAGCCCTTGATCTGGGCTTTGATCACTCAGTTGGTCAGCCAGCCAGCTCTCCCTAAATTATGCCCTCAGGGCTGGCTCACTCAATGCTTCTAAGTCCTGGGCCAGCTCTACTGTGCTGCTGAGGACAGATGCTGGCTGCTCTCCTGAGTGCTGCAGCCAGTGATGGGTGGGGCTGGCTCTGTGCAGTCCTCAGACATCAACATGGCCCCAGACAGCAGTCCAGAAAAAGGGATGTCTTCTTGTCCTTTGGTGGTATCATGGACCATGGACACGGACCCCCTGTTGCTGCAGGGAGGGCCACAGCCTCAGTTGTGATTCTCAAGGGCAGTATGGGCTAGGACCTCACTATGGCCTCAGGTGGCAGTGCAGGCTACTCACATCAGGCTGCTCCTCACCACCCTTCTATTTCCAGCTCGCCTCTCTTCGTCACATTCACATTGTTCCGCTTCTCTTTCTCTCCCATCTCTTCTCCACTTACTTAGTTGTCTTAGTGGTTCCCAGACCTCTGGTGGTTCTCTGTCCTGCTCATACCTCATGGCGGTGGGTGGGGGTCATCTGGGTGCCCTCCATCCCCTCTGAGTGTTCTCTGCACCAATTCATTCTCTTAATTGATGATAAAACTCTCTTGCTGAGTCATAGAAACATGGAGAACTCAAGCTCATACCAACCTGGAAGCTTTATCCCTAATGGCTAGTTTTCATAGAACTCGGGACTGTTCTATACCTGTTCTGGAAAGCACATTCTACACATGCTACTGGAGAAGAAAATCACCAGTAGTCTCACCTAGCTGTGAACCCCGTGAGCTACAACAGTGGTTGGCTGGCAAGATACGCCCAGTGCAACAGTGACATGAATATATGGCAGTAGCCAATCACCTTTTAATTGGTTTTAAAGCCTTCTCCTCAAGATGGTCCCCCAGGCTTGGTACCATTAACTGGGAAATAAACCCATGTCTGGTTAGCTTGTAGGCCAAGGAGAGAACCCACCGCTATTATTCTGCTCAATGGGCAGAGTAATAAACTGCCTCCTCTGTACCCAAGATTAACACATCTCCCCGCTGTCACCAGGGAAGCTTCTTTTGGCTGTAGATGGAGTTAGTACAGAGGATCCATGCCTTCTTAAAGATACTCTTTGGTGTTTGAACCATGGACATCCATTTTTTTTTTTAACCAGGCAAGCAATAACTAGAACACTTTTATTTTTTTCTGTACAGTATTAATGGCAATCCACTTAGCATTCTGTAAGTTCTTTCCAAGATGAGTTACTTTTTACAAGTGTATGCCAAAGCTAAACCAGCACAATGAGGAGAGAGGCTCACCTGAGGAGAATAGTGGTGATGTAATGGCTGAATATAGACTCAAGGAGGGAAGGATCCACCCATCCTGAGCCAATCTAGTCAATTCCATCCTCTTTAGCTTAGTGTCACCCCATAGTCTAAGCTAGGTTGCACTAAGGAATTAGACATCCTTCCATTTGATTCTTCATTTCCATTATAGTTTTTTTACAATTTGATTTATCTTATTTATTTTTATTAGATATTTTCTTTATTTACATGTCATATGATATCTCCTTTCCCAATTTCCCCTCTGAAAATAAAATAAAATAAAATAAAAAACCAAACAAAAACAAAAAAACCCGTTCCTCCCCCCCCCACTCACCACCCCACCCTCTCCTGATTGCTGGCCCTGGCATTCCCCTACACTGGGGCATAGAACCTTTTTAGGGCCACGTCCTCTCCTCCATTGATGACCGGCGTGGCCATCCTCTGCTACATATGCTGCTGGAGCCATTAGTCCCACCATGTGTACTCTTTGGTTGGTGTTTTAGTCCCAGGAAGCTCTGAGGGTACTATACTAGTTAGTTCATATTGTTGTTCCTCCTAAGGGGCTGCAAACCCTTTAGCTCCTTGGGTCCTTTCT
>NW_022196897.1:36919376-36919897 GCF_008632895.1 Mastomys coucha
GATCAAGGACCTCCACATAAAACCAGATACACTGAAACTAATAGAAAAGAAAGTGGGGGAAGAGCCTCAAGCACATGGGCACAGGGGGAAATTTCCTGAGCAGAACACCAATAGCTTATGCTCTAAGATCAAGAATTGACAAATGGGACCTCATAAAGTTGCAAAGCTTCTGTAAGGCAAAAGACAGTGTTAATATGACAAAATGGCAAGCAACAAATTGGGAAAAGATCTTTACCAATCATATCTGATAGAGGGCTAATATCCAATATATACAAAGAACTCAAGAAGTTAAGACTCCAGAGAACCAAATAACCCTATTAAAAATGGGGTACAGACCTGCGCTCCACTCCAAAACCCTTCCCTCTTCAGCAGTTTGCCCACTGGGTGGTAGCTGCTTGCACCATGCCTGTTCAGAAAGTTCTAGCCCTGGAAAAGTTACCAGTGTGGGTAGCTAGCCAGTAATGTGCTTTACTTTAGAGACCAGGTATCCTTATATAGCTCTGGCTAGCCTGGAACTTGCT
>NW_022196897.1:36919980-36924593 GCF_008632895.1 Mastomys coucha
TATATTTTAAAATGTTTTGGAGTTAATATATTTGACCTCAAAGTTATTAAATTTTTATACATATTCTAAAAAAAATATGGGGTACAGAGCTAAACAAAGAATTCTCAACTGACAAATACTGAATGGCTGAGAAGCACCTAAAGAAATGTTCAACATCCTTCGTCATCAGGGAAATGCAAATCAAAACAACCCTGACATTCCACCTCACACCAGTCAAAATGGCTAGGATAAGAAACTCAGTTGACAGCGGATGCTGGAGAGGTTGTGGAGAAAGAGAAACACTCCTTCATTGCTGGTGGGACTGCAAGCTGGTACAACCACTCTGGAAATCAGTTTGGCAGTTCCTCTGGAAATTGGACATAGTACTACCAGAGGACCCAGCTATACCATATACAGAAGATGCTCCAACATGTAATAAGGACATATGTTCCACTATGTTCATAGCAGCCTTATTTATTAATAGCCAGAAACTGGAAACAATCCGGATGTCCCTCACTCAACAGAGGAATGGATACAGAAAATGTGGTACATCTACGCAATGGAGTACTACTAAGCTCTTAAAAACAATGAATTTATGAAATTCTTAGGGAAATGGATGGATCGGGAGAATATCATCCTGAGTGAGGTAACCCAATCACAAAAGAACACACATGGTATGCACTCGCTGGTAAGTGGATATTAGCCCAGAAGATCGGAATACATTTTTTTTTTTTTGATTTATAAAATTAAGGAAAAATCCCACTGACACAGAACTAAGTGATTTGGAAGCTAAGCTAGGAAGTGGTTTCAATTATTTGTTATGAAAGGATATTTACAAGTGAAATGTTTATAAAGTGGGTTCCTTGTAGCAGTTCTCTGGTAACCAATTTGACAGAAGGGTTCCCCCTGCCCCCTTCTGGGTGTCCATAGCAGGTACTCCAGCCCTTGGCTCTCTTTTCTTCCTAACTTCTTACTCCTGACAATACCCAGTCAGCCTCTCCCTCCTCCTCGTTCCTTTTCTCCCTCCCCCTCCCCCCACTTTCTTTTATGCGTATTTTGTTTATGGGTGTCTGTGTATATACATATGTGCATGTGGAAATCAGAGGATAACTTGAGGAGTTCATTCTTTGCATTACCATTCCAGGTCCCAAACAAACTCCTAAGTCATGCTTTTCCCTCTTTCTTCTTTCTGTCCATCTGTTTATCCATCTTTCTCCTCTCCTTTCCTCCTCCTCCTCCTCCTCCTTCTCCTCCTCCTCCTCCTTGTCCTCCCCTCACTATGTAGCTGAGAGTGGTCTGGAATGTACAGCAGTCCTACATAAGTCTCCAACATGTTGGTATTACAGGTATGAGCCACCATGCCTTGGCTTTCTTTAGTATTTCTGAGGAAGCCTTAATTACCGTCTTTATATTCTAGATGATTAGTCTTGTAAGGTTTTTTTCTTAGGCTTGGTATCCCCCTGCTGAGGCCCCAGTGTCTTAGGAACTCACTTCTGTTTCTGATCTCTCAGGGTGGGTCGTGCTGGGGCCTTAATGGGACCTCTTCATTAAGTTCACTGGCTTCTTGCACAGTAAGCTGAGATCTTATACCCAGGGCAAGAAGGCCCGAAGGACTTTCCTGTTTAAATGTCTGCTTTCTAGGCAGCAACTGGACTTGCACCTGTTCAAACCTTTCATGGATAAGTGCATAGAGCATGTTCTGTTCCTGTTCTAGGACTGTCCCTCCTCTGGCTTGTCATTTGACTGCCTGGTTCTCTGGGCCTATAGGGATTCAGGCTGAGTTGGCTTCTATCTACCAGAGCATCTTTAATAGGCGCATCATACAGTCTGTGTTCCTTTATGCTAGTCTTTCAGATGAGGATGCTGCCTGAGGACATTGGGGCAGATAGGGATGCATTGTGCTTGTGAGTTCCAGGAAGGAAGCACCTCACATTGCAGTGTGTTGGATTTTGGATACTTTGTATCTTTGCTTCACAATTCTTGCAAGATGGATTACGTATCATATCATTAACTGTTTCAAGTCAAATGTCTTATCAAAGGAACGGAAGTAGAAATAGCCTGGATATTGCATTTTAGTCCCAGGCCTCATTCTCTGGCTGCTTGCTTAGACCTTCATTTCTAGAACTCAACATATGAGCTGTCAGGAGTGCCTTCAGCTCATGGCTCCCCATGTGATTGATGGGGAATGTCTCCCATGAGAAACAAGAAAGAAGGCAACATCATTTGTTACTTTTTATTTGCCAATTTGGCAAGGTGAAGCCTTTCCTAAGTTTCTTTTTGTGTCAGGTAGTATTTGCTACTTTGTACTATGTGCTAAATAAAGACTTACTCAAGTTGCTGGTTTGGGGTTTGTTCTTCTGCACACTGGTTTAGCAGAGTCAGCAAGTCTGGCCATAGGAGCAAGGCTGCTACCTCTCATACTCATTCTGATAGAATTAAAATGTCAAAGGTCCAAACGCCTCCCTCCTGAACCTTTGCCATTACTCTTAGCAGCCTTGATGAGAACCGAGAAGTTTGTCTAAGCTCTCGAGGCAGGAAGTTGAGTGGCCAGATGTAGCACCAGGTGCATGCATGCAGGTTCCCAGGTTTTCAGATGCATCACGTCCTTTAATCACAGGAAAGCATGAAGATGTTTTTCTCTTATTACCATCCTGACTTGAAGCTCACAGTGGTTGGGTGACTTGCCTCAAGTCACTCAGATGCTAGATAGTGGAGCCTGGCTTCCGGATGTCTGGATTTAGCTCATTGTAATCCCCACATTGCCTCAAGTGCGTGCCTACAACACAGAGCTCTGTATGTTCTTGGCAAGTTGTATCTTTTGTTTTTCTATTTTTCCAGCTTTAATAGGGAAGACTGAGCATTATGGCTTACGTTTCTCCCCAGCCCCAGTTGACTTGATTCTCAGTCACACACTGAAGATGCCCTTGAGCTTCTGTAGGATACACTGTGAGATCTGATAATAGGAAATACTGCTGGAGGTATGCAGATCTCAGTGAGGACTAGAACCTTAGCACACTCCAGAATTATAGCTTGTCAAGAGCAAAGGACTTATTTTCCCAAACAATTAGAGGACACCAGTAATTATGTTTAATTGCACATTGAGCAGTGTTCCTGTTGTCTCAACCCATTGTTTTAATTGTGCTTAAGAGCAGCAGGCTATTATTTTGCAGTTTGTGAGGTTTAAAATTGCTTTGGGTCCCAGTCAGGGGAGCAGGAGAGTTAAGAGCACAGGCTGTGGAATTGGGCAGATTTCATGCAAATCCTGATTCTGCCACTTATAGGCAGGCTTAACTTCTATAAATGATAGTCTCTCATTGGAAAAAAAAACATGGCAACAACCTCAGGGGGTAGTGTAAGGCCTAGCTAGCATGTATATAAGGTGTGTGAATGCCAACCCCTCAGTGTTACCGATGATGATGATGATGATGACGATGACGACGATCACTAGTAGTAGTAGTAGTAGTAGTTATTGCTTTTGTTTTTGAGGCCGGGTTGTGCTTATGTTGCCCAGGATGGTCTTAGTCCCAGCCTCCTGAACACCAGGACTACAGGTAGCATACCCCATCTTGTCTTAGTTTGTTATTATTGATAATGAGTCGACCACAGGCTTTGGACACGTTCCAGGCCCCAGCCCCAATGTGTGGCCCCGTCTGAGGTAAGTGTGGGCTCCAACCTATGTGGATTACTGTGGTTATATACTATTTTTGACATTAGAGTATTCATTATTTCTTCTGTTTCAGAATGTTGTCTGTATTCTCATTTCCTAAGGGTATGTGAAATGGGGCTAAGACATTCAGTTAACCACTGAAGAAAGTATAACCATAAAACTCTTGATAAAAGCTTTGGGGGAAAGGAGAGAAACCCTAGAACACCGTGGACAATGGTCTTGGTGGTTGATCGTTTTAAGCAGTACACAGATGGGGCCTTAGGTAACATGGGAAAGTAGAAGGAAACGAGACTCCTTTTGATTTCTCTTTCAGGCCCTGTGAATGTATCAAAGGGATAAGCCCTCCGCTTGCTGATAATCTTTAGTCTTTCCTTGAAATTCTCCTCTTTACAGGAGGACAGGCTGGGAGTCCATGTTCAGCAGCGATGGGAAGCTACACTCATTAATGTTGTCTTGTTTGCATTGCATCCATCTTTAATGTCTCCCATTGTAGCACCTAATTATTTTCACTCATGATAGTCATATGAAACTCCCATTGGCAGTGTATATAAGGAAGAACAATTTAAGAGAATATTAAGTGAAGTGTAGAATGAATTGTATGTGGTTACCAAACTGCAGGAGGAACTGTATTAAAGGGCCACAGCATTGGAAGGTTGAGAACCACTGGCTTGAAGGTAGGATCTGGAGTGTGTAATGGTGGAGCAGAGACAGATGGGAGGCTTACATATTATAGAGTTACAGAAGTATGTACACTTTTAGGTAACTGAGTGGGAGATGTTGAAAGTCAGTCCCTGAGAGACTTCGAAGAGTTCAGGGGCAAGGAGTCAGGAGGACAGTTTCACTGGGGATAGAGAGATAGATGAGGCCGTCTCTGAGGCCAGCCAAGAAAGGGGAAGGACGGGGTTGGGGGCAGGACACCTCTTTTACTGATAAATTCCGAAAGTAGATTTTAGTTGATTCTTTTTTT
>NW_022196897.1:36924603-36935075 GCF_008632895.1 Mastomys coucha
CCACCTGCCTCTGCCTCCCAAGTGCTGGGATTAAAGGCATGTGCCACCACTGCCCAGCTAGTCGATTCTTGATGTTAAATAATCCAGCAGAAAGAGCAGTGGAGATTGAGGCTGGTTACCTGGGGGGATGCAAATGACTATGAGAGACAAGGAACTCAATACACACTCATTGGTCGTTTGGTAGTCCCAGGGAAGGACACTCTTGTAACTGACTGGCTTCTTCCAAGGAAGGGCTCTGCACACTAGAGAACTGAGTGGCTCTGAGGAAAGCCAGTCTTTGCAGAGAATCAGTTTAAATCTTCCCATTAGATCCCTGTTGCTTCAGAGAGTTTTTCCTTTACTGGAGTTGATCAGCAATCTGTGTCATAGGGATGATCTACTTGGACATGTGGCCTGTGACTGGCAACCTGCCACTGTCGTATTGGGGGCTTCACCTTGGAGGTTGTGAAGGTCAAGGGCTTTAGACACAGTGACATTTAAGGCACCCTGGAATGGACCCAGTTCATTGCATGACAGACTCCAAGCTTTGATCATTGACCAAGGAACATGAGTGTCTAGCTTGGTTTGTGTTCGCTCCCCTGTGTTATTTTCTTCCCGCTCCCCTGTGTTATTTTCTTCCAAATGTGGGAGTAGTGTCATTTGGAAGGAATCTGATGGGGGCTGGGGCTGGGGTGGTTTCCATGTGTGATTCCAAGTCTGGGGCTTCTTGACCTCAAACCAAGTCCCATGACATCGGTGGAAGATGGAAGAAAGCAGGGAGGAGAGGGATCCTCTGCGGATCTATCTCATGGGGTCGGCCTTTGTGTCTGAGTGGCCCACAGTGAGGGAAGGAAGGGGAGTACTGTATACGCCAACCCTGCCACCATGCTCAGATGCTTCACCAGGAAATGAGGGAGTCTGTGGGTCAGCAGACTCTCTCAGGTTAAAATCAGAGTTCATCTGGCTGATGCAGAGACCAATCCGCAGACTGGGAGGTGCGATTGGAGGTTTCGTCATTCTTTTGATCTCGGATCAGTCCAGCCTGTTCAGTCTCTGCCGCCACTGTTGCCATCCACAGCTTTGATCGGTGCTGTCCACAGTCACAGATGTGGAACTGATCTGGAACAGGCATCCATGGGCTCACCAGGGGTGAACATAAATCTTTCCAGGCAGCTTATGTGACTGTCTTAGGAGTATTATTATCCATACTCAATTTGCAGTAACTTAACTGGGCATAGACTAGGTAGCTGCCATGTACAAGATGTCCTCTCAGAACGGAATACCCTGGAAAGAGGGCTTTGAAGCAGGTGGGCTGTGTGGCAGAGAAGGCATCAGAGGAGAAGTTTATGGTTGGTTAGCAGTTACAGACACCAGAGTTCTTCTGAGTCCCCCCAGACCCCACTGTCTGGACACTTTATCCTGTTCTCACCGGCCATGTGGCCTGTGAAGACCGTTCCTTCTACCATTAGGAGAGATGCCGGGCAGTGATCTCAGCCTAACTTTAAAATACCCTGAATGAGCACCAGGCACCCTGCCAAATGGCTCTGTTCCACTCAGAGCAGAGTTGAGCCCACGAGCCCCTCTTGTGATTTCTAACCCTTTAGTCACATTAAAGGTCCTCCCTGACCTTAGCAGAACAGAAAAGGTAAGAACAGAGTGTCCCATCCCACATATAATTAGATAAAAACTTTGTTATGCAGCCACCTAAGCCTCAGTTTCTCACACTGTGAAGTGGGCATCCTAATAGCTAGTTTGTGGGACTCTCCGAGGATTCAGTGAGCTCGTTTCTTTAGCTCACCCCACTCATGCTTGATCCCAGAGCTGCTTCTGCTTAGCCTTCTCCATCACTCTCTTGCCCTCTCTGTGCCGCCTCTGGCTGGAGGTGCTGCCTAGCAATGCCAGCGCTCTGAATGCCTCCTGAATGCCATGAAGTAAGTAGCAGCTTACTTCATGTGAGACTTGGCGTTTTTAAATCCAACACCTTTTTTCATCAGACAGCACTATTACAGAATAGTACAATGGAACGAATCTGTGAAGTCATCTACATAATGAGGCCAGTGTGGCACGAAAGTGGTGAAGTCTTTAAAAATACCGTCTGAATTTTCACCTATTTATAGACCTTTGAAGGATGTGCTTCTTGTACTTTTTGCTTCTTTGCCTTTCTCATGAGACCCTGAGCTCTTGGTACTTGGGAACTGTTTCCTTACCACTGGCTTCCTAGAATCTAGCAGGCTGCCTGACTAGGGAGCATGACAGCTACTTGTTAACCAAGAAAGATACTTGTACTTAGACAAATTTGCCAAACAAAATGGGACTGAGTTAAGCTCTGGCATCCAGAGTGGTATGTAGGATGTATTGGCCGGGTTGGGGCTACTCTAGCTACTGTGAAGGTCACTCTCCCTACAGAGAGGTCTTCACATTTTGTACAGACTGGCTGAAGGAACATCGGGGTTAGAGTCAGAGACACTGGGCTGAGTATGGATTGCCTCCTACCCACTGACCATGTTGAGGAGTTGACCGCTGTCCCTGTCACATCACAGGTGATGACATGAGGTTCATTGCTGTGGGGATGTAACTTGTCAACTTGTGGTATCCCTGGGTTCTCTCTCTCCCTTGTTTCCAGTTGACACTCTTGAACTTGAAGGTGGAAAGAGGAGAGACAATCTCTAAAGCATGTCAAGATTAAGATGGACAACCTTTCTTGTCCCAGTTAGCACTGATGCTAGAATGATATGTGACTTGTGGCTCAACGTGGTGACCAATAAATTAGATTCCTAATTTCTACAAGAGCTTGTGTCATGGTTCTTTGTGAATTTGCCTTGTTGCCTTCCTCCCAACCCTGCCCTGTCATCTCTGTTTGCCAAGCTGCCTCAGCTCCCTCAGGATTCCTACTGTTGCTTCCTGATTGGTCTTAATGATTATTTTATCTTATAGTTTCAATTCCCAAGCATCAGGCCTCTACAGGGTGGCAAATAGAAACCAGAACAGGCTATTCCTTTACTTAAAAGGATATCACAGAAGAATGTACCGAGGGATGTCCCAGCTCTGCCCTCTGAGCTCTTCACCCACCTCCTACCATCCTTTACCTTGCTGTCACTGGATAGAGTGACCCACTTTTCAGCAGATCAAATGTTCCTTAAGTAAGGCTCCTTTCCTGTTACCTGGGCCTGAAGCATTCTGCCCTTCATTTCTCAGGCTGGCAAGCCTTCAGGGCTTGGCTCTGCTGTCACATCCTCTAGAGCCATGATACAACCAGGCAGAAATTCCTGTTACAGTTATCCATGCAGAAGTGCTGAACTGAAGTGCAGTGGACTGGATCTGTGTGGTCAGAAGTCTAAAAGCTTGGGAAATTGTGGGCTCCGAATCCCACTTTCTTGCCTCTGCGCTTTGCTCTACCGTGCCAATGTAAAGTATTATTTCTGACCTCTGATTTCTGTGTCTTAAGATGGGTGGTTAATACTCACCTTAGAGCTTTGCTATAGTTGTTCAAGATGGAAGTCTACTTTTGGCCCATAGACTTTATTTTGGCAGTATTTTGGAGTGATATTTGAAATGACTAAATTATTTAAATGTCTGTAATGAATATTTAAACACTGCAAGGATCCACCCAGAGATGAGTGAGATAAGAAACAAATTCTTTTTACTTTATAGTTCATTTTTATTTAAAGTGCATTGGTGTTTTTGCCTGCATGTATGTCTGTGTGTGGGTGTAAGATCTTGGATATGAAGACAATTGTGAGTTGCCATGTGGGTAGTGGGATTTGAACCTGGACCTCTGGAAGAGCAGCCAGGGCTCTTAACCACTGAGCCATCACTCCAACCCCAAGAAACAAATTCTTAACTAAAATACTCTGAAAGTGGTGATGTTAGTAACATACTTTGCAACATCTACAGTGATTTCATATGCCTTTTAAAGATGGTTTATTACTGGACTCAAACTGGTTTACTTACTGCTATGACAGGGGCCTGAGTAGTTTTGAACAAGTTGTTGACACAAGGCAAAAAGGATTTCCTTGGAATGCTAGTAAAGTAAGGCGACAGAGTGACATCCGAAAAGAAGCATCCTAGTCAAGTGTAAGTTTCAGGCTCCGTCCATCCTTAGGCAAAGGGAATGAATGACAGGGGCTTAGTTTAGGCAAGGCTGGTGACTGGGCCCCTGCATGCTGCTGGGATGGTAGGAAGTGCAGCATTGGGAAATGGAGCAGTTGGTTTGCTCAGTGACCAGGTCATGATGGCCCTGCAAACCTTGGCACTATCTCCATTTCTTCATCTTGGTGTCATTACTTCTGTCTCATTTATCCACCAGATCCCTGTGCAGGCCTAAATGAAGAATCAGTGATTTCACAAAAGTGGCCTTTGAGTTTCTGAAAAGTTACCTAGGCAACAGCTGTCATCACAGCCCACGCATCCAAAGTATTGTCTGGAGCAAAGCTAATGGGAGACAAATAATATACCGCTCAGCTCTGTAACCTCTGAGATCAGTGATTTTACAAGTCACTTAAAAGTGAGTGCAACGGAAGGGTTCCTTTAGATTGTCCCTTGTTTACATGTTCTCAAACCGACATATGAAGCAAGTGATGTAGGCTTGTGACCCTGGGCAAGCCATGGGCTTTTCTGAATCTACTTTGCTCCCTGTAAAATACAGAGTAGCAATTACATGAAAGTGTGGTTACTTAGAAATGTACACAGCAGAGGGACTAGCATGCTTGATACAATGTGTCAGCCCTGTGCTACCTTGCTCTGTAACCTAGAATCTTGCTTTCTTTCCATGACATGGTATTTCCAGATGCCTGCTGTCTGGAGTAGACTGTGATTAGAGACCCCCTGGAGGAGGACTGCTGTGCATGCTGAAAGGATAGAGAGGGTGCTTGTTAAGTGAACACATGACAGCAATTCTGGAAGTCACACAGCTGAGCAGTGTGCATCCCACTGGTTTCTGAGAAGAGAAGCGGGAGGGACAAAGATTCTTAGGGAAAGACTTTATCCTTATGCTGGAAAAGAGAACGTTTGGCATGAGTCTTAAAAGATAGGCCAAATTTTTGACAGACAAGGTCAAGCTATTAGATGGCGTTCAAATTAGAGGGGACAGTTCAAGCAGTGGGGTGGCAATAGGGAAGTTGCAAGCTCATTGCCGGATGTTTGATGGGCAAGGACCCACTTGACAAATAGTGAGAAGCATCTCAGTTTGCTGTGAGGCGGCACACAGTCGACATCCTAGCAAGCTGTTGAACACCTTGGCTAAGGAAGATGCATTTTGAAAAGGATGCAGGGATGTACTGAAGGAAGGGAGACTAGATGACTTCATGATGAAGGCCCATGCAGGTGTTTGGCAAAAATTGGTAAGAGTAGCTGAGATGTAAAGCAGGAGAGATCAGAGGCATGAAGGACCACTCTGACCCTTGGAGATGTGGAGATGATGGCCCTGAGCTTGTCAGCCTAGGTGACTAGGGATAGAAAGAGGAGGCAGCAGAGGAAATGAAGAAGTGAGTTGAGTTCTCTCTTCAGCCTACAACTGCCCCTCAGCATCCATGCAGGACTGGCTTCAAGGTACCTTTTGAACTTCAAACCTCCTAGGTCCATGATTCCTCTGTGTGAAATCATGTAGTGTTTGCAAGTAGTAACACATGTCCTATACTTCAAGTCATCTCTAGAGCACTAGCATAATAAATCATATTTGTTTCTGTCTGAAAATAACAGGGGTCTGGAGCCCTGATTTAGAGGTAGACTTTTGTGTCTTCTCTTGAGACTTATGGCTGAAACCACAGATATACTTTATAGCTTTTCCAGGGCAGACAGGACAACACAGATGATACAGAATGAGAGAAAGCATGAGGACATGATGGAAGTTGGATTGACAAGAGGGAGAACGAGTGACTAAGGTAGGGAGGTCAGAAGAAAGATGCTGAACTGGTCCACGCAGTAGCTGGCATCCAGGGAGACGGCAGTTTCAACGTGCTGGCTGGGGCTCAGAAGCAAACAGTTGGTTTTTCATAGTTCTGTTAACCAATGAATCTGATAAGTGAATTGCTGCTTCTGGTAGAAGACTAAGATGCTGATCTTGATGGTACATTGTTGTCTAACCCACCAGTGGTTCAAGGAGTCCAGTCCAGGATCAGAAAAGAGACAGGTGAGGCAGAGAATATTGGGCGGACTTGAATTTTGCCTTCTCTTGTGTGTGGTCACCTAGCCTTTCTAGCATTGGAATATGAGGTGCTTTTGTCATCAAGTAAAAAATAAGGTCATTTAAAAGGCTGATGATCTTCCTACCCTTGACAAGACTCAGATGTTTTTGTCTAGAAAACTGCGGTTGTGTTCAGGGACACTAATTTTTGTTAATAGAGATTTCTATAGGGAGAGGGTCTTTAAATACTTTATCTTTTGATTGGGCATTGCACCACTGCACTGAGGTCTAAATATCCTGCTGTTTCTTGAGTGGGGATGCCATCTCACTGGGCTAGAATGTCTAAGCTTCATGCTGCCCACATTCAGCCCTTCCATCCTAAATGCCATCAGCTACAGAAGTCCTGCAGTTTATATCCATCTCTTTCGAGCATCCATGAATCTTCACTCTGTGTCTGTTTGTGTAAGTGTGTGTGCCTTTAGCCATCAAGACAGAGCTGCCCAAGTCTGCTAATTTCTGTTGGCTTTAATTAGTGTCATCATCATGGGAGACTTCTTTCTGCAATTATGAAGTTATCTTAACAGGGAAGAGCAAGCTATTGCGTTTGGAGTTGTGCCATGTCATGTTCTGAACATGACACATTCTATTATCATAACATGTTAGAGCCAGAGGAATTCCACCTCTCATTTTCTATAGAGGAGAAGGCCTACAGGTAACAGATTTGGTCAAATGTGTGAAATTCTTAGCAAATCCATAGATGAGGAATATATGTGTTCCTGGAGGAATAGTGACAAAATGCCTCTTATGGGTGGGAGATTTGGCATGGAACCAGAATTCTGGTGCTCTTCTAAGCTCACCTCACCATCTTCTACACATCCTCAGAAGCCATTTCCTTCTCAGAAAGGGAGGCTAACCTTTCTATAGCTCAGAAAAGCAACCAGAAACGAGGCACCTGAATATACCGTGACAGTAGAGTTGTCATCTGGTGCGCTGGGTAATTGTTACTATGCGAGCTGTTTCTCGTCGTGAGAAAATGAGTAAATACTAATTCTCCACTCTGGTTATCTGCAGTGTGGCTTGCTGAACTGGTCAGGTGATGGTCTGTGCACAAGCTCTCATATCAACGTCATGTGTGCAGCCATGTGGCTTTGGTGCGTGTGCCACCACAGGCCTGAGCTGCTTCATACTGAGTATGTGTTGCTGCTCCTGGCAGCTGCTGCTAGGCTGCCATGCCCCCAAAGGAAGGTAGACATTTCCTGTTATTGTGTAGCTGGCAAAAATGATTTCTCCATTTTGTTTTTAGTGAAAAAAAATTTTCTGCCTCCCCTCTGAGGGGGAAAAAATATTTTCTCAGACTTGATTTGGTACCAGATCTACTGAGGTAACCATAGCAGAGATTTTTATCCCCTTCCCTGAGTGTACATACTCAGTGAACAGTGAACTCTTGAAGCCTAAAGCTTGTCTTCTCTGGAGTTTCACATGCCTGAGGCAGAAGCCACGTGTGAGAGCATTAGAGACTCCTGCCTCCCATTACTATAACAGTGTATTAGAGCTACAGAGATTCATCATTTTCAGGGAAAATGGAAAACACAGGTGAGTGTTTTGGCTCACTAGAATGAGAGGAACAAGCTTCAGGGGAAGGCACAGCCATTTCGACCTCCTCTGTTCTCTTCTGCATCCTGGCAGGTGAGAGAGGAAGGAGTGCATTTTACTTTGATTGGAAGCAAAAAAGTCACCATGTCTTTGAAACAGTTTTCATTATTCTCCTTAAAAGAAGTCATCCTTCTGTTTCCATTTTCCTGTTAGCCAGGCGATAATTCTGAATTTCTTTATTATCGCTCTGGCAGTATGCCTCCCAGAATATTTTTCCGTAGCTGTCTGCGATCTTGACAGTTTCTGTGTGTCCACGCAGCAGGGAGTTTGGCAGGAGGGAGAGAATTGCAGCCTAGTTTCCTGTAGGAAGAAGGCTACGAGATTCACTCTTGAGTGCTGCTTTTGTTCCTTTTCGATCTGTGAAGTGGTTGGCATTGCCTTGGCAACTCCACTGGGAGCCAGGCACTGCTTCGTGGACGTCTGCTTCATTATTGACTATCCTGGGAGCAGCCTTGTCTTTAGCCAGCACCTTCCTAAGGGCAGAGTGCCAGTGTGGGGAGGGGCAGCAGTATGGACGCTCTGTGGCTTAGCGTTTCTAGTCCCATTCAGAGCATCATCCCGGTGCAGGCAGGAAAGTGTGTATGCAGCTGGAGTGAAAAAAGCCTTGTTTTACAGTCTCCTTGTTGGGCAGCTAGAGACTGGTGGGCCTTGGGGAAGGTGGGACAAGAATGGGGATGAGCGAGCTGCTGGTCACTACTAGGTACCGGGAGTTTGCCCTAATGTGCAGGAGTTTGCCCTCCTCCTCTTGCCTTTGGGAACTTTCTGGCAACTTCCTGACAAAGAAGAGGTTAGATGAACAGTAAAGAGAGATACATGAGTTGAGAAAGACAGAGAGCCCCTAGGACTATTAAAATCTAGGGGTGGTGAAAGGAGAATGTAGACTTTCTGACTTAGAGAGAGATACAGCTCATCTCTCCTACCCTTACATCCTATAATGAGGTCCTAGCATCCCACTACTACCCTCCTTGGTGACCAAGTACCATGTTAGTCCAGGACCCTCAGCAGCTAGTAGGGCACTTTTGTACAAATTACGGCTTAGTGATCTTCTGGGGAAGTGTGCCCCTACATGTCTCCAGCTTGGCAGGTGACCAGCGCCTGTATGAAGAAAAAGTCATGTTTTTCCCCTGAGCGTCTAGGGCAAAACTGGTTGATTTTTTTTTTCTTCTTTTTGCCTTGATACAAGGTCTTGCAGGATCCAAGGCCGGCCCTGGATCTTGGAGTGAGGTGATCTTGCTCCAGACTCTTGAATTGGTGGCACTAATGCCATCTGCCTTCGCCCTGGATCAGCTCAGTTTCCACTCCTCCTCTCTGCACTTCCTCACCTTGCTCATGATACTGGGTCACGGCCACATATTTGGCAGTGATTTTCAGCAGTCTGAATTCCCATTGCACCCAGTGCAAGTATAAAGTCAAAGGCAAAAAGGAGCAAAACGTCCGGGGTTTTACCTTATTTGGGGTTCTCTAGATGCACAGGTGGAGACCAAAATAAAATGCAGGTTACTTTGAGAGGTAAACTCAAAAAATCCTGAAGAGGGAAGTGAGGCAGGGAGCAAAGGAAGCCCTGGTGTTGTCTCTTTGGAGTTGCTGCGGTGAGCAAATGGAACTCTAGGGGCCAGTTGGAGTGCCTACCCAGTGACCCTTCAGACCAATCCTGGCTCTGACAGCTGAAGTACTGGCTCACAAGTTTTATCTGCCATTGGCTGAGGACTGCTGGGTTGGAGGCCTAGACAGCCCTTCTGGCCTAAGAGTGCTAGGCACAGCCAACAGACCAAGGGATGCAGGAGCTGGCAGTGGAAGTTCAGACCCGTCTGGAAAGACTGAGGGGCATGTCAGTTCCTAGAACTCTGCTTCAGGGTGGCAGTGGGTATTTGGCTCATGTGTCTCAAAGGCCCCAAAGCTATAGCAGTAAAGTGATCAAATCTATGAGCTCCTGGATCAGACCCAGTTCTTTACCTTTCCTGCATGGGCTTTGTGACTGAACATACCGCTAATTATTCTGAAAAAAATGTAGACAGTTGTTCTGGGAAAAAAGCCACTGTTTTGTGTTTGTGCCCACCCCTCATTCTTAAGAGCTGAGCCTTAAGGCCTGGAGTCACAGGCCTGTGGGATTGTGGGAGCCCAAGATATGATTCCACATTTGGGTATCAAGAGGGCAATAGGGTGCCAAGTTCTGAGCAGGTGCAGGGAAAGTTTCACTTTTCTGTATTTTTCCCTTGACAGCTCATGTCTTGGGAAGTTTGCTTCAATTCAAGCTCTTGGTATTAGTTGATCATCAGGCCTCAAACCTTGCAATAGAGAATAATGCTGCTCCCATCTCGAGCATCTTCTCCAGCACCAGCCTCAGTGGTAGACCCTCTGTTTGCATGGTTATATTTGATCCTCACAGGAAGCCTGAATTGTGGCTTCTGTTGGTTTTGAAGGAGAAAGAACTATAATAAAGGAAACAGACAACAGAAAGTGTTGGCAAGGATATAGCAACACCAGAACCTGCTTACACTGCTGGTGGGAATAGCAAATGGCTCAGTCGCTTTGGAAAATAATTTGCCAGTTCTTCAAAGCTAAACTTAAATATAGAGTTATAATATGGCCCAGTAGGTCCACTACTAGACACATTCCCAAAGGGAAGTTAAGTTCACATAAAACCTTGTATGTGGCTGGGTGGTGGTGGCACACGCCTTTAATCCCAGCACTTGGGAGGCAGAGGCAGGCGGATTTCTGA
>NW_022196897.1:36935150-36952083 GCF_008632895.1 Mastomys coucha
TGGTCTACAGAGTGAGTTCCAGGACAGCCAGGGCTACACAGAGAAACCCTGTCTCAAAAAAGCAAAAACAAAAAAAAAACAACAAAAAACCAAACAAGCAAACAAAAAAAACCTTGTATGTGAATATGTATAATAGCCCCAAAGTAAAATCAACACAGTGGTTCCGATTCCATCTGTTAGTGAATGGTACATAAAGTATTATATATCCAACCAGTGGAATATTGTTTGGCCTTGAAATGAAGCCATGATACACTGTGGATGGAACTTGAAACATACCAGGTGAGGGAAGCTGCTCAGAAGAGCGCACTCTAGGACCCCTTCTATGTGAAATACCGAAGACAGGCAGTTCTGTGAAGTCTGGAGGCAGAGCTAGTGGTTGCCTAGAACAAGGGAGAGTGTTGGGGAGACTGACTGCTAATCCAGTGAGGGGTTCTTCTGAGGGTGATAGGAAGGCTCTGGGCTTAGATGGTAATGTAGGACTTGAATGTTCCCTGCACTGTATTGCACAACGGGATGAAGTTTATTGTGTGTCAGTTATATTTTAACAAACAACTCCTCGATCTTCTGGTGACTATTCACACTGGTAAAGAGTGACCATCAGTGTTAGCCCAAGGACTTGGGCTTTTTAGCTAATGTTTTAGAAACATCCTTTCAGATTGTTATGAAAGCCTTTCATAGTTTAGTTTCTCCTTGTGCACGCTAATATGATGCTTTACCGATGTATCAATCCTGGGTATCTTTAGAGTATTTCAATTAAAAACAAACCCAAACAGCTTTCAGGAACAAGTATACCTGTCCCTCCATTTGTTTCTCACAGAAAGATAGCGCTTTGGAGGGTGGACACTAGCTTCCAAAGTGCAGCAGAGCTGCCTTAGGCTAGGCCTTGTCTGTCTTATTCTGGAAATAGTGCCAAGCTGCATGTTCCAGGAAGGTGGGCTTAAAGTTGATACTGCACGCTTCTTTCTAAAGAATGTTGCTGGCTGAGTTGTGTGCAGGCTCATGGAGATGGGCATTTTCAGTGTAAACAGATCAAAAGGCTGCCATACATGTTCGGCTGGATTGCAGCGCTTACAGCACTGGCTCTTTGTTCATTGGCCCAAGTAGTTGTGTGTATTCAGAAATCATTTAGAGTTGACTGGAAACAGAACAAGGAAATACTTTTAGAAAGGACCAGAGACTCATGCCTTGATTCACAGAGCGTGAGTGATTTAAAGCAAGGGTTTTAGTGGTCTAGGTAGTGGCCCGGAGTCTAGACCCAGGCATGTACTGGTTGCCTACCTGGCTGCCCTCTTCAGGCATAAACTGCTGCCTACCTAGCTGCATCTCCCAGTGTCTGAAGGGCCTTTGGGTGCTGAACAATTCCAGAATTTTTTTTTTTTTTTCAAGACAGGGTTTCTCTGTATAGTCCTGGCTGTTCTGGAACTCACTCTGTAGACCAGGCTGGCCACGAACTCTGAAATCCACCTCCTCTGCCTCCCAAGTGCTGGGATTAAAGGCATGTGTCACCACCACCTGGTCAGAATTTTTCTTAATATTTTTCTCACTATCTCATATGAAGCCTACATCTGTCTTTTTCCTTGCCTCTGATTGAGTGCTGTCTGTCTGTCTGTCTTCCTTTTCTCTGTTGGTAAGAGTCTTGCCATAAGCATGCTTACCTACTTTCTTGCATTTCTGACTTCTTCCCAGATCTCACGTCCTTTCCTCTGGCTCCAGGTTAGTACCATGCCCATGTCTAACACTGAATTGCCCTTTGTCTTTTGCTACCACACTGATCAAGTTACTTTAGTGATTCCTGTTAATCTAAAAACACCACACTCTTTGGCTTCTCCTGCTTTCAAAAAAAAAAAAAAAAGTAATCTCTTAGGAAGTGAGCATCCTGTAAAGGAAGAACACTGGAAAATCAAAGTCACAAAGGTACTTTTTCAAAGCACAGAGCTGAGCTGAAAATGAGCTTTCCACTCTGTGACACACAGATGGTAATATCTGATAAAGTCCTCATGAGGAGTGAGATGGAGCATAAATGGGTGGCTCGGACAGTCAGCATGGAGCAAGTCAGGTGAAGTTGAATTCATTCTCTCCTGCACTCCCTTCCTGCAATTTTGGGAATGAAGTCATCTAAGCACCTGTGACTAATGAGCGCTCTCAGCAACCAGCAACTCTCTAGGGGAAATAGTAGCCTTCCCATCCCTCTTAATGAAGATAGGGAAAACAAACATTCAAAATTCTGGACACTGTTGGTCACAACTCTTGTTCAGTCTTTAAGATTGTTCTTGGATTTCTTAATGATGTATTTGTAAGAACAATTCACTTTCTGTTTCTTTATTCTTGCTACTCATCTTCTGAACACCATCTTCCCTTTGTCTTTCGTAGTTGAGTTGCTTGCAGGCAGGGAGCAGTTCTTGGGGAACAGGTCAGTGTATTAATAGGCAGGCCATATGGTTCGCAGACATTTTGCTCTCAACAACTTGAGAGGAATTCTGGTGGCATGATTTTTTGTTTTTAATTTTAACTAGAGAAGTGTAAGGACCATCTGCTGTTGTTTTTTTGTACGTGATCCCGATAGGTCATTCGTTTTAGTATTCTGCTCCTGTGCAGTTGCACTGCAGTGCATAGAGGCTTCATGACAATGGTGGCAAGCTTCATTATCAGTAATGAGTGTGGAGTGTGCCATCCAGATCCCTTGCATGAGCTTCAGTAGGTTTACCTATCTGCTTAGGATTTGCAACTTCTGTTCCAGTGGGATACTTTAATTACAATGGACCATTTGGTTGGTTGGAAATGGGTGCTACACTCCTTGCCATGAAGCAAACCAAATTTTTAGGTAATGGTTATGTCAATGTGAGGTGAGGTTGCTTTAAAGAGAACCATGAAAGCCCTGAAGGATGAAGAATATGAGATAGGAAGAATGTGCTGGTTGGTTTTTGTCAATTTGACTCAAACTGAAATCACCTGAAATGAGGGAACCTCAACTGAGGATATGCTTTCATCAGATTGGTCTGTGAGCATGTCTTTGGGAGCATTTTCTTCATGATGGTTCATGTGGGAGGGCCCAGTCTACCATGGACAGTGCTACCTGTGGGCAGGCGGTCCTGTGCTGTATAAGAAAGCAGGCTGAGCAAGTCACAGGGAGCAAGCCAGTAAGCAGTGCTCCTCCTTGGCCTCTGCATCAGTTCCTGCCTTCAGGATGAGCTTGAGCTCCTGCCCTAGCTCCCCTTGATGATGAACTATAACCTCTAAGATGTCATAAAACTTGCCCCCCAAGTTGCTTTTTCATAATGTTTTACTACAAAAACATAAAAGCAAATTGAGATAGCAGTTTGTAAGGGGTAGCCAAATGCAGGTTTGAGCTAAGAACTCTAAGGGGAAGGGAGGTTGATAACAAAGGTGTTGAGAAGGGAGTGAATAGGGTGCAGGAGGTTCCACTGGGTCACACTGCAGAAGAGGAGAGAGTGCAGGCAGCCCTGGGCAAAGAGTCTAGTGTGTATGGAACAGGAGCCACAAGAGGGTATCAAGTGAGAAGGTAATGCCATCTTATTTTTTTTTTTTTAGGGTATCAAGTGAGAAGGTAATGCCATCTTATTTTTGGAATACTCACTCTGGCCAGTGATAGAAATGGATTATTAGGGATGAAGAATAGCAAGAGAACTGGCTAGGGGCTTCGGCTGTTTTGTGTAAGAGATTGATGGAGAGAATTGTGTGGTATAGATACTATGATTTGATAACGATTGGGGCTATATCCCAGATGGGATCTCTGGTATGCACTGAGCCTTAGACGTTTAGTGTAATTATTTGAGTGATTGCTGAAATACTCGGATATGGAGAGCATGATGGTTTTTCCTTTTCCTAGCGAAGTTTGGTTGACTAAGGAGCACCCATAGTGGTGGAACTATCTAGTAGGTGGACTCCTGAACCTCAATGTTTGGTGAAGGCTGAAATAGTCATTTCAATTTCCTAAAAGCCAAGTACAAAACAAAGAGACTTGGGCCCAGGCCAGTTCTTGACTATTTCTGCCTGAAAGAGAGGACAGCAGAGGACTCTGGTGTGTGTCGTCAGAGAGGATGGAGAGGCCATGTGCTGAGAGGACACCTGGAGGGAAACGAGTCTTCAGAGGCTAGTGGGTGGCCAAGTGCCAGTGTCCAGCACCTACACAGCAATGTTATTTGAATTTTGTCCTCTAGCTGCAAACAGTTGAACATGTGGGTTCATTGCCTGCCTACAGAATCCTCAGCCATTGCAACACCAGAAACATTAGACTCTCGTCTCCTTGGGGATTCTGTGTAAGGGTCTCTATGCTTGTCTTGATCAGAATTTGGGAGATATTCTTAGTAGTAAAATGGGTATGTGTATGTGTTGAGATGGGGAGAGGGAAGGAGAGGAGGGGACGAGTGTATATATAATTGGTACAAGTCAGTTCTCTGAAAACATTCAACAACATTCTAATCTCTTATAACACTTTCAGGTTCATTTAAAAACTAAAGCCTGTATGAGTACTGAGCGAATGAAGGACATGGAATGTATACATTTCTAACTAATGTGCTGGCTCTGACAAGACGGGTCCTGTAACTAATGATTTTCAGAGTTTCATCTTTCTCAGCATCAACCCAGCCATACAATCTTGCAGGCAGTTGCTTTGGGGGATTTAACTTTAGGTCATTTAAAAGTGTCATGCTGTTTGTCAACTGATAATTGGTAGTATTTTTAAAGGAGAATAGTGAATTCTTGTCTTCCATCTCTCTTAAAGGAAAGCATTAGAGCAAGCATTTAAACTGGAAGGCAAACTTGGGGCATCCCAGCTGTCTGTCCTGTGCACCATCATTCAGTAGTTCATTTTTCCTGCTGCATTAAATATATTTTCTCTAAAACTGAAAGCAGGATCGTGCCATGGAGACAACACAGTCTACACTGGTGTTCCATCTAAGCTTGGAGAAATAGTAAATTTGTTTTAAGTTTCTAGAGGGTTCTGTGGACGACTTAGGCAAATTCTGTAAATATTTATTCTCCTATGTTTTTAGTACATGAGACGGATCCCAGGGCCTCAAGCATGCCAGGTAAGAGCTCTGCCACTCAGATATGCCCGCACCCTTTTGTAAGTGCTTAATTTTGCTTTTTACTCTCCTGGTATCGAGTGATTTTTTTTTTTTTAAGTTTTTGTTTTGTTTTGTTTTTCGAGACATGGTTTCTCTGTTTAGCCTTGGTTGTCCTGGAACTCACTCTGTAGACCAGGGTGGCCTTGAACTCAGAAATCCGCCTGCCTCTGCCTCCCAAGTGCTGGGATTAAAGGCATGCGCCACTACTGCTCAGTTTAAAAAAAGTTTTTTAAAAATCATTTTAAATCATGTTTATTATGAGTTGGTATATGTGTGTGTGGCTGTGTATATATGAGCACTGGTGGTTAAAGAAGCCAGAGGAGGGTCTTGGACCCCAGGAAGTTGGAGTTTCAGACTATTGTAAGCGCCTGACATGGATTCTGAGAACTGAACTTGGGTACCCTGTAAGGGTGATATTTATTATTTTATTATTATTATTATTATTATTATTAATTTTTTTACGCTCCAGATTTTAGTTCCCTCCCAGTCCACCCTCCTCTGATTGTTATACATAACATACCTCCTCCATGCCCCTTGTCTCCACAAGGATGTCCTTGTGGAGGGGCCCTCTCACCCCACCTGATCTCTAAACTCCCTGGGGCCTCCAGTCTCTTAAGGGTTAGATGCATCTTCTCTGACTGAACACAGACCCGGCCTTCCTCAGCTGTATATGTGTTGGGGGTCCTATATCAGCTGGTGTATGCTGCCTGGTTGGTGATCCAGTGTCTGAGAGATCTTGGGGGGTCCAGATTAATTGAGACTACTGGTCCTCCTACAGGGTCGCCCTCCTCCTCAGCTTCTTTCAGCCTTTCCTAATTCAACCACAGGGGTCAACAGCTTTTGTCCATTGGTTGGGTGCAAATATCTGCACCTGACTCAGCTATTTGTTGGGTCTTCTGAAGTGCAGTCATGCTAGGTCCCTTTTTGTGAGTGCTTTACAGCCTCAGTAATAGTGTCAGGCTTTGGGGCTACTCATTGAGCTGGATCCCACTTTGGGCCTGCTGCTGGACCTTCTTTTCCTTAGGCTCCTCTCCATTTCCATCCTTGTAATTCTTTCAGACAGGAACAATTATCAGGCAGAGATGTGACTGTGGGATGGCAACCCAATCCCTCACTGGATGCTCTGTCTTTCTGCTGGGGGTGGGCTCTACAAGTTCACTCTCCCCACTGTAGGGCATTTCATCTAGGGTCCCTTTGAGTCCTGAGAGTCTTTCACCTCCCAGGTCTCTGGTGCATTTTGGAGGGTCCTCCCAACCTCCTACCTCTAAAGGTTGCCTGTTTCAATTCTTTCTGCTGGCCCTCAGGGCTTTAGTCCTTTTCCCTCACTCAATACCAGATCAGGTTCCCCTCTCCCCCAACTCCTTTCCCTCCCAGGTCCCTCTCTCCCTCCCTCCTTGTGGTTGCTTTCTTCTCCCTTCCAAGTGGGACTGAGGCGTCCTCACTTGGTACTTCAGCTTGTTGACCTTTTTGAGTTTTCTGGACTGTACCTTGTGTACTCTGTACTTTTTACTTTGACTAATATCCACTTACTAGTGAGTATATAACATGCAGGTCCTTTTGGGTTTGAGTTACCTCACTCAGGATGATATTTTCTAGTTCCATCCATTTGCCTGCAAAACTTAGGATGTCCTCATTCTTAATAGCTGAGTAGTATTCCATTGTGTAAATGAACCACATTTTCTGTATCCATTCTTCTGTCGTGGGACATCTGTGTTGTTTCCATCTTCTGGCTATCACAAATAAGGTCGCTATGGACATAGTGGAGCATGTACCCCTGTATCATGGTGGGGCATCTTTGGATATATTCCCAAGAGTGGTATTGCTGGCTCTTCAGGTAGATCTATTTCCAGTTTTCTAAGGAATTTCCAGAGTGGTTGTACAACTTTGCAATCTCACCAGCAATGGAGGAGTGTTCCTCTTTTTCCACATCCTTGCCAACATGTGTTGTCACCTGAGGTTTTGATCTTAGCCATTCTGATTGGTGTAAAGTGGAATCTCAGGGTTGTTTTGATTTGCATTTCTCTGTGTACTAAGGACTTTGAACATTTCTTTAGGTGCTTCTCAGCCATTCAAGATTCCTCTGCTGTGAATTCTCGGTTTAGTTCTATACCCCATTTTTTGATTGGGTTGTTTGCTTTTTTGGTGATTAGTTTCTTGAGTTCTTTATATAGTTTGGATATTTAGTCCTCTATCGGATGTGGGATTAGTGAAGATTTTTTTCCCAATCTGTAGGTTGCTGATTTCTCTTATTGACTATGTTGTTTGCCTTACAGAAGCTTTCAAGTGTCATGAGGTCGGTCCCATTTATCAATTCTTGATCTTAGAGTGTGAGCCATTGGAATTCTGTTTAGGAAATTTCCCCCTGTACCAATGAGTTCAAGGCTCTTTCCCACTTTCTCTTCTATTAGATTCAGTGTCCCTGATTTTATGTTAAGGTCCTTGATCCACTTGGACTTGACTTTTGTACAAGGTGACAAATATAGGTCTATTTTCATTTTTATACATATAAACAGCCAGTTAGACCAGCAATACTTTCTTAATTCCATTGTATATTTTTTGCTTCTTTGTCAAAGATCAAGTGTGCGTAAGTGAGTGGTTTTATTTCTGGGTCTTCAATTCTATTCTGTTTATCAACCTGTCTGTCTCTGTACCAATACTATGCAGTTTTTATCACTATTGCTTAGTAGTAGAGCTTGAGGTCAGGGATGGTGATTCCCCCAGCCATGTTTTTATTGTTAAGAATTGTTTTCCCTATTCTGTGTTTTTTGCCTTTCTAGATGAATTTGAGAATTGCTTTTTCCATGTCTTTGAAGAATTGTGTTGGGATTTTGATGGGGATTGCATTGAGTCTGTAGATTGCCTTTGGTAGGATAGCCATTTTTACTATGTTAATTCTGCCAATCCATGAACATGGGAGATCTCTCCATTTTCTGAGATCTTCTTTGATTTCTTTCTTGAGAGACTTGAAATTATTGTCATACAGATCTTTCACTTGTTTGGTTAGAGTTACCACAAGATATTTTATATTATTTGTGGCTATTGTGATGAGAGTTGTTTCGTTAATTTCTTTCTTAGCCTGTTTATCATTTATATAAAGGAAGACTACTTATTTATTTGAGTTAATTTTATACTGGCCACTTTGCTGAAGTTGTTTGTCAGCTGGAGAAGTTCTCCAGTAAAAGTTTTGGCGGTCACTTATGTATAGTATCATATCATCTACAGATACCTTTATTTCTTCTTTGCCAATTTGTATCCCATTGATCTCTTTTTGTTATCTTATTGTTCTAGCTAGCACTTCCAATACTATATTGAATAGATATGGGGCGAGTAGACATCCTTGTCTTGTCTTGGATTTTAGTGGGATTGCTTCAAGTATCTCTACATTTAACTTGATATTGGCTGTTGGTTTGCAGTAAATTGCTTTTATTATATTTAGGTATGGGCCTTGAATTCCTGATCTCTCCAATACTTTTAACATGAAAGGGTGTTGTATTTTGTCAAATGCTTTTTCTTCATCTAAGGAGATGATCACGTGATTTTTTTTCTTTGAGTTTGTTTATATACTGGATTATGTTCATGGATTTTTGAATATTGAACAAACCTTGTATCCCTAGGATGAAGCCTACTTGATTGTGGTGAATGATGGTTTTGATGTGTTTTTGGATTCGGTTTTCAAGAATTTTATTGAGTATTTCTGTGGCGATATTCATAAGCGAGGTTGGTCTGAAGTTCTCTTTTTTGGTTGGGCCCTATGTGGTTTAGGTTTCAGAGTAATTGTGGCTTCATAGAATGTATTAGGTAGTTTTACTTCTGTTTCTATTTTATGGAATAGTTTGAGGAGTATTGGTATCAGGTCTTCTTTGAAGGTCTGGTAGAATTCTGTACTAAATCTATCTGGTCCTGGACTTTTTTTGGTTGGGAGGTTTTTAATGACTTTTTCTATTTCCTTATGGGATATAGGCCTGTTTAGATAGTTTACTTGCTCTTGATTTAACTTTGGTATGTGGTATCTGTCTAGAAAAACCATCCATTTAATCTAGATTTTCCAGTTTTGTTGAGTATAGGCTTTGTAGTAGAAGAGGATGTTTTTTTTTAATTTCCTTTGTTTTTGTTGTTCTGTCTCCGTTTTCATTTCTGATTTTGTTAATTTGACTTCTGCCTCTGAGCCCCTTAGTTAGCTTGTTTAGGGGTTTATCTATCTTGTTGATTCTCTCAAAGAACCAGCTTTTGGTTTTGTTCATTCTTAGTATTGTTCTCTTTCTTTCTATTTGATTGATTTCAGGCCCTGAGTTTGACTATTTCCTGCTGTCTACTCCTGTTGGGTAACCTTGCTTCTTTTTGTTCTAGAGCTCTCAAGTGTGCTGTTAAGTTGTTTGTATATGCTCTCTCCAGTTTCTTTCCCAGGGGACTTAGTGCTATGAATTTTCCTCTAGCACTGCTTTCATTGTGTCCCATAAGTTTGGGTATGATGTGTCAACATTTTCATTACGTTCCATGAAGTCTTTAATTTCCTTCTTTATTTCTTCCCTGGCCAAATTATCATTGAGTAGAGAGTTGTTCAGGTTCCATGTGTATGTGGGCTTTCTGTTGGTTTTGCTGTTATTGAAGACTAGCATGAGGCCATGGTGATCTGATAGGATGCATGGAATTATTTCAATCTTTTTGTATCAGTTGAGGGATGTTTTGTGACCAATTATATTTTGGTCAATTTTGGAGACGGTACCATGAGGTACTGAGAACAAGGTGTATTCTTTTGTTTTAGGGTGAAATGTTCTGTGCATATCTGTTAAATCCATTTGATTCATAACCTCTATTAGTTTCACTGTGTCTCTGTTTAGTTTCTCTTTCAATGACCTGTCCAATGGTGAGAGTGGGGCGTTGAAGTCTTCCACTATTAATGTGTGGGGTTCAATGTGTGTTTTGAGCTTTAGTAAAGTTTCTTTTATGAATGTGGATGCCGTTGCATTTGGGGTATAGATGTTCAGAATTGAGACTTTCTCTTGGTGGATTTTCCCTTTGATGAATATGAAGTGTCCTTCCTCACCATGCTTGATAACTTGGTTGAAAGTATATTTTATTGGATATTAGGATGGCAACACCTGCTTGTTTCTTGGGACCATTTGCTTGGAAGACTTTTTCTATCCTTTTACTCTGAGATAGTGCCTGTCTTTGTTATTGAGGTGTGTTTCTTGTATGCAGCAAAATGCTGGATCTTGTTTACATATCCAGTCTGTTAGCTCATGTCTTTTTATAGGTGAGTTGAGTCCATTAATATTGAGAGATAGTAAAGAGAGATGACTCTTGGTTCTTGATATGTTTGTTTTTGTAGGTGCCTTTATGTGCTTGTTGTTCTCTGCTTTTGACTTTGTTGTGAGATGCTTAATATCTTATCTTTTCTCTGGTGTAGGTACCTTCCCTGTGTTGGAGTTTTCCTTCTAGGATCCTCCGTAGGGATGGATTGGTAGATAAATACTGTTCGAATTTGGTTTTGTCCTGGAATATTTTGTTTTTTTCCATCATGTTGATTGAGAGTTTTGCTGGGTATAATAGCCTGGGCTGGCGTTTGTATTCTCTTAGAGTCTGCATAATCTCTGACCAGGCTCTTCTGGCTTTCATAGTCTCTGTTGAGAAGTCTGGTGTAATTCTGATAGGTTTATCTTTGTATGTTATTTGGCTCTTTTCCCTTGAAGCTTTTAATATTCTTTCTTTGTTCTGTGTGTTTAGTATTTTGATTATTATGTGACAAGAGGATTTTCTTTTCTGGTCCCATTTATTTAGTGTTCTGTAGGCTTCTTGTACCTTTATGGCCATCTCTTTATTTAGATTTGGGAAGCTTTCTTCTATGATTTTGTTGAAGACATTTTCAGGTCCTTTGAGCTGGGAATCTTCGTTCTCCTCTCTTTTGATTATTCTTAGATTTGGTCTTTTCATTGTGTCCTAAATTTCCTGGATGTTTTGGGTTAGGAGTTTTTTATGTTTCAAATTTTCTTTGACAGTTGTGTCAATCTCTTCTATGATACCTGAGATTCTCTCTTCTATGTCTTGTATTCTGTTGGTGATACATCTGTAATTCCTGACTTCTTTCCTAGGTTTTCCATTTCCAGGTTTGTTTCCATTTGTGTTTTCTTTATTGTTTCTACTTCTACTTTTAGATCTTGTACTGCTTTATGCAATTCTTTCACCTGTTTGAATGTGTTTTCCTGCATTTCTTTAAGGGATTTATTTGTTTCTTCTTTAAAGGCTTCTACCTGTTTATCTGTATTTTCCTGTATTTCTTTCAGTGAGTTATTGATATCCTCCTTAAAGGACTCTATTATCTTCATGAGATAGGATTTTAGGTCAGCTTTCTGATTTTCAGGTGTGTTGGTGTATTCAGGGTTTACTGTGGTGGGAGAACTGGGTTCTGATGATGCCCACATATATTGGCTTCTGTTGCTTATGGTCTTGTGCTTGTCTTTTACCATCTGGCTATCCCTGGTGTTTTCCGATCTGGGTGACTCTGTCTGGAGTCTGCCTCTTTTGTTCCTTGGTTGCTTCAGGTCTCCTGGTAGGCCTGAGGCCCTGGCTGTAGTAGATCTCCTGTGGGGCCTTCCAACTGGGGGGGAGGGGTCTTCAGAGGGGTAGAGAAACTGATGATCTGTTGCCTTGGCTGCAGGAGATCTCCTGGGAGGCCTCAGATTGTTGGGTCTTCAGAGGAGCAGTCAAGCTGTTGTCTTGTGTGAAGCTGTTCTCCATGGGGGCCTATGGACTGTGGTTTCTGTGTGCAGCAGAACTCCCAGGAGGCTTTTAGTCTCCTAATATGGGTTGAATGTGAAAATGGGTAAGGCTAGTAAGCCAGTTAGTTGAGTATTTTGGTGAGGAATAGTTTTTGGTTACTCAACCAAATAAATACCTGGTTCATTAACCAAAGTATAAAACTGTGAATGAAACCCAAGGAAGTGATTGATCCCTTCTCACCATTCCTTTCAGAATGGCTGTAGGTCTGCATCTGTGAGTAAAAGCTCACTTGGTCCCTGCCCCTCCTTTTTATGTGTTATAAAAATTCTCCATTTTCTAAAGTAAAATTAGACATAACTTGTTTGCCTGGCTAGGTCAATTCTATTTTCAGAGTCTAAAGGTCAAACATATGGCCTAAAGCTGGGATTTCACCTCCATCTGCCTAGAGCCATGGGATGAACGAGTGGCTTTAGCCATGGGATGAACTGGAAGGCTTTAGGTTTCCTTGTAGGAAGGTTATAGGATGTAGAGTGTCTTCTCTTGGAGCTCTGATGAGCAGTTGTCTCTTCAAGGAGTCAGTCTGTCCCTGACTTGTAGGAGATGTGGTTTTAGCCATCCTCTTTCTTCTCTTTCCGATTTGTGGGCCAGACTGTGTAAGGCTGTGCTGATTTATCTGGGCACTGTTGGCAGAGAAAACTGCAGTTTGGACCCGTGTCTTACCAACTCCTCCCCAGTGTTCAGTGCTGTGTCTGACACCGAGATACCTGTTGGTCCTTACTGAACAGGGAATGACAGGCAGCGGGACCTATCTGGTGCTGTGGTAGCTCCTCCATTCTCCTGACATGGCACTTTCTCTCAAGTTTACATATGTAGCTACCAGCCAAACTCCTAGACAACCATTCTGCCTCACATTTCTTGTTTTGTTGCATAGAAGGGCTCCTTTGTTTTGGAAGCTACTGTCCAGTTTAGACATTGCTTCTGTATGACAGGGAACTGAATTCTGTGGGATGATAGCAGTGCTGTGTGTCTACTGAGAATGTCTTCTTCAATCTGATCATGTCATCTCTCCAGTAAATACAACACAGGCAGGTTTTATTTGAATACTTATTTGGCCAGCAGTACCCTACATAAATGAACTGTCTCCAGATTTTCTTGCTAGCCCTGGGCTTGTGGTACCCTCTTGTTTCCTGAATACACCAGACCCTTTGCTGCCTACTCATCTGGTGCCTAGAACATTCTTCCCCTATATTTATCTTTTACATGATTCTCTGAGCTGAGACTTCTCTGGTCAAGCCTTCCGTGCTTCTGGCCAGCTCTGTCATCTCTGTAACTTACTGCATAATGGGCACCTTTTGTTTTCCTGTGTCAACATTCTTGCCTACTAGCTATCAACTCCACTTGCTGGGACTGTTCACAAATCTGCAACTAGTCCAGAGGAAATTCTCAGCAAATATATTCAAAGGAAGGAATTGTCTACCTTTTTATCCAGAAAAGTGGATAAAGACTTCGAGATCTGTGCCTTCAGGGCCCTTGATGTTCAGCATCCATGCATGCGGGGTCCTTGTGGCTTGTGCTATAAAAGGTTCCGTGGTGAGGGAGAGGACTTAAAGACTGGATTGGCAATTTAGTTGCTTGTGACTTAACTACTAATATTAGTGCCTTTTAGGCCCTAACCCCTAATGTGTTTTCTCCACCCCTTTCTTTCATCTGCTTTCAGCAAGGGAAGCCGTACGTCTTTGACCGAGTGCTGCCGCCCAACACAACCCAGGAGCAGGTCTACAATGCCTGTGCGAAGCAGATTGTCAAAGGTAAGTGCTGCTTTATTTCCTCCTGGGATTTCACTAATGAAAACAGTAAGTGACATTTGCAGCCCAGCAATCAGTGTGCCTCCACTGTAAGCAGAGGCCTGTTAATTGGAAACACTAAATTGCTGTCTTGGCTCTGGCCCTGACTTGCTGTGACTGACTTCAGTCACATTATTCAACGGCTGCATTAGTTTTCTCTGTTAACCGTTGCCACCTCTTTGGTGGGGTTATTCTGTTACCTAAGAGCTGAAAAAGCAAGGTAAAAGTGGTGGCCACAGAATTTCTCTCATGGTCTCAGGAAACTACAGGTAGAGTGCTCCTCTCGTTTTTGAGGGAGGAAATGCATTATTCCATGCTTTTAGCTGTACATGTTTGGCTGGTTTCTTTTACTAATAACTCCGAGAATGTAGTCTTACGGGTGAAGGTTGCTCTTGCCACCAAGGGATGTTCCACAGAGTCATGAAGTACCCCCTTTTACGGTAGCTGTGCGGGCATGTCTGCTCTACAGCATTCCTTCATCTCAATTTTGTCAAACCCGCTTCCAACCATCCTACCATATCCTGACATGTGCTCCTCCAAACAGGTAGCTTCAAGCTTGCCTTTGTGCTGCAGAGATCAGTTCTTTTCACTGGGCCTGGCCTTGTCGAGGGAGAATTTGTGTCAAAATAACAGCAGGACGAAGAAGCAATTTGCACATTGCTCTCTCTCTTGCCCTTTCAAAGCAGGAGCAGGTTGGAGCATGCTGTGGTGGGGCCTGCCATCTGGACGAAGCTGAGGGGCATCTCCTGCTCGCCTACTTCATCAAATCCTTGTCTTCAGATGGGAATGCCATGGCAGCCATGTGCTCAAAGGTCTTGATGCTGCCACCCATACAGGCAGCCATGGGTTTAAAAGACAGAAGTGTCTTGCAGCTTTCTTCTCTCAGGAGCTGAGCTGACTAACCTATTTGAAATTCATGAGATTCAGGCCTGATACATCTGCTAGATGAATTCTGACCCCAGACACCTGCGTGGGAGGCTCGTGTCAGCAGGCAATGTTCCCTGCTAAGGTGTATGCTTATTCACACTCTTGTTACAGACATCAATTAATTTTGAAGGTCTTCTCGATGAGATCATTATAGAAAACTGACAAGAAAAAAATAAGCCTAGATTTTAGCTGTTTTAGAATGAGCAATTTTGGCCAACAGGGGGTGGTGGTTTGTCTTTTGCCTCCTCTGCCTCTCTTTGAGTGGTTTCTGTTTTTGAAGTGTGTCGTCTTTGGCTTCCTCCTATTTAGGCCTGCCTTCCCCCTGTGGCTGAGCTTGTACATGGTTTTTTTGTTTTGTTTTGTTTTGTTTTTTTAAATTAAAGTAAGATTAATCACATGCTCCAGAATTTCCATCCTTTTCTCTCTCCAATTTCATTATCGAAGCAAATAGTATTTACCACAAGCTGTGCTAAGCATGAAGGCCATTTAAATACATCCAGCTACCCCTGTGCCAATGTAATTAGAAATGGATGCACTCCATTTAAAAACAACAGTGATTAACAAGCAATAGTAATCACCTTTGCTTTTCCATTCACTAGTGTGTGGTCTCTTTCAGTGTTTGGATATTTTCTTAGTATGAGGTGTCAGAAATAGACGTTCTCATCCTCATTAATGTGGAGATTTTTGTATGTGTGTGTTTTTTTTTAATGTGTTAGCTAAAAACTAAATTAAGAAGAAGCAGTCTCCGTGAATATATGTTCCAGTTCTAGGTACCCCAAATAGATGATGATCTACAAAGAAAACCCTTTGGAAGAACAGGACTCAGTCTATGATAAGCAGATGGTTCTAGGGCACAATGGCTATAATGTGAATGTACTCATTTGGTAGTAGTGAAGAATACCTTATTCTTCTTAAAAAGAAATTGTTAGGATGACAAAGGCCTAATGGAATGTTTGTTAAACATTTAAAGAAATAGACTCTTACTTATTCTTTTCATACATGAAACAATACACCTTGAGTATTTGTGCCAGTAACTTCTTCCTTCCACTCTCCCTCTTCGGAGAAATCCTCAACCCTTCGCTTCCTCCCACCCACCCCACATACCTCCAGCATGTCTCCCTTACTACTTCTTGCCCCTTCCCCCTCTTTTTGGATCCTGAGTTTAATTAGTGATGTTTGTTGAAATGCTGACTCTTCTCACAGCTGCAATAAGTTGACTGGTGGAATGGCCATGAGGGTGTCCCAAAGACAGCATTTCACAGCAATCCCTCCTTCTCCAGCTCTTTCTGCCTCTCCGACTTGTATTCTGAGCCTTGGGGAATGTGGGAGCTAGATATCCTACTGAAGGCTGAGCAGTTACTTGCAGAGACATTTATTCTCAGTACTTTGATCAGCTCCAAATCTCTACTTTAGCTGTTGACTACTTCAGAGAGAAGCCAAGACTGAAGGCAGCACAATCGATGGGTATAGGCATAAATATTGGCAAAGCAGTTTGATGGTAGGACTGGTTAGCAAATAATATGTTCCTCTCTAGGGCTGGTGACCTCCTGAGCTATGGCAAAGGCCAGATTTATAGTATCAGGCTTAAATTCCTTTCTATGAAGTAGGCCTCAAATCCAAGTCAAGACTAGTTGGTTATTCATATAACTTCATGCTGCTACTGTACCAGAGGTGAGTCTTTCCTGGTGGGTTGGTGTTGTAGCATGGAGGTTACAGGCGTACTGTTGGTGCCTGTTCTCCCCCAGTGGCCTGTATAGTACCTTCTGATACTATCAAGCTAAGAATTCAGTTAATATCATTTAATAACTCATGTCTTCTAGGGGGATCATTGTCAACTCATGCAGGGGATCTATGTTCAAACTCTGTGTGTGTGTATGTGAGTGTGTGTGTATTTAATTTTATTTTTTAATGAATTTCCAAAGTAGTAGGTTTCTATGGAGGTTCTTCGCACATTCTTAATTTGGGTTAGCTCACCCTGCTGACCTCTTTTCTCTTCATTTCCTATCTCCATCCCCATTTAAAACCTTAAATCCCCATATCCTCACCCCTTCCTATTGTTTTCTTCTATCCGCTCTTGCTCTTAAGACCCCATCACCTTTCCTTTTTCACAGCCCTGTCTATCTTCCTGGGCTTGACAGATACCTGAATGAACTTTAAAAGGAACCTCCGAGGCTCCTGCGAGAGGAAATGACTTTCCTTTCTGCATCATAAGGAAGGTAAATCATACATACATAAGCAAGACCTTCTTGGAATATGTTGCTGCCCCTCCGTCCAGCGGAAATAAGGAGGTAACAACGAGCTCTTCTCCAAGAAGTTTATTCAGGAACCTTCATTTTTACTTCTTCTCTAGCTAGCTTC
>NW_022196897.1:36952841-36954101 GCF_008632895.1 Mastomys coucha
TTTCTAGCCCCAAAGCCCAGGGAACCGGGTAGACGACTCATCATAACTTCTTCAAGCTGAACGAGGGCATAGAGATATGAGGGGGGTGGAAGGAAAACCAGAACTGGTCTTCTGATGTCTGTGTCTTAACTGGATCAGGCTGAAGTTCAGGATACCAGGGGTTCAAGCAGGTGGTTTAGATGAGGAAATTCACCAAGGCTGTATATTTCTGTAACATATAAATCTCAAAACAAACTTTCAGTATCATTAAGATATATATTTTTGTTTGATTCTCTGTGCAGTGCAGGGAATGATGGCATGTCCCTGAGGGTGACCTGGTCTCTGCTAGGTGATCACCCACAAAACTACATCTCCCATCAGTCTTTCCCAGCCATCTGGAGCCACAACTGTTCTAAGTTTCCTTTTTAAGCTTGTTTACTCTAGGGGCAAAGGTGCTAGCAGATTAACATTATTACCATGTTTCGATAGAATTTGTTTTTTTGTTTTTGTTTTTGTTTTTTAGGAAAATGATTATCAAAGTCTCCTGAATATGAACATTTCAAAATTGTCCAATCATCAATTGTAGCAATTAACACCTCTACCTGTTTGGCATTATAGGGTGTGATAATTATATATGGCTCACACCCAAAATACTGACAACATTCTTGAATACCTGATAAGGCTAATAAGGCTACTGCAGAGGGTTAATGTTCTACAGTGTTCCGCGCTCCTTGCTGTCCAGCAGCAATGACGACAGAACACCGAGACTTCTTCTCTCGATGGTTTACTCAGGAAATTTCTTTTCTGGTTTACAGCCTTTTCTGGCTCCTAGGTGTCACAGCTCTCCTAGGTTCTTAAGTGTTACAGCTCTTCTAGATGTCAAGGCTCTTCTTGGTGTTGCTGCTTCTTCTTCTTCTTCCTAGGTGTTGCAGGTCTGTTTGCTTCTGTGGAGTGGCGTGGCTGCTCTTGTTTCTGTGGAGTGGGGCCCTGACTGTATAGAGAGAGCTCCTTATATACCCAAGCTTGAACTCTCAAGTCCTCCTGGATTGGTTCTCTGCAATTGCCTCATTAGCATGCACCCGCTCAGGTTACACCTAATTTGCACGAGCCCGCTCAGGAGGGGTTGACACATGCGCAGTGGAACTGGTTTACTGCTACAGTGTATCGGGAACAGGTGCCATCTTGGATCTTATCGTCCAAGCCGCTGCCTACACTACAGTCCTACTAATAGCACTTTTGGGATGGATCCACAACAGAGGAGCACCTTGCCACAGAACCCCT
>NW_022196897.1:36954940-36962635 GCF_008632895.1 Mastomys coucha
TTCATGATTAACAGAGGGTAAGGTAAACACAAATCTAACACTATCTTTAGCACATAAAGGAATAGAAAGGAAACAATCCTTAATATCAGTTACAATTATAGGCCATTTCCTTGGCAGGGCTGATAATAATGGCAATGCTCTTTGAACCGGCCCCATGATCTCCATTTGTCTATTAATAGCTCTTAAATCATGCAACAATCCCCATTTTTTCCTTATTACAAAAATAGGGGTATTCCATTGTGAAACCGAGGGTTTAATATGCCCCAATTCAAGCTGTTCTTGTATAAGGTGAGCTGCAGCTGTTAATTTTTCAGAGGATAAAGGCCACTGAGGAACCCACACTTGTTCCTCTGTCTTCCAAGTGATGGGTATACCTCCCTCAGTGGCCCCTAGGAAAAACCCAGACCCTGCTTCCCTTCACACGGCTGAGCAACAATGGGAGACTTTCGGCCTTGCAAATACTTCCTTATACCAAAGGAAGGATGATATCCCATGGCCTGTATAATACCACAAGAAGTCTCAGTATAATTTCCTTCATTAGTTAATGTAAATCCCATTTCTAATAATAGATCTCGTCCCCATAATGATACCGGAAGTTCAAATACAAAAGGCTGGATTTTCCCTGAATGTCCCTCTGCATCTTCTGCATGAGGGCAATTCTCTTGCACTCATGGTGGGGGTTTTTGCATAACCTAACCTTTGGAGAGTTTGAGAGGACTCTTGAAGAGGCCATCCCTTAGGTCAATCCTTCTTTGCTATAATACTTCTATCTGCACCAGTATCAAGAAGTCCTAAGATTTTTCCATCCACTCTTATCTCCAAAAGAGGATGTTGATCTAGATGTAGGCTTACAAAGGCTCCATCTAATCCCGTAGAACCAAACCCTCCTTTTCCTCGTTCTTTATTTTGTGATGGAAACATTTCATGACAACTGGGAAGAATAAGAACCTGAGCTAATCTATCTCCAGGGGAGATGGAAATAATCCCTCGGGGGGAGGAAATCATAATCTTAACAGCTCCAGTATAATCAGGATCTATGACACCAGGATGAAAAACTAACCCCTTTAATGCTGATGATGAACGGCCAATTAGTAATCCCACTGTTCCCTTGGGGAGTGGACCTTGGAAATCTGTTTCTATTAACTGAACGCCCATCTGAGGGGTTAGTACAAGTCTGGTGGCAGAGCAGAGGTCCAATCCTGCGCTCCCCTTAGTGGCTCTCCGCACTGGTTGGGATACTGCAGGGTTGGCCAATTCCCCTCTGGCTTGCTCTCCATCACCCCATATATTTGCGGGCCCTGTGGGCGAGGGCCCCGCTGCCCGTTTTTTGACCTGGCTCCACCATAGCCTGTAGTAAGTGACTGTCCATTAATTTCTTTCATTGATCTGCATTCATTGGCCCAATGATTTCCCTTTTTACATCTTGGACACAATCCAGGTTGTTTTGGACGGTCCTGCATAAGCCCTGTTTCTGCTGTTTTTCCTCTCTTGGGACATTGCCTTTTAAGGTGTCCCGGTCGTCCACACCGAAAGCATATACCTGGGTTTGGCTTACTACCTTGCGTTATCTGCATAACCGCAGTAGCAAGGCCTGCATTAGTTAATGGACCACCCAGTTCCCTACGTACTTTCATCCAAGCTTCAAGTCCCTTATGTTTGTAGGGAGTTATAGCAGCCTTACATTCCTTAGCACATTGCTCATAAACTAATTGCTTGATCAGCGGCATGGCTGCATCTGGGTCTCCGAAAATCCTTCCAGCTGCTTCTACCATTCTAGCTACAAAATCTGAAAAGGGCTCCATGGGTCCCTGAATAATTTTAGTCAAATTTCCTGCAACTTCTCCCTTGTTAGACAATGATTTCCATGCTCTTGTAGCAAGCATATTAACTTGCTCATACACCTGTGACGGATATCCAATTTGCTGCTGCACAAACCTGCCCTGCCCTAAAAGCATATCTAAATCCCAGGCAGGATTACCAGCTCCTTGATTAATAGCAGCCTGTTCATTGGATACAGGCGGCCTGGACCTGTGTGCTCCACCCTAATGGTGAACATCTCCACTTTCTGTACTAACTTCTCAAGTTCCCCTTCAGAGTCCGAGCCACTTTTATCAGTCTGATTCTCAGACTTTGCTGACCTCTCTTCCTTCAGCTGTTCTAATGCTTCCTGTCCCTTCTCTACTGCTTTAGAACACACTCCAAGCAGCTCCTAATCAGTTTCCAGATTGGTCGCACTCCACCTTTTATTATTCCTTCTTCCCAGGCGAATTCCAAATCTCTCCCTAATTCATCCCAGCTGGACACCGTCAGGTGCCCCGATACTGCGAACCAAGGGGTAGCGATATCTACTTCTGACAGAAATCTTTCTAGGGTTCTCTCTTTAATTCTATCTTTTTTGCTTTTAATAGCTCCTTAAGAGCAACAAACACAGGGTAAGATTGCAAGTTCCCCATATTATCACTTTTGATTTGCCCTTAATGGGACTTTATTGCTCCAACCCAGAGACCTTATCGCCTCTTCACCGAGGACCTTCCCTCTTGTCCCACCTTACCTGGGAACTTACCAGTCGACTGCCCTGTCTGCAAGGAGTTCTGAGCCATAGAAGATGTCCCCCATATATCTCTCCCCATATGTCTCTCCCCATACGAACTTCTCCACTCCCTGTACGGGCCACCAATTGTTGCCATCCCTCCATCCAGTGGAAATAAGGAGGCAACAATGAGCTCTTCTCCAAGCAGTTTATTCAGGAACCTTCATTTTTACTTCTTCTCTAGCTAGCTTCTTACTCTTTTTTTCTACTAATCCTAATAATCTCTTTAGCCCCCAGCCCTCGCGGGTTAAATACTTTCCCTGGTCCCAATCAGCATCAGCTACATGGCAAAGCATAATAGGCTGCGGGAAAATCATGCCAGCTTGCATCACAAACTGGAGGCACTCGGCTTTTCCAACTAAGGGCTTGTTTATCAATGCTCTCTGCTCTGGCCGGAGACCAAGTGTTCAATATGTATATAGGGTGGCAGCTGCGGCTCCCCACAGGAATACACAGTGTAGTACCACTGGGTCATTAGAGCCTTGCCTAAGGTAGAACTGAGACAGGGTAAAGAGACTGAGATGTGAATCAAATGATTCTGAAGATCAGCATGGCTTCCTTATCATGATGCTGTCGTAGGCTTATGAGCTCTGCCTCCTTGTCTATGGAGACCCTTACAGGGCCTGATTTGTGATGTTTAGAGTCCTGGCATTTCCTATACTCCCATCTTTGTTGTGTTTTTCAAAGTGTTGGCTGAAAGAGTGTTAAGATTTCTCTATCTCTGTGGGAAGAAGTTGTAAGGTTTTTGACTATAATCATGGCAAATAAGGCTCCTGTGGGTGCGTGGGCATTAAACTCCATGGTTACCTAATATTATTGTTGAGGTCCTGGTAACTGTATCCCAGTCAGCAGAAGCCACTCTGGGCCTTCTTTGCTTTCCAAAGCAATTGAATGTGGACTGCCCAAATGCTTAGAGAAGGTGGTTTTTAAATTTTTTTCCAGTTGATTTCTTTAAGCTACAGTTACTTATTTATACAGGGACTTTATAATTTTAAGTGCTTACTACCTGATAAGCACCGCCAGGGACTGGGGTCACCAAAACATACAAGACTGTTTGCTACGGGCGGTCAGTATAGAAGAGGCATATACATATACCGTTACCATACCTTTAGGGGCTATGTAGGTTAAGACAGGTGTGTGTGCCATGCCAGGACCACACAGAGGAGTGCTACTTTGTGCCAATTTGGCGAGTGGGGGGAGGGAGTGGAGAATTGAGGAAAGCTTCTTAGAAAGGTTGGGCCCTGAGGACTGTAGATAATAGTGGAGCCGTAGTAGCAGCGGGAACTGCAGCCTGAAGATACAATTGATGTGTCCTGCTTGGGGAGTTCAGAGGGAGTGATGTAAGGTTTTGTGTCCACAGTGGCAAGTGAGGTTGCCAAAGGCAGTCTTCATCCTCTGGTGGACATGCTGGACTAGCCTAGAGGCCGTGTGGGCAGACTGAAAAGCTTTAAGCTTAGGAAGATACACTCAGATCCACTTCATTATTCTGTGTGCTCTGTATGTCTGCTCTCAAGCACCTTAGATATGGCATCTTAAAGCTTCAGTTGATGAGGTGTGAACACTACTTTCCCTACCATATTAAAGTGGAATTTGATGCTCGGAGAATAAAACACTTTAGCCAACTCTAGAAGAAATCTATGAGTGGGTCTTGGTCTCGAGTTATCTCTCAAGTGGCTCTAGCTCTCTGAGTTATCTTGCCTTTCCTTTCTTTTTCAATCAGGCCATATTAACTAACAACCCAAAATGCTGGGGATAGGAATGAGTGTGTGAGGAGAGCAGAGGGGAAAGAACAGGCACCGTGGCCCTAGAGCCTTGTGCTGGTGAGTCGTCATAGGTGAGCTTCCATTCTGAAATGCAGAGGCTTTCGAGGGGTTAGTGTGTGCAAATAGTCACTCTGCTCGGCAGAGACTGAAGCAAATGTGCTTCTCAAGCTCAGAACTGTCTGCCAGTTACTGTGATGGTAATGTCTGTTTGCTGCCCTTGGAGCATGGAGCTTGGGTCTTTATTCTACAGTCATGGGCAACTTGAGTTGTGTGGTTTGCTGGCAAACCTTAGGATCCCAAACTGAGCAGCCTTTAGCTATTGTCAAAAACCTAAGTGCCCCTGTCACAACACCATTTCACCTGGGGAGGTTTAGTAGGCTGGGCAGCCTCTTAGGAATGCATAGGTGTGATGAACTGTCGCCAGCTACTTGCTTAACAAAGCACTCACTTCTGCTCAGTCATACCTCCGCGGTAAGCAGAACCTAGAATGCCTACTCGAGCTTCTGAACTCTGTAGCTGGAGCCAGCTAGTGTCCTCTGTCCTCTCCCCTCCTCTTTGGGAGATAAGATGCCACTTGTCACCTGCAGCAGAAGCTTCTGGGTTTGCTGGACTATTGGATAGATGGACACTGGCCTGAGAGGTATGGGAGGGTGTAGGTCTTGGGTTGGGAGCCGTGGTCTGGTCCAGGGGGCAGCATGTGGCTCTGCACAGGACCCAGCACAAACCAGTGCTGGAATCTACTCTCAGCAGACTGTGCTGGCTCCTCTTTCAGCCCCAGAAGTGCACTGCTCAGCCACAGCTGTCTCTGCCAGCACTCTCCACTTACCATAAAAACACACATGGAATAAACAAACACACCCTCTCAAGCCCTAGAAAACAGACAACGCTAGCTTAACAGAACCTTATCTTTTAAAACTATCTTTTAGTTCAGAATTGAGTCAATAGAGGGCAACATCAGCTGCATTCAATTTTGATCCAGGATGTTCTCTAAAATGTATTGCTTGTAAGATGATTCTGCATACTTTAAAGGCCAATCAAAATATGCTTCAGTGGGTTCTATATGTTCTCTATTAAAAAAAAAATAAGAAGAAAACTGTGCTTAGTGTTGACATAATAAAAAGAATGGACTTTCTCTGAGTACACTCCCACAATCTCTAAGTGCCTCAGCCCAACAGGAGCCAATGCCACTTAGGCATGTTCTTTTTTTTTTTTTTTTTAAATGAAGTCATTTAGCTCAGGCTATCCTAAATAGGTTATCATTTAGCTCAGGCTATCCTCAGGCCCTCATGGAGCTAGGGGTTACCTTGAAGTTCTGGTCCTTTTGTTTCCATTTCATCAGGTTGCCACACTTCAGAAAAAAGAAGCTAGGTCAGAAGCTGGCTGCATGTTGGCCCAGACCAGTAAATCCTAGAGCAGTACATACGCACGAGTGTAAGTAAGGAGAGCCCTTCAGTTTGAGGAGAGGTGCTTAATTTCTAATAAGTAAAAAGCTCTCTGTTGTGACAGTGCTTGGCATTCCAATGCCTGAAGTTGTTTGTGTTGTGAGTATTGAACTTTAAAATCACAACTGAAGGATGGAACCTCTTTTTCTGGGTCCCGCAAAGTCCACGTTCATCATGATCATGGTAGTGTGGAGGCACACCCGCTGGCGCTGTCCCCAGCCCCAGAGGACTCTTTTGTCTGAGAGTTGACATTTTCATGGAAGCTGAAGCTTAACCCTCTAACCCTAACACTGACGTCTTCAGTATTTTTTTCTCTTCTTTCTGCTGTTTCTAGGGAAACCACTTTCAAAAACCATTTGTAGAAGACAGATACATGTGAGCATTCCCCACCCCCAAACTGATACAAACTCATATGGAAGGGCTGGTAGGAATTTTTTTTTTAAGTTCACTGAAATTCCTTTCTTCTCTGATCCTAAGTCATACTCTAACAATCTTGGATTAGTAAAATAGGTATGATTTTTCTTTTCATTTTCTTTTGAAAACCTAGCAAGCAAAACAGCCACCATACCAGCACCAAAGCTAGCACAACAAGATTCAGAGAGGAGAGGAGACCATCCCAATCTGAAATACATGGAGGTATCTGCCTGGCACACTTTCTCACATGGCCCCAAGTAGCATCCTCTATTGAGGGCGCTTCTCCTTGCCCTCACCGTCAACCACATTAAGAATTCCTCCCTTGGTGCAGAGTGGTGGGTCAAGGCTATTAATTATGCATTGTTTCCCTTTCTGAGATGGTTGTAGAGAGGAGGGGAAGGCAGGAGGGAATATGTTTTAATCACCTCTGCTGCTCTGAAAGAATTCCCACAGATGATCTTCAGCTCCACAGCATAAAGCCGCCCCCACCTGCATGCCTCCCCCCTCCTTGTGTGAAACGGAAGCCAGCCTGCCTTGCTTGTGGCCTTTCACTGTGTGCTTATTGTGCAATTAAGAGAAATTCCTGATGCTGATGGGTCCAGGCCATCCTGCTAGCAAGGCAGTGGGAGAAAAACCCAAACAAACAAAAAACAAAACCCCCAAAACCCAGAGGCATTAAATTGAAGTGAGGCCTGCTGGTTTCCAGGGTGACTGGGTCAGCTCAGTTGCAGGGTGGTGCCTTTCTCTCCCCTAGTTCTAGTCTGTTGTAATGGGACTCTGGTGAGGCCTTCATGGGAAATGGCCTGAAGGATCCAGATTTAAGCTGACCGAGACCAAAAACTGCAAGCCTGCTGGCTTTCCTCCCCAAGGATCAATCTCAAGAGACTATAACACCTAGGCGAAAGCTTCAAGTAGCTGAAAAAGACTCCTCTAAACCTCGAGTCCTGCAGTCTGTAGAAATGAGAGTCCCTTTCTCCTTATTTGTGGGACAGCAGACTCTTCATTCCTTTTCTTATTTCACAATCATACTTAAAGCACATGCAGTTGGCACATGTCATTTGTGTAAGAAGACAGAGATGGGCCATTTGGAAACTGTAACTTTACCTCATACAACTAATGCCAGCGTAGGATCAACACAATGAATTAATGTTCATCTCTCTTCTGCTTGCAGATGTCCTTGAGGGTTATAATGGAACAATTTTTGCATACGGACAGACTTCATCAGGAAAAACCCATACCATGGAGGTAAGTTTGCACTAACAGTGTGTGAGTGCTTCAGCAATGCTTGAGATGCATCGTGGCAGCAGAGATGGGTAGGTTCAGCCACACTGCTCTGTCCTTGAGGAGTCTTGAAGTGCCGACGAGCAGTAAAGTCTCAAGAATTTAGTTTTCAAAAAACCTTTATTGAGCTGTCTGTCCAAAGGCCCTGGATTAGATCCCCAGCATCTCTCTCTCTCTCTCTCTCTCTCTCTCTCTTTCTCTCTCT
>NW_022196897.1:36962645-36963914 GCF_008632895.1 Mastomys coucha
CTCTCTCTCTCTCTCTCTCTCTCTCTCACACACACACACACACACACACACACACATCACTGCTGCTTCAACCATTATGAATAGGTAATTAGTAGTATGGATTCTTGTGGACTGCAGTTCACCCTAACAGACAGGACCTGTTGCAAAAATCATTTGGTCGATTCCCATGTGGAGGGCCTCTGAGGAAAGCAGTCCCTTAAGAATAAATTAAAAGCAAAACAAAGCAAAACCCTGTAGGTCAGAGACTTAAAGAAATTTGGACTACAGGTAGACTTTTTTTTGACTTGCATGATGTCTGTCTATTTGAATGTATCTATGCATGTCTGTATGTATAAATTTATCTTTAAAATGAAATAATTAAACATAATTCTAACTTTTTGATGATTGTGGTTTTTCCATTTTCTTAGATTGAACACTGAAGATTTTTGTAGCACTGATTGAATTTAGCAGAAACTGTAATTTCCCAGAGCAGGAATTTTCATGCTCTTGTTTTTGTCTTTGTATTTTTTTCTTTATTTTTATTGCTTGGACTTCCCCAGCACCTTATACATCCTAAGCAAGTGCTTTGCCACTGAACTATGCCCGTAGCTTTTGTCCATTTTTTTGTTAATATGTATTAAAAGTGGCTGTCACTGAGAAGAGGCCCCACAAAGTATTTGTTAAAACAGTACCAGTGTGGTGGCTCTGCCCACCCTGTGTATTTGGGGCTAGGTTCTCCAGTCAGCCCCAGGGCACTTTGCCCACAACCTGAATGAATATGAACTGATATGCCCTTTCTGATGCAAACTGGTAGGGCACTCACCAGGACTGTGTAGATACTGTGAGAGATGGCCTTACTCATGCTTTGATTGCGGAGCTTGTGGCTTCAGGCTATCTTCTAAACAGGAACTCTTTATTGCCCCCTTTTTCTGCTTTTTACCAGGAGTTCCTGAAGGCCTCTGGTGCTAGATAATTTGTCTAAAGCAGCAGTTCTCAACCTGTGGGTTGGGATCCCTCTGGGGGCCACATATTCAGATATCTTGCATATCAGATATTTACAGTGTGATTCATAACAGTAGCAAAATTACAGTTATGGAGTAGCAACAAAAATAATTTTATGTTTGGGGGGTCATCACAACATGAGGGACAAATATATTAAAGGGTTGAGGCATTAGGAAGGTTGAAAGCCACTGTTCTAAAGGCTAGGCCTACCTGACAGGTGAGATGAGGTGAGGTGAGGAGAAGAGAGAGAAAAGAGGAAAGGAGAGGAGAGGGGAGGGGAGGGGAGGG
>NW_022196897.1:36964507-36981089 GCF_008632895.1 Mastomys coucha
GAGGAAAGGAGAGGAGAGAGGAGGAGAGAAGAAAGGAGAGGCGAGGGAAGGGGAGGGGAGGGGAGGGGAGGAAGGTTATATGAAACAGAACCACAGAGTGAGTTTGGAGAATTCAGCTTACAAGCCAGCAGGGTAGGATGAATCCTTAATCCTTCAAACTAAGGTTTGTTCATTTATGAATCCCTCCTGGGAACAGCCCTGAGACGGCTGCTGCAGAATAGATTTAGCTCATGAATCATTCCTATTGAAGAGGAGATTTCAAAGGCGCAGGGCTAAACTCTTCCTGGCTCTGTGCACTGATTGGAGCATGGGCTGGGATACTGGGGATCTCATTTCTGTTGTGTTGACTCTCTTTTGCCCATTTTGCAGAAGACAAAGCAGTTTGGAGACTGTGCAAATTAAACATGAGGTTCATTTGCCTCTTCTTCTCCATCAGGACTACTGCCCAACACATGGGTTACATTAGCTAGTTGTCTACGCACCTTGCTCCCTAAGTAGTACATTCCAGAAGATCTGGCCTTGGTGTGTCCATGGCCCCACTTTGGCCCCCCATTTTTCTCTCAAGGGCAACCGGGCTCTGATCTTGTAGGTACTAGTGAAATTGTAGTTGCATACAATCTCAGCCCCACTTCTGCTGAAGGTGAAGGATGGAGGACTGACAGAGAGGAGAGAGCGGGAGAGGGAGAGAGTGTTCCTTTGGGATCTCAAGAGGGAACCCATCAGTTTTTAGGTTTTGAAAAATGAGTAAGGTGTTATGTAACTTGAAAGAATACTTTACTATTTTAAATCACCGAACTATTAGGGAATGCTTACAAGAGTGAATTTTAAGCTTTTGGGATTAATTTATCATTGACAAAGTAAAGTATTTTGCTAAATGTCAGAAACTTAAAAACTGTAGACACTGAGAGAGACTGCCCTGCAGAGGAGGATGCCAGAGCAAAAGTGGGTGGTTGTAGCTGATGGGGAAAGACTGTGGTGGTCCTGTGCTGCTGTGGGGACACTTGAGCCTTTGGGGCCTTGAGCACACTCCTGAGGGACCTCAGAGGAGCTGGACTCCATACCGTTCTCATCTGACTTCCCCAGATTCTATCATCTATGCGTGTTTGTCAGTCATCATGAGTTACTTCTCTTTGTTGTGACCTCTGCCTGCAGCTGGAAGGAGTTGGCTGAACCTTTTCCATGTTACCCAGCCCCCATGCTGGATCCTGCTGCTCTGTGGGTGCTAAGAGGCTGGAGGAGGGTAGGGGTCTGTTAAACGGAAGCCAGGGGAAGGGGATTGCTGCAAGCTAAAGTTAGAGACTGTAGGAAACAGAAGTTCAAGACCCTGGAATGCAATTAAATAAGAAATGTTCTGCAGGCATTGTGTCTTCTAAAAGGAGGATTTTGTATATTCAGCATACACACAGAGATCTTTCAAAAGCATTCAGAAGGGATGTTAGCTCTCAAGTGAGCAGACGGTCACATTTTAAAGCATTCTTTTTTTAATTCCTCAATTTTCTGTCTGATATCCAGTGGTGTTGCCCTTATCTTCTATTAAACAAGAACAACACATAATCCTCCATAAAACTAGAAAGATTAGCTTCTCATGATACTGCATTTAAGGGGATTTTCAGGTAAAATAGGACTTACTGGGCAGTATTGGTCCTGAGGATGGTAGGCACCATCATGCAAGGTGGACTTCTCAGGAGAATATGCAGGTTGGTGGAGAGGATGTTGGGCGGCTGGCTGCAGACAGGCTGAGGGTGGGACTTGTCTTACCACTTGGTCTATTGTTTGGAAAGGATGATGCTTGGTCCCTGCACCCAGTGGCCCTCTTCAAGCATGCTGGAGACACCTTGTGCTTTTCTTTCTGTTTAGAGGGATGTCTGGAAGCCATAGGAATCCTGTAGTCGTTCCAGCCACCTTGAAAACCTGCCTAATGATTCTGAACAAAATAAAGAGTATATGGTGCTCAAATGTTGTTGGCTTCTTGCTTTACCATCTACAGTGTTTGAGGAAACTGGACATCAAGGAGGTCACTGGGCAGAGAGCACAGAGTCTTGAGTGGCCAGTGGACCATGTCCTGGTTTTCCTTCTGGATTTGCTCCTGGAAGGCTGTATTCAGTTGAAAAAGTTTCTGGAGAGAGTTGTACAGAGCACAGCTGTCAAGTGTCCTATTTAGTCCCTCAGAGGAGTGATAGGCAGCAGCCCACCTCTCTCTACTGTGTCTCTCCTCTCTTAGCCCTGAGCCATACTACACTTTGGCTGTCTCTGATAGGGCATGCTTGCTCTCAGTTCCTGTTTTTACTGCTGCCAGCTTAGCCCTGCTGTCCACAGCCTCTGCCCAGTCTAGATCTCAATCATCCTGCACACTCTGGGGCTCCTAAGGAATCCATCTACTGCCTCAGCTGGAAGGGCCTTCATGGTCCCTGAATTCACCCTTTTTCGTAGCCTGTGACCACATTGTATCTGTGTATGTATGTTTCATCTGGAAGCAGTATGATCTTTACACACACACTCACACCTGCACATACCTTCACACACCTGCACACACAGACACACACACATGCACACACACACACACGCACCCCCACCCCCCATACACGCACGCATGTGAGCACACACACATGAGCACGCACACACAGACACACAGACACACGCACCCACACCACCCCATATGCGCACACACATGAACACACACATGCACGAACACTCACACGCACGCACACACACACACTCACACACACATGCTTGTGTACATACACAGAAAGGCATTTGTATATATTATACATTCACTTTCCATATATGTCACACACAGGCATTTTACATGTATCACATACATCTCCCACGTACATTATTTAGACACAGATACATCTACTTATGCAGGAATATTCCACATGTTTAAATATATGCAAAACACATTCCATATATGTCACACAGAGCATATATTGTTCAGACATCCTCTATATGCATGCATCACACACAAATACATTATATATACATAGATATACACACACACATACATACACACACATACAACTCTTTTCACACTGTCACACAACAGACACATATCTCATATATATCACACCCTCCCCTATATCACACATATGTTCCACATGTCCATATATGTTTGCCATAGCAAATGTATATACTATTTAATACCACACACATACTCCCTGCCCCAGGTTATTTTGGCAGGCTAATTTTATATCAGGAATCAATAAAAGATGATCTGTTGGAAGAGAACCATCTAGGAAAGAAATTTGAGTAAAGTATAAATGGCTTTTAGATTACCAGTTATACTGTGGTTTTGGGTCACAGAGAAGAAGCTGTCATGGATGATCATGGATTAGGTTTTGTTGAAAAGACTTGATTGGCTGAGTGGGTAGTAAAATTTAACTGGAAGAAAATCTGTCTTTTAATCCTAGGGATTCTCTTTCTTTCTTCCTTTCTTCCTTCCTTCTTTCCCTCCCTCCCTCCTTCCTTCCTTCCTTCCTTCCTTCCTTCCTTTCTCTTCTTTTCTTTTCTTTTTCTTTTCTTTCTTTTTTTTTTTTTAAAGAATCCTAGGGATTCTTTTGCCAGTAGTTTCTGCATGTAGAGCTTGTGGCTGTGATCTGTTTAGCTTGTGTTTATGATGACCTATGTGATTTAAATGTGATCAGGATTGAAACTCTGAAGCTCAGCTATTTGGTGCTGTTTTCCTAAGACACCATAAGGCAGCAGCCTGGAGTAGGGCTTATAACTTCCTAGGTCAAGTGGGCCCCACTCCAGCTCAGTGAGGACCTGTGGGGAGCTGAAAGTTATACACTAACATGTATTGAGTCCTTCCTGAGGCTGGGAACACTTCATATATTCTATTGAGCTCTGCACTAATTCTATGCAGTAACCCCTGAGAGTTAGGCCAACCCTATTTTTAGTGTGTCTAGAACCAAACTAAAACACAATGTAAATACATCATTTGATTTATTGTTCTTGATAGATGAGGGCAGCATGCCAAAAGAGCCAGATGAGAGAGTAGCCAGGCATATCTGAATTCTGCATTCCTATTGCTTATAGTAGAGTAGGGAGTCAGGGGTCAGATGTGCTGAGAAATTGAGATACCAAGTGCTTGGTGGCACATCTTTAATGCCTCTGTCCATGTGGGTTTTTGCTCTTGCAAACTCAAATGTTGACTTAGAAGTTCCTTTTAGGAGAGCACTGTGTGATGAATACCTGGAGGAAAAAGAGGATTAATCGAGGGGAAAAAAAGGTGGCTTTCAGGGCACTGGGCAGATGTGGACCAGGTGTCTGTGAGAATCTGTGAAGGCTGCTGACTGGGCAGATGTGGACCAGGTGTCTGTGAGAATCTGTAAAGGTTTCTGGGCATCCCTGAGGACTGAGGAGAAAACTGGCTTTTGTGTTACTATTTCTAGAGTTTTGTAACTTCCTAAAAGTCTAAAATCTCCTTCAGGTACCCCATCCCTGTAGATCTCTAGGCTGTGTTCGTGGCATATAGGTTGTTTAACACTTGGGAGAGGACTTGAATACTCATTTCACTGTAAGATTCAGAGAAGATCCTGTGGAGTTGTGTACTTAAGCTCCCACCAAGGCCAGGGCTTTAAGTACTTCAGGATCCCTTTAGTGGGAATTGTTGGATATTATCTCTTCCATTCCCTCCCATAGGTCATCTACATCTCAATACTCAAGGCATCTCTTGACAACCCTCATAGATAGAAAAAGAAATTCTGGGCATAAAAGTGTATTTAGTTATGTTCAAAAGAGTATTTATCCCTCCATCTGGTAATAAAAGTGGGAAAAAGGAATGTAAGAATACCCTTCAAGTCAATTTAAGTATTAAAAGGAGTAAAAACATATTTAGAACAGTTCAGTCAGAGATTATAGATTTCAAAAAGAGATCAATGGAATGGATTTTCTTGGCTAGTCTGTAAAATGATCCTGAAGAAGGTATTTTTGAGAGTAAGGATTTTAGAAAATCTTAAACAATGGTTGAATCTATCCATTCTCAAGCAGATTTTATTTGGGATTAGCTTATTTTGACTTGTTTTCTGGCCAGTCTCTAACTATTACAGGTTAAACTAAGGCATGCTTATTTGCCTCCTGTCTTCTTCCTCCCATGGTTTCACTGCTTCTGTGTGTGTGGATTCACACAGGAGGAGAGATGGTCCCTGCCTCCACTTCCCTCACATAGCCAGGATAGCCCTCTGCTGGAAACAGAGGGGAGCTCCACAGGGAACCAACAGCCTCTGTGTGTGTGTGTGTGTGTGTGTGTGTGTGTGTGTGTGTGTGTGTGCTCGAGTGCGTTCTTCCTGTTTTGTAGGTTCTGCTTAAGAAGCCCTGGGCTAAGCCAGGACTTAGGCCCATTTCTAGCCTTCTCTACCAATCGTTCTAAAAACTTCTGTTTGTTGTACAGAAACAAAGAAAACATGACCCACAAAATCAACTTGGATTTTACAGATTAAATGACAGTGTTTGGAAAAGGCAGACACCCCTGCTCCTCTCCTCTGTGTTCGCAGCACTCCTTTGATTGCTCTGTGTCTTCTGCTCATAGGGAAAGTTGCATGATCCTCAGCTCATGGGTATCATACCGAGGATCGCACATGATATTTTTGATCACATCTATTCCATGGATGAGAACCTGGAGTTTCATATCAAGGTGAGTACTTTTTACTAAGAACAAGACAGGCCACTCGGCCCCAAGTCATATTACTCAGTATTTCTCCGTTTATATAGATATACAAGATGGTTTCTTTTAATTCAAGTGTCATTCTGTTGGAAACAGACCCTATGGTTAATAATTTTGGTCAATACTAAGCATTTGGATTGGTTTGCTTGAAATAGGAACATTAAAAACATACAAGCCCCCTTTAGGATGGAATCATCCTACCCATTGCCTGGATTCTCCCCTTTTCCCTATGCGTTTCTGTGTGTGGGTCAGGACACTATTCCCCAATGTGAGTTCCCTGGAACATAATCCCCAATGTGTTACCCATAGGGAGGATGCCAGAGAAAAGCATTATATGGCCAAATAAACTTGGAAAATAGTTTTTTGACCAGGGTTAAACTTACCACCAGTTCAAATGCTGTCGTGAATAGTGTGGCTCTCAGAAGCAATGCACACCCCTGCTGTCTTGAGTAGTGTGGCTCTCAGAAGCAATGCACACCCCTACTCCCTTGGTAATGACACACTCATCCCTCTCTGGGAAGTGTTGGCAGGGAATTCGCCGGCCTTTTTTCTCTTCCTCTTTGCTATTATTTTATTTTAACCCAGAAATGCTAATCTTGCTTAAATTTGAGTTGAAAGGGAGACCTCTACTCTATTATTATTTCTGTTGAATTATAAAATTTGAACTTCTTTGTAAATTCCAGAAGGCTACTTGTTTAAACAAAGAGACGTGTCATAACGAGACTGTGCGGCAGTGTACAGCAGGCTGTGGAGATTAGAGAATTACAGCCTTGGATTTTCCTTTGTTTGTAAATTAAAAAAATGAGATATAGTTCATATGGCATAAAATCCATCCTTTAAAAATACATTTTTGTGGAGCTTAGATTATTTCCCAAACTGTATCATCATTGTTCTTATGTAACTCTTTAATATTTCCACCACCCCAAAACACACTACCTGTACCCCTACTCTTCTCTATTTTCACTTGCCTTTTTATTCTAAATTTCGCTCTCTGTTTTGTTGAGTGTGGTCTTGGGCAGGATGGCAGCCCTTTGATGAATGTTCTGTGTTTCCAATCCTATCTTCTCCTAGGGAGGGGATGGCTGGCCAGTCTAGAGCAGTCCTAGCCTTGCTTCTGTGTCCCCCAGATACATACAATGTCTGCTTCTCCATCTTTGTGCCTAGAGGGGCTGAAGGGCAGGGAGGAGAGAGGCTGTTCTAAGAAGGCAGGGTAGCTCAGTGGAGAGGCTGTCCTGAAGACCTGAACCTTGGCACACGGGACCCAGTGGGTTAGTAATGAGGAAGCAGAAGTTCAGGCACAGACAGATGCTTCAAGTTACAGCCCTAGCACCAACTGATACTTGGTACCTTTTCATTGTATTAGGCCTCTTGCTGGCCTGGCTACATGGCTCAGTGGGTAAAGGCATTTGCTGCTAAGCTTGACAATCCAAGTTTAATCCTTGAGCACCACATGTGGAAGGGGAGAACTTCCTCCTACAAATTTTCCCCACATGTGCACCTTCCCACACAAAATAAATAAATGCAGCAATCAAAAAAATTTAAACCTCCCCTTATTTATTTCTCCAATAAGCTGTTCCTAAATTTACACTTCAAAAAGCCATTGCTGTTTTTTGCACAATTACGAGCTACACCCAGCACACCGTGGTCTCCTCCTTGCTGAAAGCTTTCTTCTCTGAGCCTAGCCAGGCTTCCTTATGTATGTCTGGGGATACGGAGCGTGTTGCTTTGATGGGATCAAGATTTAGAAGCTTAGTACTCCTTTAAGGCTGTTTATGCTGACACACTTTAAACTACTGTAGAGGTCTTAAGTGATAATCCTGAGTAAGATGTTAAACCAATTACTTCCCTGGAAATAGTGTCTTGTGTCAGAATCTTATTACGATTAAGAATGGCTCTGGCTTGAAGTGGTGGGGGGAGGGAGGGAGAATATTCCTTCAGTCTCTAGAATCAAATCTTATCGTGCAGGCTCCCATTATGCATTCTCAGTTAAACTTGCTTTTCTATTAATAAGAATTGTAAGTGGACAAGTTAGTTGTGTGGTCTCTGCATTCTGAACTTACATGCTAATATGCTAAACTGAAAGGGTCTGTCTGGTTAAGGCAATATTAATATTAATTCTTAACCGCCCCCCCAAAAGCTAAAGCTTGAGAATAATTATTTAGAAGGCTTCCTTTCCCTTCCACAGTCTAATTATCTTTTGTTTGGTTTTGATTTTTGAAAAGAATATCTTCTGTAGCGCCTGCTGGCCTTAGATTCACAACAATCCTCTCACTCAGCCTTCTAATCTGGGATCATGGGCATAGCTACCACACCTAGCCAATCGTCTTTATTAAGCCACATTTGTTCCCAATACTTCACAGACCCCACACCTGGTGGCTTCATCAGTATCTTCTCAGGTATCTGTCTGAGCTCCTGTAATTCCAAGCATCCTTAGCCTCGCCTTGTTTCCTTCATGCTAATGTGTAAGCTGTGTTCCCGTGGATCTGACGAGGCTGTGGCATCATGCAATTGGGTAAAGTCTACTATGTTTGACCATCACTTGTTTAGGATACTTTCTCTTATGGCTATTACCACACATGGATATTTGCTTGGTATTCAGCTAAGGTTAAACTTGGGTCCTCTTGTAAGAGGCTAGCTAGCAGCCGGCATAAGAAATACCGGGGACCAGAGGAGTCAGAAGTGTAGAGGTAGAGAATAGTCCATGGTTGACATATGGGTAGGTCACAATGGCCAAGCCAGAGGGAACACACGAGGGGGTCTGTGGCTCTGTGCTCAGGACTCTGACCTTTCCCTTGGTGTCCCCTCTTCTCAGCCACAGTGAAAGCTTTCATGAGTTTGATAGTGATGTTTTTAAAATGTGGTATGATATTTCTCTTTCAATTTCAATTTGTCTTTAACTAGGTTTCCTATTTTGAGATCTACTTGGACAAAATAAGGGACTTGCTTGATGGTAAGTTCCACCTGAATGGGCTGTGTTTGCTCTTTAGTTGAAGATCAGGGGCCTTGAGATGAGTTAGCATGCTTCTGCCTGGACAGCTGATGAAAATTTAGAGCAATGTTTGCCTTCAGGCTGTGTGCTCTTCCCAGCCACAGCTTAAACTTGCTTCTTTTTTTAACCATAGCTGTTCTTCTTGGAGCACGGGGTTTTTAACTTCCCTTTTCCTTCTTTGCACGCCATCATTTTCACCACCACAGTGTCCAAGACCAACTTGGCTGTTCATGAAGACAAAAACAGAGTCCCCTATGTAAAGGTATGCAAAGACTTGGAACAATGCAGCTAACTTCTCTCTGGTCACTGTCCAAATACTACATGAGATGCTAGAAAGAGAATATCCAAAAGGCATAATTATCTATAATATTGATATGGCCATAAAAATCAATATTTAGTTTCTTCAACTGTAGTTTTCCTATATGCAAATTATTATTATTATTATTATTATTATTATTATTATTATCATCATCATCATCACTATCATCACCATTGTTATTATTATTTGCTGGGAATCTAATCCAGTGTTTCATGTATAAGCTATGAGCTATTATACCCAGCCCTCTTTATGAAATCTATTATTTAAATTTTAATATTTAGTATTTAAAAGAGGTTTTGGGATTGAATGCAATGGTATATGCTGTGCACCTCACAGAAATCTATTGTAGCATTGTCTACTGTGTGATGGCTGAAATGGTGAATGATGGAGGGTGAGGCAGTACATCCTCATTTCTTCCCCTCTCATAGATCTTCTTCTTTTAATTTCTGCCTCCTGAAAGCATTGCTTTAGGGTATGAGCATGAGCTTAAAAAGCATTTCCTCCAGCTTTACATCTGGCTTTCCCAGGGCTAGCTCATAATTCTCTTTAATGTAGAATCCAAGCCCCAGGCAAGGGGGAATCCTGTTGGTCAGCATCACAGCCTTTCTGTTTAGCTGTACCTTTAGGGGAGAAAGGATGCTTAGCTGCTTTGAGATGCTGTTGCTTTGCAACCACTGTAATGGCTGACCTGACCAGCCTTTGACTCTTGCAGGGGTGCACTGAGAGGTTTGTGTCAAGCCCGGAGGAGGTCATGGATGTGATCGATGAGGGCAAAGCAAATCGACATGTGGCTGTGACAAGTAAGTGTGGGGGGGTGATGTCTATGCTGTCACATAGCATAGCGATATCCACCCTCTTTACAGGATGGCTGGGTGATGAGGATGTGGGGGAAGGTAGCAGAGAGCAGTGAACCAGCAGACCCCAGCCCCTGTGCTGCACTCTGAGGTCTTGAAGCATTGCCTGAGATTCCTTGGGTTCTGATAAAAGGCTTAGAAAGCAAATCCAAGCTAATCAATTCATGTCAAACACAAGGAAAAACAGTTGGAAGTCTACCTCTGTAGAGGGCAGCTTCCAAGAAGTCCTTGCAGCATGTCTCACAGCAGGCACACTTATATGCGCTAATGTGCCAGGTAGCTTTTGCCCAGGTGTCTCATCCCAGGGAGTTGTATGTATATATCAGAGCGGCAGAGGCTCCTTAAAGAGACTAGTGCTGTCTTTTTCAGAGGGATGTGGACAAAGGAGTGTAAGTTTATACAGAGCTGAAGGATCTAAGAATTTCAAGTTCAGAAGAGAAAAAAAAAATCAGGAGAGGATGTGTGGGCAGTGAATTCATTGATGCTCTGGGTTCTGATGTTGAGGAAGATACAATGCACTGCTGACCAACTGTCACTGGTACACAGGCTTGACCAACTGTCAGGACTCTAAGCCTGGCAGCTGGGTACACAGGCTTGACCAACTGTCAGGACGCTAAGCCTGGCAGCTGCCCCAGGTGAAGCCTGATGTCAAGGAAGGGAGTGAAGGTACTGTATAGAAGAGATTCAAGCAGTTAGTTGGTGACTGGTCTAGACCTTTCTAAGAGCTGGTCTAAGGCTCCTATGTGGACGGGCTCCAGTTCTGTGATTCAGAACTGGAATTCTTAGCCTCTTCTTTACCCCACAGCTTGTGAAATGACGATCATGTACGCGGCAGTTTTCAGAGCTGACCTAGGCTTGCTCACAGTGTAGGAAACACTGCTTCTTGGTGTTCTGCCCGAAACTCGCATGTACACAACAAAACTTTATTGCTGCGTTTCTTAAGCCGCCAGTCATGAATTATGCACAGTGTACCAGAACTGGCTGCCAACTTCAGAGCTGGAATCTAGAATGTTAGTAGTGACCTTATCATTCTGTCAAGTTTTTTTCCACATTATTTGTGTGTGTGTGTGTGTGTGTGCATTCACTAGAGTGCATGCTCACGTGTGCATGCATGCTGTGTAGATGTGTACATGGAAGCTAGGGAGAACCCACTCCTGAAGGTTTTCCTCTAATATGTGGAAATTGAACTCGGATGTCAGGCTTGACAGTGAGTGTCTTTACCCATTGAGTCATCTTACCAGCTCTGGTTTCTATTTTAGTGTGGTAAGTATATTTAACAGTGCTCTGTTGCTAAGTCCACTTGCATTGTGGGCTACATCTCACCATCTCACTGTGTGTGTCTCCACAGTGCTCCATCTTCCCCAGCTGAGACCTGAGCTCAGGGACCTTTGCAGCAGGTGCTTCATGGGCTGTCCTGTCTCCCAGCTCCAGCTTTAATTTTTAAGATCAGTTTGACTATTCCAAATGTTGTGTGATTTTGTAGATTTTTAAAAGTTTAGGATAGATGCTTTTTATTTCTGTAGATAGTATCATTGAGATTTTGATAGTCATATTTGGCTAGATTATTTTGGCAACAAATTTACATCTGTTTTTTGTTTTTTTTTTGTTTTTTCGTTTTTTTTGTTTGTTTTTGTTTTTTCGAGACAGGGTTTCTCTGTGTAGCCGTGGCTGTCCTAGAACTCACTCTGTAGACCAGGCTGGCCTCCAACTCAGAAATCTGCCTGCCTCTGTCTCCCAAGTGCTGGGATTAAAGGCGTGTGCCACCACCACCCTGCCTGTTTTTTTTTTTTTTTTTTTTTTTTTTTTTTAAATGTGTATGAATGTCTGTAAGCAGGATCACATGTGGGCTGGCCCATGTTCATGTGTGCATATTTTGTGTGCCTGTGTATAAATGTCTGTAGATCTGAAGTTGATATTGTATATCTCTTTGGCTCGATCTTCATATTTTATTTTTATTGAGGCAAACTCTTTACGGACACAGTACTTAACAGTTTCAGCTAACCCAGCTAGCTCTGAGCCCCCTCTGTTTCTGCCTCTCCAGTACCAGGATTACAGATAATTGCCATGCCTGACCAGCTTTTAAATGGGTTCTGGGATTCCAAACGCCAGTCCTCATGCTTGCTCAGCAAGCTTTATCTATTAAAGCCATTTCTTCAGCCCCAATTTTGATATCTTAACAGCATTTAATCTTCTAATAAGTGATCATGGGTTATGTTTCCTGTTCATCTCTATCTGCTTTAATATCTTTAAGTGACATTTTGTAACTTTTGTCATAAAATCTGTCATTTTCTTTAAGTTTATTCCTATTTTATCCTTTCTATTGCTAATGTGAATAGATTGTTTTCTTAATTTTTTTTTTTTAGGTCAGGAATGGAAACGTAAATGGTTTTTACAAATTGATTTTTTTCTAGCATGTAGCACTGCTAAATTTATTTACTTGTGATTTTTTAAAGTGGGATCTTCAGAGTTTTTAAGGAACAATCTGGTGAGGTGCTTTCTTTCTTGTTTTTGTTTTTTTTTGTGTGTTTTTCGAGACAGGGTTTCTCTATGTAGCCCTGGCTGTCCTGGAACTCTGTAGACCAGGCTGGTCTCAAACTCAGGAATCCGACTGCCTCTGCCTCCCAAGTGCTGGGATTAAAGGCGTGTGCCACCACTGCCTGGCTGGTGAGATGCTTTCTGAGGCCTGGTGAAAGTTGACTGTGACACTCACTGGGTTCTGCTGAAAGGGGAAGCACTTCCCTTTGTCTCCTGACCGTTTAATCTGGGAGGCCAATGCATATGTAACATGGGTCATAGAGGAATGTGTCTTAATCTTCCTTGAAGGAAGCGTGTGGTAGGTCTGGGAAGCTCAGGCTACACACATGGGTGGGACAGACTGGATCAGGCACTACACTGTAGTAAAGTTCCTGGACTTCCACAGGAACAGCAAGGAAGCTGTGAGCTTCTTGGTGGTTGAGACAGAGTAGGGTATGGGACATGGGGCTTCTGGCAGACCCTGAGAGTCTGTTAACTTAAAGTGCTGAACAAGAATGTTAGGTGAATTCCTTTGTTACTTGAAGGCATTGTAAATCTGTCCTCGCTACAATGAGTGGGGTTTTTGTTTTTGTTTTGTTTCTTTTTAAAAGAAGAAACAGTGGCCTCAGATACATCCCCAAATTGGCTTCACTGACTGCAGAGAGCTGCAGCGGGGTGACATGATTGGCTGTGTTTTAAAGACTAGGTTTGCTACCTGTGCTTCAGTGCCCTCTGCAGATCAGAAAACCATTTTCCTTTTCAGACATGAATGAACACAGCTCTAGGAGTCACAGTATCTTCCTGATTAACATTAAGCAAGAGAATGTGGAGACTGAAAAAAAACTCAGCGGGAAGCTGTATTTGGTTGATTTGGCTGGGAGTGAAAAGGTAATTGGTTCTTATTTATATTATCTATAATTTCCCTCTGTTATTTGTTCAAGTGTACAGTTGTATAAGTTTTGTGTCTTTTACTTCCTAGTTTAGAGGTTTAAAACATCGAGGCCTGGTACTGTCTGGTTTCTTTGCGGTCTCATGTCCCGTAGGCTGAGTGAGAGTGTCCAGTTCCTGTCAGAGGCATGTGCACCAGAGGCTCAGATTCATTTATGCTTTGTAACCTATGGCATTAAGCAGGTGTTAGTATGACTTAGCCTGGCAAGGCAGCTGCACAAAAGCGGGATGGGGGCCCTGAGGATGGATGGAGCCATCTGTTGTATGGATCGGTTGGCCCTGCTTCTGCACCATTGCCTTGCTGAGGGAAGGTCTGGAACCTGCGCTCTGCTGATGTTCCTATCCAATGGCAGTGTGTTTGAAGTAACAGGTCTCATATGAGAGGCATTGGGTCCTCTGGGTTGGGAAGTCTTCTTTGGTTTTGTTATGATCCTCTCTCCATTACCTGTGCTCTGTTCTATGCTCCCATGCACTGGCTAAGACCACACCCAGAATCACTACTCTTTCCACACCAACCCCTTTCCTCAGAACCAGGGGATGCTCCCGCGGCCACACTCTGGCAGGGCACAACCTCTGCATCATAGAGCCAGCACACATGCACAATTCCTATTTCTGCCATCATCAGTGACATCAGCTGGGTGTCCTCATCAGGGCAGGCCCTGAAGCTCTGTCAGTCTCCCTAGCTGTACAGGTGATTACCACTGATTGCCTCACACTGCTAAGTTCCTGAACCCTAACTATGGCTACAGACCTCCCCGTAAGTCATGGTGTTTGAATTGTCCTCTATACTTGGCTGGACACCTCAAATGTTATGTGTGTCGGCTGGCCACACTCTCAGCCACTCATCAGGATGAAGGGAGCACATTGTCCAGATCTAGACTGACTGCTGACTGGACTGCCATGCTGGGTACAGGCCCATTCAGAGAGCCATGTGCCGATGAGTTATTTAGGGCTGAAATATACCTGACAACTGCCTCCCACTGGCAGTTGCTGCTTTTTGTTAAAGGTTCTAATGAGGTGTTTCCAGCATCCCTGCTTGTTTTGTTTTGTTTTTTTTTTCCTTCATGTTGCTCTTCCTGGATGAGTCCATATGAATGTACTGTCTTGAGAACAGAGCTCTGGGCTTTCGATCCTATCATCCCAAAGGGCCATCCTTCTCTTAGGGTGCCTTCTCTTAGGATGCCTTCTCTTAGGGAGCCTTCTCTGGGGCTCATTGTCCTTGCCTGCCAAGGAAGGTGATGGATGGTCCCTGCTTTGAATATTTCATGGAGTTAAGATGCTCAAATTAGAGATCATCTAAAAATGCCTGTAATAGACTGCTAATTTTTGTGGCCCATTAGCCCATGATGTCTCTGTCTACAGGTAGGGTGCCCTCCACAGTTTGGGTGCAAAAGAAGCCTGGACTATTTTCAGAACCTTGCTCCTGGATGACATTCCCCTCTGTTGTTAGTGGGTGAGGGGAGTCTCCTTTACATATATTTGAATCCATTGTTGTTCTAAGTTATTTCTCCTCTTTCCATTTTTCTTTTCCATTTTTTTTCTTTTTTAGAGAGCAGCTGTTCACCCTGCTTTTATTCAGACAGCCAGGACAAATCTTACTGAATCCTTTTCCCTCCTTTAGAAAAATTGGCAGCATTTGTAAACCTCTCTATCTAGATTAAATGCTATAAATGTGAAATTATCTGTACTAACTCAGTGGAGGAGGCACTGTATATGGTGAGCTATAGAAGAAAACCCAAATTTATAAATTTATAGTGTTACACACACGTCCATGCCTTTTCATGTCTCCACAAGCCTTTTGCATTTTAGACACCCCTTCTTTCCTTTCTTTGTTCCCCACTCCCTCCTTCCATGCTATGGAAAAAAAGTAGAGAAGGAATACTTGGAACACCTGTCCCCATTCTTCAGTCTTTTGCCTGAAATTGGGGCTCATAAATGTCTTCCTCACTGTGCCATACCAGACCCCATGTAACTGGGAGGCTATGGTTTAGTCCCCCAGGGCCTAGCTCACTGTAGTGACAGCGCTTCTGGAGCCTGCTTTTCCTGGATGGATGTCCCCCAGGGAAGTCTCTACAGTTCTCCCACTTGAGCCATTCCAGCCATTCCACTAAAACCCAATTGAGAGGAAAATGACAGCGAGGAAGATCAGATCGTCAGCTTCCCTGCTCCAGAGACTGCTGGGCCGTTCTTACTCACCTTCATTCCCTGCTTCCCTAAAGGGCCTGCCTGCTGCCCCTCTGTGGGCTCCGATTTTCTGCTCTGTGCTCACATGTTCCTCACTGCCTTTTCTGTCCCTTGGTAGGTCAGCAAAACTGGTGCTGAGGGAGCTGTTCTTGATGAAGCTAAAAATATCAACAAGTCTTTGTCTGCTCTTGGAAATGTGATCTCTGCCTTGGCAGAAGGGACAGTAAGTAATCCTGTCACCATCTATTAAATAGTATTATGGGAAGCTGCCTTTGGGATTTGTGTATTCTTATTGGGATGGATTGCCACACATCCCAGACACTCATTTATTTTCCTCTTTGGAAGAGGGATTCCTGGCTGGAGTGCCTGTCACTGGGAGCTCCACTCCACTAGGAAGTATGAATGGTGTTGTTAGCTTCCTATGACATGGGTCATAGAATTGACAGTCTTTGGCAAGATCCGAAGACCTGGCTCTAAATCCTCTTTCCATGTGTTTCTAAGTTTGGCCAGCTTGCTTCTGTAGTTTTTCTTTGAATGGATTGTCAAAACCAATACTCTTTCTTTTCTTAAATAGAAAACACATGTACCATATCGGGACAGCAAGATGACTCGGATTCTCCAGGACTCTCTGGGTGGGAACTGTAGGACTACCATTGTCATTTGCTGTTCTCCTTCAGTCTTCAATGAAGCTGAGACCAAGTCCACGCTGATGTTTGGACAGAGGTACGTGTGGGGGTCTCAGAACCCATGCTCTGAGCTAGGTAATGGATCATAGGCATGAATGGCTTGGAGCAACGGTTAAAGGGGCCAATAATTATTCAGTTGCATCTAGCAGGTGACCTGTAAACTTGAGGCATTACTTAGGGAGGTAGCAGGGATTGTGTTTTCAGAAGTGGTCAGGAGTGTGCCTGTGAGAATGATGTTGAACAAAGCAAAACAAAACAAACACCCAACTCATTGGTGCAGCTACGCTTGTTCTGTGTGGACTCAAAGCCTAACCTTTAGCGCTATAGGATTTCACATGTGTAAATCTCAAGACTGATAAGCCCTTTTAACTCCAGTATTTGGAACTTGAAATCCATTGCAAAGTTATTCATAAAAACAACTAAAAA
>NW_022196897.1:36981099-37078645 GCF_008632895.1 Mastomys coucha
AAAAAAAAAAAAAACGTTAAAGGCAGAGTGAGGCATGCATAATGGAGGAAAGGAGTCCAGTGCATTAATGCTGAGAGTGGGAGGCATGAGATGTGTGGTGGAAAGGGCAGAGGATCACATCTCACTGTGTAAAGGCCCGAGTCAACGTGTCCTGCCTCTGAATGTTAGCAGATGCAAGCATGAAAGAACTAAGCAATCTTCACATGTGTGAGTGGATTCTTACCTCCCTTACCCCCCACCCCCTTTTCATTTTTTTTGAGACAGGGTTAATTCAGTGTAATCATCCCTGGCTGTCCTGGACTCTTTGTAGACTAGGCTGGCCTTGAACTCACAGAGATATGCCTGCCTTGGCTTGTGCCACCACACCTGGCTTCCTTGCCTTTCTTAACACATTCCTTTTCACCTGCCTTACCCTGCTGCCCACAGCTGACCTCTGCAGTCTTGTTTGTTCCAGACTCTGTCTTCTGAGCTGTGTGTTTTTGGGTGTTGGGTACCTAAGCTTGGGATGCTATGGACTTGGATGATCTGAGCGTCGTTAGTGCTCACTGTGCTGAGCCCAGGCAGATGTGCTGAGGTGGATTCTCCTACCATTATTACATTCGGTGCCAAACAGCTGCTGATCTATCTCTGTGTGCCTTTACTGCTTTGGGTGTTAGTGGGGTTCCCGGTGCTCCCCTGCTTTAGTCCTGGGAGTATGTGTTGTATGGTTAATGCCCAAGAAGTCATTTCAAATGGGGATGGGCTCTCAGTATGAAGAATTTCTACAGCTGTTTGAACTGCATTGCACATTGTAGAGGTTTTCTGAGAGTCAACAGGACATAGGGTTCTTTGGCTGAGGGCTGTCTAAACTATAATTGTGTTGCAATGTTGTAGAACTAATCTATCTCTTAAAGGATTGCGGTCCTTTGCTTCCTCCTGAATGACTTCCTTGAGACAGTGGCATTGTAGCAAAGTGACAACTTTGTTTCCTGGTCACTGATCTACTCTCTCCTTACTTCTTTCTGAGCCTCATATCTCTCTACTGTAGAAATGAAGTGGCTCTTTCCAAGGACTTATGGGAAGAGGAGGATATGAGTTGCCCAAGGGCTGGTACAGAGGAAGTTACTACTGATTTCAAGCTCACCTTAAATACTCTGGCAGTATTGAGGGTTTAAGAGATAGTAGTGGATAAGACTAGACTAGAAAGAAGGAACAGCATTGTAATATAAAAGACAGTTTGAATGAAATTGAATTTTACTTCTGGAACTAATGGGTAAAGAAATGTACAGGAAATTTAGGATTCCAGGAGATAAAATGTAATATCAAATATGTTTCTAGGTAAAATAGTTGGTCTGCTTCTTTTATCCGACCCTGAAGTGCATCTAGAGAATACATTTGCCATTGGCATCAGCTTTTCAGCAAGGGAGGGTACAGTGATCAATAGGTGCATGCTTACTGAACAGTGAGGCCAGTGAGCCTCAAATTCATGGCGGAGGATCCTCGGGGAGCTGTGTCATCACTGCCCCTGATCCTCGGGGAGCTGTGTCATCACTGCCCCTGATCCTCGGGGAGCTGTGTCATCACTGCCCCTAGAAGTTGACCTGGGCTTGGATCTAGTTTGTTTTCTAGTCACTAGTCTGAAATATGTGATAGTTTGTTCCTTTCTCTCTCTCCACATGTTAATTGATTCTTTAGGGATAGTGGATTTGTCCATGGGCTTTCTGTCTGCTTTACTGTTAACTATATGCCCTGAACCCAACTATACAGCAGACATGGGTCTGAACATTAGATTAGACATGGTATCTGGGAGTGAATAGGATTAAATACTGGTCTGGAAAGATGGCTCAGCAGTTAAGAGCATTGGCTGTATCTCCAGAGGTCCTGAATTCCGTTCCCAGCAAACAGAGTGGCTCGCAATCATCTGTAATGGAATCTGATGGCCTCTTCTGGCACACAGGTGTACATGCAGGTAGAGTACTCACATACATAACAAATATATAATGCTAAAAAAAATAATAAGATTAAGTACTTTGAATCCAAAAGCTGCTGGTTATGTCCCCAGTGCCAGATAACCAGTGCTCATTTTATTCTTGTTGCAGAACTGTGGGCAGCATGAATTTTATGGTTCTCCTGAGGACACGGTGGAGGTGTATATTTCTGCTGGGCTGAAATGCACTGATGTGCTGAATTAATCACAACATGTTCTTTGAAGTTGTAGAAATATAAGAGAGTCCACAGGTGCCTGAAGCACCCTAGGAAGAGCCCTGGCAGCCTGCGTTAGGATTCTCAGGGAAAATCCACCCGCTGAACTCTTATGTGATTAAGCTTGTCCCTTTAGCTCTCTGAGTGCCCAGCACTCTGCCAATACAGAGGTAGCCATTGTCTCCTGTGTATCAGAGAGCAACAGATAGTCCAGATACCTGAGAATCAAAAAGCCAATTTAAAACATTTTGTCAATTGTTTTTTTTTTCTAGACTCCAGCACGTCATTCTTTAGTTTTAAGTTACTCTTCCATATTATTTTCTTTTCTAGCATTTTTCAGAAAAGATATTTGTGACTTTCAGACATGTGAACTCACTCCTCCATTATCTTGGAAGTCTGTTTAATGTGCCTTGATTTGGTGTAGATGTCCCAGATCAGTGTGTCTTGGTCCAGCAAGAATAATTCAGTCTGTTTGTTTGTTGACTGTGAGAGGGGATTGGTGACTCAGGGAGAGTGATAGTATTTGTGTTCCTGGTGTGCACTGCTCTCAGAAGGAAACCATGCCACCTGCCATAGTGATAGCTAGACTCAGCAGAGACTGAGCAGTGTACACTTACATTCATGTTCCAAGAGTGTGTGGACAAATTACCTGCAGAGGTAGAGTGAGCAGTTTAGTGAAGACGTACACATTGGTGCATTTGACACGAAACCAAGAGTTCAGTCACCTCTGTTGGAGAACCTGTTGCTGAGACACCAGTGGGGTAATCATAGCCCTTGGAGGCAGAGATGCTGTTTGGTGTAAAGTTTAACTAGAGGCCAGTTCTTCACTGGTCACGAGAGCTTTAATTCCTCCTTCATGACTAACCTTCTCCTCAGAGGCAGGGAGCCCTTTCGAGGCCTGCAGAGTGCTTTGGAGCAGAAATAAGTTCTGAGGAAAGTGTAGCTGTTTACACAGCAGTGAGACTTAGGCAGATCAGAAGTTGTGATGTAAATTTCACACCCAAACGGCTAAGCTCTTTGATCAAAACATGAATGCAGCTATTGCTCTGACTGTGTTTTTAGATGGCTAATGTTTGCACTCAATTGACTTGAGTCAAGTGGATGACCCTGGGTAATGAGCGTGGCCCTCCTGATCATTCGGAGGCCATGAAGAGCAAAAGCAAAATGACATTTCTTGGGAGAACTGAAGACCAGAATATACACTTGTACCTGCATTTCAAGCTGGCTGCTTGGACTTGACTTAGCTTTGTGGCCCCCACAGACACATGAGCCAGTTTCCTTAGAAAACTAAGAGGAGAGTATGCTATACATCCTTCTCTGTCTCTCTCTGCATGCACCCCTCCCCCACTCTCTGCCACACAGATTTCTTCAGAAAACCCAGATAGATAGAGATAGGATACTAAACTTACCCTCCATAGAGACTACTGCCTTCTACCCTTTCTCTCTCTCCCCCCATCTCCTAACATTTCCTCTGTAGAGAATACATTACAGACTTTTCTGATGCACTGAAGGTGTGAGGTTGTCTAGAGCCTCCTTATTCAAATATGAGTACTCTCTGCAAGACCTAGAGAGCAAAGAATGATGCCAAAGTGAGAGATACCAAGAGCAAGCATCTTCTGGCTCCTTAAGGAGGCCAGAGTATTTAGAAGAGACTCTAAAGATACCCAGTGTGTTTGTCACTTAGAACTATGGCCAGCAAATATAAGCAGAAGAGATCAGTGAGGAGACAGGCAAGGGTGGGACTCTCTGAGCCACTGGCTATAGATGCATCAAGGGCTTTTTTCAAGTACACATGACGGGGATGCCTTCAAGAGTATTAGGTATGAGTGCTCAGCCTCAGCTGTTGAAGGAGACATGCTTAGTCCTCTTAAGTGTGTTCCTCTTCATGCGTAAATTGGACATTCTGGATGGGGGGCCTGAGGAGTGCTGGGAAAGGTGATGGCACTTGAGAGCAGGAAGGTGGCTGCCTTCATTCCACAGTAGATGTTTCTAATACAACCACACTGGTGTTTGCCTCCAAATGTAAGAAGGTGTTCTGGGTCTCTGATCACCGTTGGCTGCACCTGCAACTTTATTCCTCAAGGTGTTAGCTTTAAGGTCTTTAAAAACAAAAACATAAAAAAAAAACCCAGCTTCATTCCCTCCCTGGATGGGGATGAGATCTAATACCCAGATGACACACTACTGAAGTGGTATTTGAATCTCTGCAGTAAGGCATCACAGGAAAAGGTGTAAAACAGACGTCATAATAGTAGCATCTACACAGTAGGTTACCTCTTGCCAAATGGACCTTCTGTTAGAGCTGAAACAGGATTGAACAAGGACTTTTCCTGTAAGGAGCTGTGGACTAGGATTTTGCTCAGTGCTAGCTAGAGTTCCAGCTGTAAATATGCAAATGTGTCAGCACACGTTAGGGTTAATCACAGGGTCTCACAGTTTCAGTAGTAAATAGGTAGAATACAGCTCCAAAGGTCACCTGTGTGGGAGACAGTGTCCCCACCCTGAATGCCTGGACTTTGCTGCTCTAGCCATGCTGCTTGCATAACAGCAAACATCCTGTGAGACTGTACCACACTAGTGGGGTCTAATCAGTCTTAATTAGATTATCCCACTCTGTTTCGAGGCAGGGTCAATGCTTTTTGATGCATTTCTGAATAAATCCTAATTTTAAGCAATGTGTGACTGTTAGACTTCAGACAAAATTATAAAATTGGCCTTAAGAGCCTTTCAGTTCCTGCCGTCTTACTGAGTTCATGTGTGGTTGTGAATTAACTGAAATTCTTTTGGAAGCTAAGCTGGACAATAAAGACACATATCTGGGTCACGGGCACCAGGATCCGAGTTGACTTATCATGTCTAAGTATGTATAATGCTCTTTAGTATGGATCTAGGCAGTAAATATTCGGGGAAAAACAAAAGATCCAGAAACCCTCCAGTATACTCCTCCTTGCTCTCATGGCCTCTTTTTCACTAGTTGTTATTACATATCTTTATATGTTTACACACACACACACACACACACACACACACACACACACACATATTCATATTCATCAATTGTTATGCATATTCTACCTGTAACACACTCAGTCTGTGTAATGCTACTCAGATTTCAGGACTGACCGCTTGGGATCGGATGACCAAATGCTGTGCTCTTCCCTGGGGAGGATTCTTCTTTCTCTTCTCAGCAGGCCTTAGTGCCTCTAGTTCTCTGTGCAGAGTTGAGCTCTCCTGGCCTTGAGTGACAAAGAACATGAAGTTGAGTGGGTGGGAAGGTAGGAAGGATCTAGGAGGAGTAAGGGGAGGGGGAAGAATAATCAAAATACGTTGTATGAAAAAAATTCTGAAGCCAATAAGTAAAAATCTAAAACAAAACAAAACAAGGTGAAAACCATGTCAGATCCCAGGGCTGGCTGGAGACATGACTCAGGTTAAAAGCACTTACTGTTCCTGCAGAGGACCCAAGTCTCGTTCCCAGTACCTATATGGTGACTCAGCCATCTTGTCTCTCCAATTCCAGGGGATCCAAAGCTCTCTTCTGGTCTACTTGGGCACCAGGCATGCATGTTGCACACACACATACACGTATGTATGTATGTATGTATGTATGTATGTATGTATGCATGCATGTTTATATGCGTGCATACATACATTTATATATGCATTTATGTTTCTATATATGGAGGGCAAACATTCATACCCATAAAATAAATAAATGTTTCTTTTGTTTGTGTGAGATAGGCTTTCTCTGTGTAGAGCTGACTGTCCTGGAATTTAGGAGATTAGACTGGCCTCAAACTCAGAGAGACCTGCCTGCCTGTGCCTCTGAGTGCTGGTATTAAAGATATCACACCCGATTGAAAATAGATCTTATTATTAACCCACTAACCCACTTAGTTATTATGTAAACACACTCTGTGATCTCACTATGTAGCTTAGACTGATGCTACATGGCTAGATGTCCACAGGAGCAAAAGCAGTAAGCATAGCAAAAGATAGGGACTGACCATTCTAGCCTGGTCATGCCCAGATTTGTTAGAGTTTGAGATTTTACATATATATACTATATGTAAATATATTAAATATAGGTGGAGAGATACTGCCTTTCTATATAAGTTTATTTCTATAATGGATTTTTATTAATACAGCATACCTGTAAGAAGCATAACATAATGTATACAGTCATAAACATTTACAAATGCACACAAACACATAGCCATTTCTCATTGCCTTAGAAGCCTGCCTCTTGCACCTGCTTAGCCAGTGCTCCATGCTTAAGAGTAACCACCATCCTGACTTCATTCCGTGTGGTTTGGGACTAGCATGTAAGGCCTTTGAACCTTGCATGCATAAGATCACATAGTATGGTTTTTATTCAGCTGCTTTTATGCATCACTGTATCTGGGAAACTAACTCACACTGTTGGGTGTAGCAGTTTAGTGTTTATAGTTACATAGTATCCTATTGAATGTATTCATTGTGAACACCTGTTGGTAGGTGTTTGATTGCTTTCATTTAGGGGCTATTGTCAATAACATTGCAGTATCTGTGAACATACTTGTTGGTAAGAGTAGATATGGGTCACAGGGTGTGACATAGTTTTAGCAGACACTACAAACCACTTTTCTAAAATTATAGTAACGATCCATGCTCACAGCAGAGGTCAGAGGTAAAGTCACTGTCCTTTCTCACTGGCTAGTCCTTCTGTCGGGCACTGGAAGGCATCTTGTCAGTTTCCTTTCCCTTCCCTCAGAGCTAAGGATCTAGTATTGTTCTTGCAGTGCATATTGGCACTTCTTTCTGGAACTGTCCATGCAAGTCTTTTCCTGCTTTGTCCTTCTTGATTTTTGGGAGTTACTCAGGCTAACTGCTGTCTGTAGGTGTTGTAGTAGCTTCCCCTGTTTTATAGCATGCCTTTTGAATTCTACTTTTAGTGAGGGAAGTTTTATATTTTATAGTTAAATTTCTCTTTTATGTTGCATTCAAGAAATCTTTACCTAATGTAACATCTTGAGGATATTTTCTGTATTTTGCTTTAGACATTTTACCAATTTTTCCTATGATGCAACTGGAATAGAATTCTTATGTGGGGTTTTGTTTTGTTTCAACTGTAAAACTGGTTGAAAGGACTATGTCCCTGCTCTGTGGTGCGATACTTTCCCATTGATCACATGGCAGTGGTGTGAGGTTCTGTCTGGATTATTTGTCTTTTCTGTTTATAGCCTAAGTTCAGACTATGTAATCATTTTAAGGACTATGGCTTTCTAAGTACTGATGTTCATATGTGTGCACATGCACACATACACATAAGCTCTTTCTCCCTAAGATATGGGAGATATTTTAAATTTTTGGAGCCATTTTGGTAGAGTCATCTCTCTTTTTCTTAGCTGAAGTCTCCATCCCCTGGCCTTAGGGGATGCAAAAGTTTGCTCAAGTCCTATTTGGAGAGGAGAAAATTCTAAGGATCCAGTGCGAGAGTGTTTTTCTACCATTGCTTGAGCTCCAGGCCAGAGTGGATTGTATTATATTCCATTTCCTCTGACTCTTGGCTTTGCCTAGCCGTGGGCTCTATTTGCATCACTCCAGCGGCTCCCTTCCCTCTGGCCTGCAGTCAGGTCAGGCCAGTAAGGAAGTGGGTTGTAGGTGACGGAAAAGGACAGAGGGAGTGAGTGCAAGGTATGTATTTCCCTGCAGGCTCTTCTGGGCTGGATTGCTCTAGACCATAGGCACTATGGTTCCCACAGCAGTTTTGTCTTCTAGCTCTCTTTTTGAGGCTTCACCATGTTACATTGTCCCCTTTCTCAGCACCTTTCCACACCTTTGTTAGACTTGGCAAATTGCTCAAGTTGAGTGGGTCATTGCTTCACTGCCAGGTCCCAGGTTTCTACAGAAATAGAAGAAAAAGAATTTTCTGGGCATCTCAGAAAGTTATTCTGCAATAGACTTGATAGGTCTACTTGAGAAATGTACCTTTGAGTAACACTACCTGGAGACAGTACAGGGGCTCCACCTTTTTCTCTCTGGTACTATTTGCAGTCTTCAAGGCACTGTTTATGACTTAAAATCAGTAGTCTTAAAGTGTATCCTTCAGTGACAGCAAGCATCTTAGCTATGAGGTTTTTTTTTTTTTTTTTAACAGTACAGGGGCTCCACCTTTTTCTCTCTGGTACTATTTACAGTCTTCAGGGCACTGTTTATGACTTAAATAAAATCAGTAGTCTTAAAGTGTATCCTTCAGTGACAGCAAGCATCTTAGCTATGAGTTTTTTTTTTTTCCCACTTCCTGACTTAAGATGATAACAGTGGACACAGCTGTGCCTGAGCTTGCAGCCCAGACACAGCCATAGCACCGCCTGAGGATGTTGGAAGGCGGGGTGAGAAAGGCAGACTGCACCAAGTCTTAAAGTAGTAATAAAATTACTGCTATTGAAGAATTAGAATGGAGGCAGTTCTGGGGAGAGCAGCCTTAAGGTAGAGCAAATGAGAATTATCCTAATTCTTTAGTGAGTCCAGCACTGATGTGGTTTAACTCTTCTTTCAACAGTTGGGTTATTTAGTTGTCTGCTTTAGGAATTAATTTTGCAATGGCATCTGTAGCACTTGGAGAGGACGGTTGAATTGCTTGCACCAAAATAGAAATCATGTCCTGAATGTCATTTGATGACAACAGTAATTAACCTGGATCGTACATCAGCTGTACCAGCAAACATGACAGTCCTAGAATTGTTTGGAGATTAAAATGAGACTGTCAATGGCAAGTAAGCCAGAATACCATGTATTTTCACATGAGCTCTGCCTGCTTAACAAATAGGGAGCACATGGACGAGGAATTTACTTTTTCCTGGGCATGGCTGAACCTGTCCGTTCCTGTGCGGCCTAGGTGAGCCGAACCTTTTGTTTAATCTCACCTAATAAAGATGCTGATTTTTTTTTTCTTCCCAGCTTCTCCTTTCATTGACTGTCTATCCGTCATGCATATGACATCACACTCTTAAACCACACACCCTCGGAGATCATGAAAAAAAAAAGATGGTGCCCATGAGACATGTTTGTCATGCATTATGCTTTTTAAGACATTCTGACTTTGGATGTATAAATATTAAAAATCCCAACTTCTGGCTATTTTAAATGATGAGATGACTTCAGAATAGCCAGCCTTTTACTCTAGTATGCTGATGTTGCAGTAGGAAACCATGGTGACCCCAGCCAGCCTCCCTCACTTGTGTGGCCCATCTACCTTATAGCCATGTGTCGGCATGTGCCTAAAACTTTGGTTTTAGGCACCAAAGGCAAATAAGAGAAATATCTGATTGTTGAATTTGTGTCACTGAAATAAGAAAGCCCAAGCTCAAGAGGTGGGGACTTTGTCCATCCTTCTTGGTATGTTCCTACTGTGGGAATTCTGTTTAGAAGACTAAGCCGGCAGAGGTCTGTGGGATGCTTAAAGGAACACGCTGAACACAGGAGTAAGCCTATAACCCACACCTGGAAACAGACTGAGAGGACACAGGAAGTGAGACAAGATGGGACCCTGAGACACGATTTGAATGAAAGTCCATTGGACTGAGAGGCTGATGGAATGAGAACAAGAACAGGAAAGGATGGCTCTGGAGTCTCAAGAAATAACTGTGAGGTTGGCGCGATGGCTCAGCAGTTATGTGTGCTTGTTCTCTTATGAGGACCGGAGTTTAGACCTCAGCATCAGTCAGACAGTTCACAAACACCCATAGCTCCAGCCCCTAGGAATCCAGTGCCCTCTTCTGGTCCCCAAGGGTACAGGCATGTAAACGCATGTGTGTACACACACACCGCACTCACAACTCACCTGTACATACAGTCACATGGGCATGCATACACAGAAATACACACGTATACTAAAAATAAGTCCTTCTTAAAAAGCCATAGTAGCACTGCCAGTGACCCAGGCTTGAGGGCTGTAGGTAGATGCCATAGGAAGTCTTTGCTATCCCAGTCCTTTGTGGATGTGAAGGGAATCTGAGGCTTGGTTATATAAAATCAGTAAGGGCTAATGGCTATTCTCGGAGTTTATTCTGTGTGTTTTAATCCCAGAGCAAAGACCATCAAGAATACAGTCTCTGTGAACTTGGAACTAACAGCAGAAGAGTGGAAGAAGAAATATGAAAAAGAGAAAGAGAAGAATAAGGCCTTGAAGAGTGTCATCCAGCATCTGGAGATGGAGCTGAACAGGTGGAGGAATGGTGAGAGCGAGCGGAATGGGGAGGAGGCAGGGCATATGCTTCTTCCTTCCTGTGATGGTTGGCATTTTGGGAGACTCTTGGGAAACGGGGTGACTGTGGAAGTCAAGCGTTTCTAGTTCCTGTGATGACGAGTGTTTTATTATTTTGTTTTACTAATGTTTAATTATTCCTGGGCACCGTGCCCCAGCTTATTCTGTCCTATGACCTGTGTACAGTGGTGTGGGCCAAGTGATCTGGATCAGTCACTCAATCGATCTCTTTAAATGTGTATATGTGCATGTGTGGAGGCTAGAGAATAGCTATGTGTTAGACCCAGGAAAGCTGTCCGCCTCCTTTGCAACAGGGTTTCTCATTGGCCTGGAGCTTAACCATTAGGTTAGACTATCTAGTGATCCATCTGCCCCCATGGATGGGTATGTCTCCACCTCCCCAGCTCTGGGATTACAAGCGCATGCCATCATGCCTGACCTTTTTATGTATACTCTTGGGCTAGAACTCAGGTTCTTGTATTGAGCATCAAGTGCTTTCCTGAGAGGGCAGTTCCCAGCCTGGCTAGAATCTGTTTCTGATGCTCTGCTTCTGTATGTTCCTGTCCTTCACTTTGAGGGATCCTAGCTTCATAATTACAGGAAAGCTTCTGAGATTTTTTTTTTTTTGATAAATACAGATTGCTTTGGCTAAGTAAAGACTAGGATTTGCTTCATTCTTGCCATTTACTACAAGTAACATCACCTCTAGCCAGAGCTTGCCTTTTCTGACTTACCTCGGCATTAGGTTCCTTAGAGTGAGACATAGTGGGCTAAAGAAACCCTTGGCTAAGAAGGACCCTGACAGGCCTGCTTCATGACTTGTTTTTCTCCCCCTTCTTCAATCTCTTTGGTTTGCTTTATAGGAGAAAATATCTCCTAGAGCTGGCGTGCGGCGGGTGGGTGGGTTGTGGGGGAGGTGTGAGGGGTGGCTTCCAGATTCCGGGCAGACACATTATTTTGGTGACTTTAGCATTATGACGGAGCTCAGATGGTAGCAGTCTGTTTTAATCTGGAAGCAAGGCAGGTTGGAGCTGTGTGTCAGAGGATGGGAATAGCTAGAAGTCATTCGTTCCTCAGATCCTTTGCCTCCCTGTAGTGTGTGTATTTCAGCAGGTACTGCAGCCTGTGGTGCCCTGAGGAAAGGGAGCCTGGGGATTGCTGATCTGATCTGGAGGTAGCAGGGTCTGTTTGCAACTGTACAGTGAGCTGGAAGCCGATTCCTAGTGATGGTATTCGTTGCTGCTTCTTGTTAGTAAGGATTGGGTATCATTGAGCTACTTATTTACTTGAGAAGCAATTATGTGGCAAACAAGAATTCAAGAGAGGATCAAAATCTGACCTAGTAGCCTAAATAACAGGATTTTCTTCTCTTCGGAAGTGTTTCTAGCTACACATGTGTTTCCAAAGCTGCTAGAATAATTGAATAACTCAGCACCTGTGCTTGAGTGATGATCCGTGTGGTTTGGCAGGAGTGGCAGAGTGGCGTGTGTGGAGAACGGGATGGGAGGCAGCTATGGGAAACTTTGTGGTGGTTCTGGAATCCTTTTGGGTCAGTTCTCTGTGGGATGCCTGGGTCACTCAGTAAAGCCCTTTGGTGTGGGGTTGGCTCACTGGCCTTTGAAGCACTATGAGTTGGATAATAATCTTGTTTTAATAGTTTCTCATCTCTTGTCTGACTCTAGCAGTCCAGTTCTCCAGCACATATCCAGGACCACCTTGTTGAATCCGCTCTGCCTTGTTTGCCTGACTTCCTGCATGCCTAGCATCTATTTGGGGTCCTGTATGACATTGGCTTCTGTATATGCCATCATTTTAACTTGCTGTTAAAATGTATGATTTATAAGTCTTTTGGTGAAGTACTACATAAATCCTTAAGCTATGTAAGGCATAGTTTCTGGTATATCATAGATCTACAATAAATGAGTATTACACAATTGTGTGCTTAACATGGAATCTATGTTATGGGAGAATCTATCTATGGAAGCAGTTGGGTGAGACCTGTGCTTTGAAAGGAAACTTTCAGTCACTTTCAATACATGTATGGCAATAGTTTATGCTGCACACCAGGAAAAGAAAGTTTGTGTTCAGAGATTTTATAGCAGGCGGTTAGAAACCAGCGAGGGATTCCTTGAATAAGCATTATAGTGAATTAATTGACCAGAGAGATTAGTTAGCTGGGTGAAACAGGAGACTTAATGTGAGCTCCAGCTTCCTGTGTGTGTGGGGGTGGTGAATGAATTGACCATGGTACTGAGGGTGGGAGTAGAAGGCCAGTGTGGGGGCTGGGCTGGGGAAGCAGTGGTCTTGGATGAGCTTGACAGGAGTTGTTCTTCAAGCAATGAGAAACCACTCAGCTATAGAACACTTAAGAAGAGTTACATTTTGAAGGTCTCTTGTGCTGGAGAAAGGACTGGGGTAGGCAGAAGAAGGTGTGGTAGAGGCAAGGAGAAAGCAGTTAAATTGCGAATTGGATTGGTTTTGAAAAAGGAATTTGCAGGGTTTGGTGAGGACTAGCCATGCAGGGAGGACAGTGTCGAGGTGGTTCTGAGGTTTTTCTCTTGGCTCACTTGGCTGGGAGATAGCACTGTTCCCTTGGACTAGAAATACAGGAAAAGAACCAGGCTGGGGAGTAAAGCAGTAGGGAGGAAGTCTGGGGTGCCCAAGAAACATCCACAGGAGTGCCATATGAGAAGGTAGTTCTGAGGGTCTTTGTAATCGGAAGAGGGGAACTTGAATGTTACTGGTCTTTTTCTGTGGTTGAAGGCATAGGTAGAGGAAAGGCTCCTATAGGTAATAGAGTGGAGAGGAAAGAGAGGAAGTAGAGGTTGACAGACTCCCCAGCCTATGGCCTTGTAACCTCTGAGCAGCTGAGATGGGGGTGTTCTGCAGAGAACCTTGCCTTCCCAGCTATTATTTGTATTTTAAAAGGTGACGATTCCAGAGGCAATGGTTTGTAAGTGCAGTGAACATGGGCTGACGGGGAGAGACTATGGGTGATCAGAGAGCAGTGAGGGAGAGTGAGGAGGCTGGAGTGGTGTTACCCTGAGCCACTCCCGGCTCCTTGTACCTGAGTACTGAGGCATGGTAGCCACGTGAAAAAGAAAGCTGGACGGACACAGTGTCAGCTCTCCTAACTCATCCGGGAATGCCAGATTCCTTTTGAAGTATGGAATACATTATTGGATCTAAACTTCTAGGAGGCAGCTATTTAATTTATTTCAGTATTCCCTGATATTGATATTTCCACACCAGGATCTGAACACATTCTAGGAGCCCTGACAGTGGGTGCTTTCCATAGGAAAGATACACCTTTTCCTTGCATGATGTACGCATAATTTAAAGGCTTCACTGTTCCTTAGCTGTGAGAGAGCAAGGAAAAAGAGTGTGTGCACACATATGTCCCTGTGAATGCTTGGTCTTCTACAGTTGCCATCACAGTGGCAAAGCAAGGCAGGAGGAAATCAATTACAAATCAGGGGCAGGCAGATAAATGGATAAATAAGGACACATGTCTGACCCAGTTGGTGGTGACAGGTGATATAAGATGTTACAAAGAAAAAGTCATGCTCTATCATGTATCTAAAGGCTGATCTAAGGTCTAACCCCTCCTACATCCACCTGGACCAAGTTTCAACCTTAGAAGCTTGATTGATCCTATACATTGTAAGTTTATGTTCCCTCCAAGACACATGCTGGGATTGCAGATCCTGAGCTGCTAGGTGTTGGCTTCCTTGGGAGTTGTCCTAGTTAGAATTTCTGCTGCTGTGATGAAACACCATAACCAAAAGCAACCTAGGCAGGAAAGGGTTGATTTGGCTTACACTTTCACATTGTAGTTCATCATTAGAAGAAGTCAGGACAGGAACTCCAACAGGGCAGGAACCTGGAGGCAGGTGCTGATGCAGAGGCCATGGAGGGGAACTGCTTACTGGCTTGCTCCCCATGGCTTGTTCAGGTCATTCATGCAACCCTGGACCAACAGCCCAGAAGTGGCCCTACTTACAATGGGCTGGGCCCTCCCACCCTCCCACCCTCCCACCCTCCCACCCTCCCACCTACATTAATTAGTAATTAAGAAAATGTCTGTCTTAGTTAGGGTTTTATTGCTATGAACAGACACCATGACCAAGGCTACTCTTATAAAGAATAACATTTAAGCACCGGGCAGTGGTGGCATAGGCAGGCAGATTTCTGAGTTTGAGGCCAGCCTGGTCTATTCAGTGAGTTCCAGCCAGGGCTTAGACAGAGAAACCCCTGTCTTGAAAAACCAAAAAAAAAAAAAAAAAAAAAAAAAAAAAAAAAAAAAAAAAAAAAAGAACAACATTTAATTGGGGCTAGCTTACAGGTTCAGAGGTTCAGTCCATTATCATCAAGGTGGGAACAAGGCAGCTTCTAGGCAGGCATGTTGCAGGAAGAGCTGAGAGTTCTACATCTTCATCTGAAGGCTCCTAATGAAAGGCTGACTTCCAGGTAGCTAGGGTGAGGGTCTTAAGCCCACCTACGCCCACAGCGACACACCTACTCCAACAAGGCCACACCTTCTAATAGTGCCACTCTCTGGGCCAAGCATATACAAACCATCACAATGTTCTATAGGCTCACCTGAAGCCCATTTTTATGGAGGCCTTTTTTTTTTTTTTAAATGGAATCGGCACTAGCCTGTGTCAAGGTGACATAAAGCTAGCCAGCACAGAGGTGACGATTTCTTGAGGACTATTGCCTTTGTCATTCCATGAGACTGTGCTGCTGCTTATTTGGTGAAGATAAAAAGATGTCATTGGCAAACCCAGAAGAACTGCCCCACCCCATCCAAGAACAGGATGCCTGTGTTGCCACACCGACCTCTCACTTCCAAGTCAGGAGAAATGCTTCTGTTGCCCAGAAGACCCCATCCTGTGGTGCTTTGTCATAGTAGCTCTAAGAGACCAAGATGGCAGCCCCTTGAGGGCAGTTCTCCCCTGCAGACAGTGGGACCTTGGTTCTCAAATCAGGATCTGTGACTTGGAGCGTATATTCTGCAAGTCTAATTCTTTTTGGCATTGCTTCTGAGGCATGCTAGCTCTCAACACATGCACAGCAACATTAGGAGAGGCCCCATCTTTTCTTGTTTGTTTTGGTTTTGGTCCTTCAGGTCAAGGTTTCTCAGGGTAGACCAGGCTGGCCTGGGACTCAGATCTGCCTCTGCCTACCTCTGCCTGCAGAGTGCTGCAGTTAAAGGCGTGGGCCACCACCACCTGAGCACACCTTTTTTTAAATTAAGGAATGGGGAGAGTCACCTCACAGCCATGGTTTCATCCTGCAGTGAACCAATTATTGCCCTCTGGTTGCAAGCAATGGCAGCTGCAGCAGCGACCGACCCTGGCCAGCCTAAATGGAACAAAGCCTGGAAGACTATGAAAGGGGACGCAGCATCCAAAGAGTGAATGCAAGGCTGAAGAGGTGTTTGTTTTCAACAACATTTTGGAGAGTTGGAGGACCAGGATAGAAGTGGGGATAGCATGCTTTGTGTGGCCTAGTCTGTGAAAGACAGGGTACTTTGACTGTATGATAGGTAAAGCCTGAGTTTAGTCCCATGGGTGAAAGGAGAGAACTGACTTTGGTGGATTCTGCTCCGCCTCACATGTAGGCCATGAAACACATGTATGTGTGTGGACATACACTGAATAAACACCTAAGTGTAAGTTTTAAAATAAATCAACTCCCAGCATCCTAGCTCATCCCTGTCCTCCCAGCATCTTAGCTCACCTCTGTCCTCCCAGCATCCTAGCTCACCCCTGTCCTCCCAGCATCCTAGCTCACCCCGTCCTCCCAGCATCCTAGATCACCCCTGTCCTCCCAGCATCCTAGCTCACCCCTGTCCTCCCAGCATCCTAGCTCACCCCTGTCCTCCCAGCATCCTAGAGGCAGAGACAGGAAGACTCCAACTTAAAGCTAGCCTGGGCCACAGAGAGACCCTGCCTCGAAAAGAGTCATGAAAAAGGAAACAAAACTATTCTTTTTCTAGTTTCAACTCCATTTGAGGAGGCATGGATATATGAATAAAAATATAATTTCTAAGGAAGAAAAAGGGAAAATCAAACCAAAAAAGAAAACCAAGTTTAAAACATTTTTTAGTTTTGCAATTACAATTCTCTTACATCATTTCTTCCTTCTCTTCCTCTCTTTGAGCCTTCCCATACCCCCTCCCGGCTCTCAATCAAATCCGTGGCTGCTTTGTGTACTAATTATTACTGCCAAAGTTAAATTTTTACAAATGTACATTTTACAGTGACACATATTCACTTGTGTGTGTGTGTGTGTGTGTGTGTGTGTGTGTGTACATGCCACACTTTACTTGCACATGTCAGAGGACAACTTCTCAGGAGTTAATTCTTTTCTTCGGCTTCAGAGACTGAACTCAGGTGATGAGGCTTGGAAGCTGGCATCTTTACCTGCTAAGCACATTGTTGGCCCCTAAACCAAAATTTTTACAGGGTTCATGTCAGGAAAAAAAAGACGCAAAAAGCAAGGTGTTGGGGTGGCAGGGAAAAGGTGGTCTGGTGTGTCTGCAGTCTCTCCTGTTGAACAACTAGGTATACAATGAGTTTAGTGGGTTTCCATTACGGTTGTCTGGGGAAATCATGCTAGTAAATGCTTTCTTTTGTTTGGTTTTCTTGAGACAGGATTTTGCTGTGTTGCCCAGGCTGGCTTTGACCTTTGATCCTCCTGCCTCCACTTGGCCAGTGCTGGAATTTCAGGAGGGGACCACTGTAGCTGTTGAGACTTACCTTTTCAGCATTTCGTCTGTGGGGGGTGCTAGTCCATTCTTAGGCTTCATAGGTGTGAGCTCAGGAATTAGCATTTCCATCAAGATGTCTGATTTGCTATGTGTTCTTCCTTCCTTTGAGAGTGCAGCTAAGCTAATAGAAATACTGACTGCTCAGCAGACTACGTGGCCTATTCAGAAGGTCATGAATGTAAAGAAGGCCACAGGAGCTGGTTAGCCTGTGCATTAGAAAATTGCTTTAGACAGGATTATGGGGTGTAGAGGCTGCTTCCAATATTTTTAGGAACGAGGGTGAAGGATGCTATTTGTATGCAAAGCAGTCTCATAAAGGAATGATTTTTTTTTTTTAAACTTCACATTTATATAATGACATCTTGTTGCCAGCTGTTCCTGCCCATCTGGCAACTTAAAGATCTCCTTTTAGTGTCTTCGATACAGAAATTGCTTAGCGTTAGGTTTGCCACTAGGCCTGTTTAATTGGTATTAAAACAAAACACCTCGTTTGCCAGATCTACAGTGGTTTCTGGTGGGAGCTGTGAGTGACCTGCAAATCCCTGCCCTGGAGTGGCTGGGAAAATGCAATTACCTCTCTGTGTTCTCCAGAGGCTTCTGGGACTCAACTTAGGAAAAGAATTACTAGCTTGTTGCTATTTCATGTGTGAAATTTTAATGATTTCCTGGCATTCTAATAGTATTCCTAAAGAAAAAAAAAAGATCCAAATAAATCCATTAAATCCATTTTAGAATTTTTAACTAATAGACCTAATGAGGGTTTTTGTTCTTTTTTTTTCTTCTGGTAGTATGCCATTCTCATCCATTAAAATTGATAGATTCCCCCCCCCCCCCTTTTTCAGAAATGTTGTTTATGCTCTCTGAGGGTTTTCGTTTTATAATTAGAAGGTTCTGCAAGCCTTATAGGTATGCTCCAAAAGAATGCTCCTGTGCAAACACAGATCTTTTTAGTCCTTAAAGGTAATTACAGCTGACAATAGTAAATGCCAGGATGCTTATTTAAGGACAGGGAGCTTTCAGTGTAGGAAACCAGACAGTTTCCAAGGTTAGAAGCTCTTCTATAGGCAGCAGATACAAGCCTCATGGGCTGGACTAAAAGAAACCTGCTTTTAATAAACCAGAGAGAAAATAAAACTCACTGCTAATCTCCACTTGGTGGTCTCTCTTTCTCCCTGGCTGATTGAGGGCATTATTCCTCCAGGGTTGGTTTGCAGCCCTCCTCTCTGTTACAATCAGTTATTCCATAATCATCTTGTGGAGTACACTGCAGTGCAGAGAATATTCTCGATTAACACGGTGCGATTGCCATGGAGACAGATTGCCTGGTGTCAGCTCTTGAATGGTGTTCGGAATTTGCAGTCCCTAGACATCGTTGTGAACTGGACATTGTAGTTACCAGGGTGGCTTCTGGAAGTCATTCCCCTGTCCTTTGAAGGGCAGTGGCATTTGGAAAGCCTTTGGGTCCTCCCTGGGCAGGAGCTGTGCAGCCTTGGCTTCTGCATGTGGCTGCTTTGTTCAGCTCCTGCCTGCCTGACCTTTAGAATATGCACTGGCGAGAGCTTGCTGTTTACATGTAGCTTTGTGGGAGACGTGTTGATGCTTTGATTCAGAAAAGTGCTCACGAGAAACCAGAAAGGCTGCTGTGGCTTTCAAACACTTCTCATAATGATAAAAGTAACCCTGAGATGGACTTGCATAACTGTTTGGTGTTTTACTTCTTTAAAAGACCACTTGGGCACAAAGGTATTTTGAATATGCTAGAAAAATTAACTGAGACTCAGTAGCAGTAATTGAGCTGCCAAGCACGTGCAGTTGCCCACTCCAAGGGGAGCCGAGATGGACTTCAGACTGATGCGGCCATGCTCTGGGCTTCGGTCGTCTTCCTGCACCTTCAGAATAGCTCCATGATGAAAGAAGCGTTGCTTCCTCTCTTTTACAGAAAGCAAATGAAGAGGCTAAGCAGGCTACATGCCTGTGATTGATTAGACCTGTGAAAATGTGCAGCATGGCTTCAGGAGCCCACGGCAGCCCTGGAGATGTTTATGAGAGTCTATTGATCATTTTTAAGGGGACCATAGCAGCAAGGTCAGCTTTCTGGACCTCCATAACCTGGGGCATCACCTTCCCCTTGGTAATGCTGTCAGAAGAAGACAGCTTGAGGGGGAATCAGATCTGTGACTTGGTTTGAGCAGGTCACTTGTAGGTCACTGGAGTTAATCCCTGGCCTCTGCCTGCCCAGATGAATTTAAACAGGGGGTGGAGGTGGGGGAAGCCTACATCTAGCTTACAGATATCATTGCCTGTCCAGCCATTTGGAACCAAAGCTTGCAGGGAATACATCTTTTCCAAATGTTGTGGATCTTATCTCTTTCTATGCAGTGAGTGTCTGTGGGTAATATGATCATGCTTGGAGGATTTCTGGGTCAGGCCAGTACAGTTAAGTTCACCTTCAACATGTTGAAGCAGGAAGGTTAAATTAGTAGTGGATTGCTATGTTTCCCAAATTTTACAAACTATTCCTGAAAAATCCAAAATATAACCACATACAGGACTTTCACAATGCCAAAGTGTCAGTGTCAGATTCTTAAGAAGAACAGAATTAGAAAGGAAAAAGAGGTTCTAATATATGCTGTACATTTCTTGAGTTTTTTGAGGGCACATTCTGAATTATCTGGGTGGTTAGAAATTATGTCTGTGTCTTCATCTACTTACCCGCTTATCTGTCCATTCATCCATCTTGCCGCTCTGAGAGCTCATGGGTTTAACAGGCTGTAGAGAATATAGATTTTTTAATTGAGTGAAATTCATTCCTCAAGCTAACATTGTTGATGAATGTTTTGAACCAGCGATTGGAGCTGGGTGATATACTGATTTGATTCAGGTTCAGCTCAAAGGCCACCATGATCTGGTTTTATTTCAGGTCAATAATTTCAGAGAAACGCTCCCACATAGTATGTAATCCAGCTGACTGAGGAACATAGGGAGCCTTTGTTTTACCTGCAGTGAAGCATGGGTTATCTAGGGCTTGCTTCCCATTGTTGCTTTAGATGAAACTGAGACAAAAGTGAAGTCATTGGTATTAGCTTTACTTACCCAGAAGCCTGCACACAAGCCTTAAAGCTAGGGCGTCCCAGTGTTTTGTATATACTGAGATAATGTGTGCTGTGTTCAGGTGGGTTCCCGGAGGCATGAAATATACTGTTCACAAAAGAACAGTGCATTTCTCATTTCTCCTGTCCTTTCCCCACTTTTGGCTCAGGGCAGTTTTCTGGGGAATTTTTGCAGAACAGATATTACGAGCTGGGAAGCCTGATGTGCCCTGATGCTCAGGGACTGGAGTGAAGTTTCCGGCTACACTGTGGTGGAGAACTGCCTTTTGGTGTGGGTTTGCTTTCAAATGTTCAAGCTGAAAGACAGAGTCAGGCTGTGTGGTTTCCATAGAATCTGTTTCCTACATTCTGTCTTTGCATGATGATTTTCCTGTTGGGGCAGCCCTTGGCCAGCTTGAAACCCATGCCTTTTCCTCTGTTAGCATTGTCAAATCAAGGAGTGCTGCCTTTGAAGGGCCAGCAGACCCTGCTCGGCAGGCTGAGAAGTGATGTGTAGATTCCAGATTGGCTGCCTTTTCTTTTCCTGGGACTACCTGACATCACAAGAAATTATTCTATTTGAACTCTCCAGCAGAGCCAATTAATTTGGGCTTCCTGGGGGAGAGTGTGGTGGTGGAGCGAGAGATCGCACAGGACTGCTACAGTCCTCCAGTCCAGGCTGCCCTGACTTCCCCTGGCTCCCACGAGTCTGAGATTGGGAGGAGTGGAGTCCCACAGCGTTCTTGTTAAACAGTGGCACTGTGTTCCTTGCTTTGGCTGTTTCTACTAATGACACAGTAACATAATTAATTGGTAATTAGGATGCCTCAGAGGTCTATTTCCCTTTGAATCGGTGACTAGAGAGAATTCGATTCTAGTAAGCACTGTATATTTCCCCACAAAAGGAAAAGTGTATGTTGGAGCTCCCAGACGGTGCTGGGGTTGGAGCAGTTGGATCAGCTCTGTGACCAGTGCAGCCAATATGATTTCTGCCATGCATTCTTGGTCTAACAGTGGTCAATTAGCTATACCTTTCTTCCCAAGGAGAAAGAATGGGCGTTAGCTCTGCACGAGGACTCTTTATTGTGTCTGCTGTGTCTTTGTCACTGGGAGTGACTATTCTTAGAATTCTTCCTGGAGGGGTTGTTGTTGCATGCTTGATTTCTTTAGTTCTCAGCACCCCGCTTGCTGTATTTTCTCAGGGGAAGCTGTGCCTGAGGATGAACAGATCAGCGCCAAGGACCAGAAGAATCTGGAGCCCTGTGACAACACACCCATCATAGATAACATCACGCCTGTTGTTGACGGCATCTCTGCTGAGAAAGAGAAGTATGATGAGGAGATCACCAGTCTGTACCGACAGCTGGATGATAAGGTCTGTGGTTCAGAGCAGGAGCCCTGTCTCTGTGGGCCCGAAAGACTCCGCTCCGCCCCAGTGGGCCACTTAAAGAGATAAATCTCCTAATGGTGGAGAGATAAGAAGATGATTCAATAAGTGTTGCCACATTAGGGGGAAGAATGTGGAAGGGGCTGCATGTCCCCAACTCCATCTTCAGGGCACAGACCTGAGCATTATGTTTAAACAGAGGAGGCACTGGGTGGCAGGCAAGGGTACACATCATGAAGCCCACCGTCCTGGTCAATGTGTGGTGATTGCCTCAGTTTTGGCTCTACTGGATGCTTCCAAGAAATATTGCTTGGGTGGATATGTCAGTTCCCAACTGCTCAGAGCTCCTATTTGAAGACTGATCTCACCCTGTGATAACATGTCTCCAAGCCTCTGTTATTGGAGTGCAAGGGCACTACAGGTTTAGGTTAGCAACTTCAGGCATTCAGGTACCTTTGAGGGAGTCTGGGACAGGACACTGAGTGCCTCAGTTACTCTTATCTTTGTACTGTCTGCCTTGAAAGGGGATTCCATAGGTTAGATATCATGGATTTTTAGATAGGCACTCGCTGAGTGATTAACGTGCTTCTCTGCAGAGTTAATCAGGTGCATGGCACGAAGTAAAGGGAGATACAAAATGAAGATAGAGATGGTAGGCTTTTATCTTGTTTTTCCTTGCCTCCTGGGGTCAGTGCTCTCCCAGAAAGCAGCTCCTGTGTGCCTGTTGTATACATTAGCCAGGGACTGGTAGTCTTCACTCTGGTACAAAGACTGAAGGTGGCAGGCACAGACAGCCCCCTGGAGCTGAGGTGGGCTACAGACCACTATGGATGTCTATCTTCCTGATACCTGTTTTCTAGCTTGATAACTGTAGGAAGTTCTAATCAAAAAGAACTGGGGGTAGGAGGTTGGTCTAGATAAACAAGTCCTCACTTCCAGAAATCTATCTGCCTGAGTAGATTATCACAGGAGAGGATGGCTGTGTGAGAGTACATGAGTGTGTTTGTCTCTTTCCTCCTTCTCTGTGCCTCTCCCTCTCTTCTTGGAGAAGTCAACAGTAGCCCCACTAGGGACAAGGTTGGAGACTCCTAAGACTCAAGTATGAGGTTATTCACATAGCTCCACGGCCCCGAGCTTCGAACCTAATCACATTAAAGACTGATACCTTTCTCCTTGTGAAGCTCTTTTCAGAGGCAGACTGTTGGGTGATGTAGTTTGACCATGTTAACTGGGGATGCTTACTCCTAGGACAAACTCGAATGGTCATGTAACTGCGAAGGTTAGAATAGAGAAAAAGACTCCTTGACCAGCAGGTATCACTCATCCCCAGTAAAGGGCCATGTAGGAACCCCAGAGGCCCAGAAACTTAAATCAGTATGTCATGTGACCCTGGCAGATTGCCCTTGGGATAGTCTAAGCTCTCTTAGTTCATTTCATCAAGGCTACTGATATTTTCAGTCTGGTTTAATCTTTTCTGGGGTGGTTTGTATCGGATGCTATGGGGACACCTCTGGCCTGGATGTAATAGTTCTGTTCTGGGAATGTCACCATTAATCCTACTGGGCTCTATCTTTGGGATACAGCCCAGAGTCTGGTATCACCTTTGCAAACTGAATGTGACTGGTTGAGGATTCTCCTTTGCTTGTCTGTGGTTCTGGGTGTTATGTCACCCAAACATTAAAGCAGGGTGACCCTACCATTCCACAAACACATCTCAGAAGATAGCCATACCCATGAGAACTGTGTACTGTGCACTTTGCCCTTCATGCTCTGAGTGCCCTCCACCCGGCTTTTTTAAACCTAGGTATTATACTCAACACCTCAATGCAAAAGTAGATCAATAGTAAGTTAATAGCTTTTGCAAACTTCTTGATTTCTCCAAAGAAATTGTTTTCAACAGTGAGGAAAAGTCATTGCAATCTCTTCCTCATTTTACAGATTCCCACGTGTACAGGTTCTTGGATGGCAGATCAGAGTTGGTTCTGTGATGCTGAGAGAGATGGGAGAGAAGTGAGCACAGAGGTGATGCCCTAGAGGGCATCAAAGCTCGGGTCTACTGTTCAGCCATGTGTGAGCTGCTTGATTGTGTCCTATCAGCTGCCATTCTCATGTGACCTCTCAGACTCTAGAGGATAGCTCCAAGCTTCTGATGATTTAGATGTGTAGATACTTTGAGAGTGCATGAGTTGGGACAAAGTGTGTTCTTCGGTTATTGAATGGCAGAATGGAAGTCTCTGGGATGGAGTGGGGCATCAGCTGGGTGGGTTGCATGTCTTAGTTAGTAGAGTAGGAATGAGTTTTCATAGCTCTTGACCTTGAGCCCCACACTCATTTCATTTTGGCCTTAGCCCTTGAACCGAGGAACTGGTTAACCTCAGTAAGTCTTCTTAGGACACAGTGGGAGAAAGATTACACAGTTTCTCCAAGTCCCTCTGTGCTATTTATTCCTCATGGGTCTAAGAAGAGATAAACCCAAGGTTCCAATACTTGATGGAAAAGCTCGCACTTTATAGTAGATCTGTGGCTTAATGATAAGAGGTGCAGGGGAAATGCCCATGCTTACCTGTACGCTATTCTTATTTGTAACTCAGACGTCACTTCAAAGATTGTTATGAGGACTAAAAGTCCTAGTTATATAACAGTCTACTATAATACAAGATTTCTCATCAGGCTTCTCCTCTGTGGGTTCTCTTTGCTTGATGGAGAAGACACCTCATATGGGGATGGGAAGGGGTGTCAGTACAATGTGGGGCTGGGTTCTAGGGTAACAACATTGATAGTGGCTTTGTCTTTCTCACTGAAGGCAGTCAATTCAAGAACTGTAAGTTGATGACATACTGTACTAATGACTGCTTATCAAAAAACATCTCTAGATTAGTGACTTTTTGACAAATGAGGTGACTGTATCATTTCATGTAAAAGAAAGATCCAACTACAAAAATAATTTTTGAAAAGTACTTTGAAATCTTTTGTTTGTTTGGTTTTTGTTTTGTTTTGTTTTGTTTTTTTGTTTTTGTTTTTGTTTTTGTTTTGAGACAGGGTTTCTCTGTGTAGCCCTGGCTGTCCTGGAACTCACTCTGTAGACCAGGCTGGCCTTGAACTCAGAAATCCGCTTGCCTCTGCCTCCCAAGTGCTGGGATTAAAGGTGTGCGCGTGCCACCACCTCCCGGCTGAAATCTTTTATCTCAGAGTGAGTGTGCTTAAGCCTGCCCTGTGAGAAACGCTTGCGGCAGACAGTACCGCATACCTTTTCAGATAGGGTGAGAAATACAGTGAGATCAGAGACACAACACCGATTCCTTGGAAAGTTGCCCTCGTAAAGGGCAAACCTACTTCAAGGCTTTTCTCTAGTACTGATTTGCTTTCTCATGCAGCCCTGTTTTAGCATTCCTGGATGGTTTCTCATCACATCTTAGCTTGTCACCTGTCAGGGAGTAAGGCTATGTCTTCAGGCTTTCCAAGCGTGCAGTGTGCAAACGCAGCTCATCTCACCCTGCCCCTTCTTACTTCTGTCCCTAGGGAGCAGGTGTGGACTTTGGGTTGTTTTGTTTCGTCGCCTTGGGGAAGAGATGAGGTTGAACTTTTTGGGCCTTTTATGTTAAGCTGTTTTCTCTTCTTGTGCTGGGGAGCAGAAATACAAAATTGGTCCTTGTAACTGACATGCTAAATGTATGAAGTTGGAGAAAAACATGGCCTACAAAACAGTGAGTTAGCTGTGGAAGTGCCAGTTCTTGGCAGTTTTGCTGTGCTGTAATTTCTCTAATCCTTTTTGCCAGAAGGATTTGGCAAGGAGGAAAATAATCAATATTTTATACAGCCCTTGAAGAAACATTGGTATATAAAGTTCAGTGCAGACGAGCTTTCTGAGCATATAGTGAGACCAAAGACACAGGCTGAGGGTGTGTAGAGCCTACCCTTCAGATGCGAGAGTGCTGGTGCTCTTTGGAGAGTACCAGCTACACCATCACTAACCCTGAGCCAGTGCTGGCGAAGACCATACAGATGTCTGTGGCAAACAGGTTCTGTGATCAGCCTCTGCCACTCACCCTTCTCACCTCATCTCTGAATCAGATCCAAAGTGCAGGAGAGAGGTCCTTTAATGAGGAAAACACAGAGGCAGGATCTGGCACAAAGACAATGTAATACACAGAGCTGTATTTGACTGCTTGGGGGTGCCATACGAGACGGGTATTCCAATAGGACTTTTATAACGGAAGGAGATATGAGCCTAGAGCCACATTGTTTTTTTTTTTTTTTTTCCTCTTTCCCCCCACAGAATGTGCTTAAAATTTCATTTGAAATCATGAAAACAGAGCAGGAAAGGCCACATTCTTCCATAGTGGTTCCGCCTCAAGCCTGCTACCTGTCCTTCACTGGAGGTGACTTGCTGGTGGGGGAAGAGGCAGGCAGAGCATTCTTGCTTTCTCAACAGCAGCACCTAGTGGCGGAGAAGAGAACTGCTGTTTTCCTACATGCACACCCAGCTGGCTGCAGGGCCTCTTTGCTTGGTTTGCTTTTGAATTGACAAGACTATTGCTTGCCAGTCAAGAGGGCTGTCTATTATAAGGAGAAAACTCCACGGAAGCACTAGATGTTCTACTCTGAGTCAGTGGACATGGTGTAGTGGTCCTTCCTTCCCATCACTTGGCAACATTCCTGGTCCAGATGGGTTTGGCCATCCATTCTGCTTACATTTTTATCTGGGGAAGGATGTCTCTGTAGTCCCTATCACTTCTCCAGTATAAGACCTCTGGTTCCTGGAAGGGCAGGATTTGGGTTCTCTAGGTAGACATTATATCTCCTAGAAAGAGCTCTGTGTGACGAAATACACAAATAAATAAGCTCCTGGAATGGCTCCTGCTGCACTTTCCCCATCTATTGAGTGAACTCGGGACTGGCCCCTCAGTGTCTGATTCTGGAAAGGACACCAGGATATCAAAACTGACACAGCTAACCATAAATTAAACATGATGTTTCATTTCAGGATGATGAAATTAACCAGCAGAGCCAGTTGGCTGAAAAGCTGAAGCAACAGATGTTGGACCAGGATGAGGTAACAGATACAATGAATTCCTTTTTACAGAGGGCTTTTTTTTAAAATTACTTCTCATTGATAATATTGGCTCTAGAAATATAATTTGCAAACAACCTTTTTTAAAACCTTAAAGCACTTGGAGATTTCTTGGTAGCTCTTCTCTCCGTGCCTGCTGAAGGTTGGCTATGGCTGTGTGTAGACAGCAAGCACCTGACTCTGTATGCTTTGAGGCTTCAGGAGTTACCCTGTGCTGCACTCAATCTTTGCGGGGCGGGCACACGCCTCTCTCCTGGTGGTTGGGTGAAGGTGGCTCCTGCTCTGTCTCAGCATAGCAGCACATTGTTATTTTAAGCTACTTCACCTCTACAAACTGCCTCATGTAAACAGAATGGTTTTCGCATCCAAGTCTAATTGATCGTATTCACCCCGTTAGCCTCTCCTGCTGCTCTGCTTCCTGTCCCAAGCCCCCCAGAGTCCACTCAGAACAGGAAGTACGTGATTTCGTCCTCCTGAGTCTGGCTTATTTTGCTTAACATGATGATGTCTCAGATCCTTTCCTACAAATGACATGATCTCCTATTTCTTTACTGCTAAATAAAACTTCATTGTGCCTATTTATATATTAATTATCTGTCTGTCATCTACCTACCTACCACATATTTGCCTGCCTGTTGATTTGTCCATCATCCATTCATCCAGTCTATGTCCATCACATTTCCTCTACCCAGTTGTCTGTTGATGGGCACCTAGGCTGGTTCTGTAACCTGGTGGTTGGTTATAAAAGTCTGGCATGTATTTTAGCATAGACCATGTCCCCCTGCTCTGTCCTATAGGGAAAACACAAACAAAATCAAAAGTAGACCATCAAAGAGGAAAGCCAGCTGGGGCCGTAGTGCTGTTACTGTATATTTGGTACACTAAAAAGGAGGCCGACCACCTGGTTTCAGGCTTCCCCCGACACACACCAGCATTAAGTTCTACCATAAATGTCATTATTGCACCGCTTTGCTGTGGGTTTTACAAACAAGAACCCAAGCAAAGCACCGCCAGCCAATCTGCCAGATCACCTAAGTATTTTTTCTCTTTTGTGCTTTAAGATGCTTTGTTGCTAAAGTGCTGTGGATTGGCTCCTGCAGCGCTGGCAGGTGGCAGAGATCGATGTCCCAGCCTCAGTCCCCCACACCCAGGAAGCACTGTATCCGTTTCCTTCCCTCTGCTTCCCATCATCTTTCCAATGTAATGGTTGTGATTCTGCAGGGAGGCCGTCTGTTCCTTGGGAGTCACATGGACCATATTTAATAGGCTCCTGTGTTAGCCGTGGTTGAGGCCACTTGCTTATGTTTCTGTTGTCTGTCTCCACGTGTTCTTTGCATCTCCACGAGTGGTTCAGCTGCCTTAGATCAGTTCCTTTTGTTACCATTCAAACTTTAACATTTTTTTTCCTTGCAGGCAATAAATGTCCATTAAGGAAATCAGAAAATAACAATGGTAACAGCTAAATGAAACATCCACAAGCCCAAGAACTCATTTTACCATGTATTAGTGTGTAGGGTATATTCTTCTATACAGTTCTGATATACATTAAGGAAAAGTGACTTCATTTCAAGTACTGTTTGGATGATTTTGAAATCAACTTACATACAATATGAAACTGTGGCACTGCTTCCAAAGGCTCTGCCAGTGTAGTCATTAAAAACAGTTTTCCCATCTTTTGTTTAACATGAAAAAGCCAACCAGCTGTAGTGCCCTGGTGTGTGTGACTGTGTGTATGTGAGTGTGTGTGTGTGCCTCATTCTGACTTAGCATACAATTCTTAAAAGGAAAAAAAGAGAAAAGATTTTTGAAATAACATTTGAAAATGTGTTTAGCATCTGTAACACACAGTCAGAGTTCTCCACAGCCTAAATGCTTCCAACTTGTTCTCCTGTATCTGGTTTTAACATTGCTTTGTGCATGGAAAGCACAGGTTGCTGACATATAATTAGTGCACTCAACTGGCCGTCTCCTTTTCCCAGCTTCTAGCTTCCACGAGAAGGGACTACGAGAAGATCCAGGAGGAGCTGACACGCCTCCAGATTGAAAACGAGGCAGCTAAAGACGAGGTGAAAGAAGTCCTCCAGGCCCTGGAGGAGCTGGCTGTCAATTATGACCAGAAGTCACAGGAAGTGGAGGACAAGACCAGAGCCAATGAGCAACTGACTGATGAGCTGGCCCAGAAAACGGTTGGTTGGAGCAATGGTGTTAAAGGGGGTGGGACTTCTTTGTTAACAGACTTCTATAGGAAGGCAGTTGACTGAATGCTTATCTGTATAAGGCTTGGTTTGCTCCCTGAGGCCTCTCTGGCAGTCTTCACCACAGACGGCCTGTCACAGCTGTTTTACACCCAGGAAGCTGATGACATCAGCAAGAATGCTTTCTGGAAATAGTTGAACGCAGATTCTAGATCCAGAAAAAGCTTAGTGAGAAATTTGACTTTATGACTCTCTTGGCCTCAGGCAAGATGTTTAAACATCCTGAGTATTCATTGCTTTATTTGTCAAAATGACGATAATGTGCTTCTCCAGTGGCATGTGTGTTAGTGACAGTTCATGTAAAGCACTTAGCAAGGACCTCTGTGTGTGGTGAAGTAAAGATAATGAATAACACTGAAAGCACTGTCACTAAAGAACAAAGGCGGGGGACCCACAGGAGTTAAGCAGTCCATTGTTTACATCCTACTGAATGATGTTGCACGCCACCTTCCCAGCTTCTTGTCCTAGCTTCAGGAGGACAGAGGTGAGCTGGTCCTGTTAACTTGCCTCCAGCCAGAATATCCCTTTCTTTCCGGTTCCTCCCTGAGAGATAGATGCTGTGGGTTTTACCTGGTGAGCTAGTGACAGGCAGTCCGCTGGGGCCAGTGAGCATTTGGTGATGTGGCAAATGCCATGCCCTTTGTTGCCTGGAGATGGCTCAAGGAGAAGTTGAGTGGCTGTAGCCTGGTGTCCTTGGTGGCTCTGCCTGAATGGCCTGGTGGCCTGGACTGTGCCACACTGCCCAATAGAAACGTTGGTCCTGGGCACTCAGAGCGGGGCGGTGGGGAGGAAAGCACTGGTTGCTGGTGGGGGAGCGGACAGGAAGTGAGTGCCACTTGCTCCCCACATCCTACTGCATGAAGGAAGGAAAAAAGGCCTTCCTAATGGTCTCCAGGAGACAGGGCTGCCGTGTCTGTGGTGTTCAGTAAGGTGAAACAAACAGTTGGCAGTGCTGATCAACGTCACTGCAGGCTTACTTAGAGAGGACCGCTACTCCGCTTCTGCTTAGTGTTTCCCTGGGTTCATACAGCTTGTCCCTTCTGTGTTGTGTGTCTTAAAGCAAGGCAGGATGTTCTGTAGTATGCTTTTCATTTTGTGTCAGAACAACTATTATCAGACTGCTTTAATATGCTATTTTTAGTAAGTTGTAGCGACTCACTGCAAATGCCTTTGAATTAACTTGCAAGGCCCCGGGAGCAGAGGACTTGCTCTTGCAGCATAGGCTGAGTTAGTACCAAGATAACTGGAAGAGGTACTGTTCCATTGCTGTGAGTAGAGAACACATCGCTTCTCCTGGTAACGAACATGGAGGATAGAAAAGAGGTTAATTTGATGAAGTTTGGTGAGAAAATCAAGCTTTTGCTGCTTTTGAAAAAGCTCTGCTATGGAACTTGAGTAATGTTGAAGAATTATAGTATTTAATTTGGCTTCCCTGAGGATTAGAAGATGTTCTAAGTTGTTATCTATCCTCATTAAGGTTTGTCTGGGCTATTGATTCCAGACCCATTACTCAGGGTATCTGGACCAGGGAGCAGATTTTTGTTTGAGCATGGAGCTGGGGAACCTGAATTAGAACAAGGGGGATGAAATAACATTTGCTGAGTTAGAAAATGGAGTTACATCCTATAAACACAGGGCTGCTTTTTGTGCCAATGTGTACAAGTAGAGACCAGGTCAGCCGTCAGCATCCATCTTCAGTGCTCTGTCTTGTTTTTTGAGACAGTCTCATTGTCCTGGAGATCACTGAGTATGGTAGCTAACTGGCCAATGGGCCACAGGAATACTTAAGTCCTGGGATAACAAATGTGCACCATGAGGCCCAGATACAGTTTCCAGGAATCAAACCTAGGCCCTCATGCTTGTGCTGCAAGCACCTTACTGATGGAGACATCTCTCCAACCTTTTACTTATTTAAAAAGCCTTATTACATTTTATTTACTTTTATGTTCATGCACCATGGTGCATGGGTGGAGGTCAGTGGACAGTTTGCTGGAGTCAGTTCTTACCTTGACCCATTGATCCATGCTCTGGGCCCTGGATTCATTTTCAGTAACTCACTTTGCTAGCATTTCAATAATAATAATAATAATAATAATACATATCTAGTAATAATACATACCTAGTTTTACAATATTAACATCACTGAATTAAGTTCCTGTATCAGAAGCAAGTGCTAAGCAACAGTCGGCCTTCAGGGTTCTTTACCACTGAGATCACAGGAATGATTAAAGAGCAGGGTCTGGCATGAGCTGTTTTGGGTCTGGCATGGGCTGTTGAGTTCTGGAGGTCACATGTGGGAATTCATGGGCCACCTTGGTAACATGTGGCTGAATTTGTTTTCCAGACGACACTGACAACCACCCAGCGAGAGCTGAGTCAGCTGCAAGAGCTTAGTAACCACCAGAAGAAGAGGGCCACGGAGATTCTGAACCTGCTTCTCAAGGATCTGGGGGAGATAGGCGGAATTATTGGCACCAACGATGTGAAGACTGTGAGCCAGACTTCTCTCTATCCCTACTTTGACTGGTGTGATCCGAGTCAAGCTTTGCACCACCCAAGGCTCAGGGCTGTGCTCTGCACATGTGGCATGCTGGGGAAATCCTTGATGGCAGGAAAAGAAGAGCCAGTGCATGAAGCAGGGGGGCTGGAGGAGGGGCTGGAGGAGAGGAACAATTTGCCTTTCAGGTCTGGGGAGCATCTGCCAGTCTTGGTTGGTTTTGTGTGACTCGGTTTTTTTCTTTAGCCTTACCTGCACTGTCCTCACATTGAGGCTCAGCTGGGAGAAGCCGCAGGCCAGTTCTAAGCCCCCCCCCAAGAGCCCAAATCAGTGATAATTCTCCAGCCAAGCAGTATGAATTGAGAAAGCTTCCAGCTGAGAGTCATAGACAGCTAGCAGTGACTGAAAGAATAAACCACACTTAATAATGAGCAACAGGAGGAGCCAGAGCCTTGTTCCTCAGGGTCATCTGCATCACCTGGGTCTAATTAGCAACGTAGACCCCAGGCTGACCTCAGACCTACTGAAGCAGACTCTGTCTTTTAATAGGATGACTCATGGCTTATTAGAGTTAGAGAAACCAATTTTGTTTCCTTGCAGTGACTCCACAATATAGAGGACCCAGCCATTCTGTTTTCTCTCTGCTGGTCCTTTAGTCTCTTTCATTTTCATATCTTTAAGTTTTTGCCTCATTGTAGCAAGATCACTGCTGTAGCACCAACAGTCAAGTCTTCATTCATTTACATCCAGTGGGCTACACCTCTGACTACTTTTATCCAGGAGAGAGGACTATATGCCAGAAATTTCCAGTAGATTGTAGCCAATGCTGGCTAGTCAGGTATAGGTCACATGAACCACATGGAATTAGATTAACATCAATGGCTTATACCCTGGAGTCATGAACACTGGTGCCCCTGAAGACAAGGAAGTGAGAAAGAGAGGAAATGGAGAGTGGTCTAGAGTTGTCTTAAAGCTGGGATGAGAAGGAAGAAAGAATGTTAACAGTGAAGAACAATGGTTGGCCACAGTATAGGTTGTCATTAACCAGAAAAATAGGATAGAGAATTACAAAAATACCTTTAATGGGGTTAACATTAGAGAAGTCAGCTTCTCACTTTCGCTGTGCATTGTTGGATTGTGTTCTGAGGATGGCGATGACCCACCCGGCCTGTCCCTCAGTCCCAATGCTGGGTTCCACAGTTTTTGACGAGCATAGCTTTCCAACGACAAAGCACCTTGGATTGAGTAGTTCCTGTGTTTGTTGAAGACACTGCATGGAGGAATGGTGTTCCTGAACTTGCCAGAACGCTCAGAAGCCTGACAACAAAATCTTTTGAGTGTAAACATTTTACCTTCACTCAATGATCCTTCAGAGAGCTGGCAGTGGTTGAACCCTGGGAACCTTGTAGTCATGGCTGGGAAACAGAAAGCTGCTGGGTGGTGCCAAAAGTCTGGGCTGTGTCTGGGACTTTCTATCTTGTTTTCAGCGGCTGAATATTTGAGTGCCCTTGAGTGAGTTTAGCTGCAGTGCAGCCGTAGGGTGGCAGTTTCTGGCCCTGCCCGGTTAATCTGTTAAGTTCCAGGTTGGCTGGTCTGTGTTTGATGGTTAATTTTTAGAGCCACATGTTGTTGAGCAGTGCAGTTCTGACACGGAGCTGATTAAAGGCTCGAAGGACCACATGGAACTGATTTGTGGGACGTTGGCACCTCCTGCTGATAACAATAAGGAAAGGTATATTTATGCTAAGTCCTTACACAGAGCTGATGAACACATTAATGAAATCAAAGCATGTCTGTGCTTTGTCATTAGAGGCCCTTCCTGCCGGAAACCACAAGTATGATGAGAGCATTTTTAAATACTTAATCTCATGTTTGGGGATTATTTTTAGGTTCCAAACACTAGATGCCCTAGTTAATTTCATTGATGACTCTCACTTATAGATCATGGTATTCCTAGAGAGCCTCTTTCCATGCTAGACCAGACAAAGGCTGCAAGTGTATCTGTGCTGTTGCATTATGGGAGGGGTGGAATGGGGAGCAATATTAGGAGGCAAATCTAAGGCAGTCACAAACCCAACTTAAGCTTAGCAGCTTAGCAAGGGTGCCCACGATGGGGAGTCGCAGCTGATAATTGTAGTGTTTCCTGCTGTTCACTTAGTATTGTGCTGCAGTCATTGTTAGGTATTGTTGAATTCTTATAAGGTTAAAAATCACAATAAAGGCACACAAAACTGTATACTTCATATTTGCTACCAATATTCAGGGCTCACACCCAATATATTTTTCTCTCAGTTCTCAAATGTTTACACAGAAAAATATGTGACTTAGTGACAGTGGTGATAACATCTGAAGAGGTGGGAGGGCCAGAGAGGGGGCTAGTGGGAGGACACTGAACATCAGAAATTAGACTCCTCGCTGGCCTTCCTGGGCTGGATTCTGCTGGGACATAGTCTTCCTAAGGTGCAAGGCTGCCCCCTGGTGGTTAAATATAGTGCACACAAAGCTACTTTCTTCATGGCCCGGCTTGTGTACCATGCCTTTCAGCAGATGGGTCTGTTTCCAGTGGAGTTCTGAAAACTAGAAACTAGATCTACCTCAGTCAGGAATTCTTTCAGCACCATCCCTTCTCAATGTAAACTTAGGCTTGTCCGTAGATATTTTAATAAGTAGGTTACTGTCTACTTGGAAGGGCAGCTCGAAAAAGGCAAGGAAAAAGATTGGTAGCAGCAGATAGCTAAGCATGGGACTCTTCTCTCGAGCAGGCACTGGATGAATGGTGCATCCTCTGGCATTAGAGGTTCTGTTTGAAGAGTGTGGCGACAGTCTTTTATATTTGAGCCATTGTACATAGACATTGGGCTCCTCACCACTGTGGAAAGTATCGAGAAGAGAATTGAAGTGCTGGGCGGAGCTTCTCTACAGGCAGGATTGTGAAGGGCCCTATAGGGACATTGGGTCACTGTTGTAGGCATGCAGGGTGAGGTATCTGAGGAGTGTTCTCCTTTAAAAATTCTTTAATAGTTTTTCTTCTCATGTCATCCTTTCTATCCTCAAATCAATTATAAGGAAGTGTGTGGTTAACTGAGGAGCATATTTGATGTGGGTTTTGATGGGAACGTTCTCATGTGTAATCTCTGAAGACTTGACAATGACTTCATCACATTCATTTTCAGCTTCCCCTGTGGCTACAGTTTTTGCCTGAAAGCTAGGGATGTCTCAGGGACCCATGGTCAGGTGTCAGGAGCTCCACAAACTTCTGATGTTGCCTTCTGTGCTCAGCTGGCAGATGTGAATGGAGTCATCGAGGAGGAGTTCACCATGGCCCGCCTGTACATTAGCAAGATGAAGTCGGAGGTCAAGTCTCTCGTGAACCGTAGCAAGCAGCTGGAGAGTGCCCAAATGGACTCCAACAGGAAGATGAATGCCAGCGAGCGGGAGCTGGCAGCCTGCCAGTTGCTTATCTCGCAGGTAGGCTATCCATTCATCCCTGTTCAAGAGCATCTATTGAGGCCCCCCCCCCCATGCCCTTCTTGGAGTTAATAGTGTGTCCTACGGAGAGTCAATGCAGTTGGCCTTATGTGAGCATGCCGTAAGGTAGCCCACACACCTCTTGTGTTTTTGAAACAAAAAAAAATTCACTTTGTAGCTTAGATTGTGCTTGAACTCCTCCTCCTGTAGTGGTTTGGTCTGATGCTGCTCGTAGTCTAAGATTAGCCTTGAACTCATCATGCTCTTTTCTCAGCCATACCCTGTCACCTCCTACTCATATATGGGTGGTTAGTATGTATTACCAAGCCTGGTCTCTGGGCTTATCCTTAAAGCTAGATTTTGTTGTGTAAATTACACAAATCCCCCAAGTCTTCTCTGTCTTCAAAGCATCTATCTCTGTTTCGCTGCCCACCCATGGTGACTAGGTAGTTGAGCACATATGATATATCTCTAAGTCTCCTATTAGAATGCTAGGGAAGCATTCTTACATCTGTCAATCCCTACTACGGGCTCAGTGTAAGATGAGTGAATAGAAGCTGCTGCTGCTGGTGGTGACAGGCACTGTTTTCATTGTTTATTACGTGTCCACACAGTACTAAACATTTTATGTGCATTTTCTTGCGTGATCTTTAAAAAGTTCTATAGGAAGATTTTATTCTTTTTATTCAAATAAATATTTGACTATGATTAAATACATTGTTCAAATGCACAAAGTCTGAGTTTCTCAAGGGCAGGGTATATTTCCTTGATGCGTTAGCAAGCCAGATCTTTCCCCATTGGAATGGAATTTCCATCTCAGGAAGGTAGTGCAAAGGACCATGGGACAGTTCTGGGCTACATTGGCATGTGAGCTTACTTTTGGATTTGAGATTTCTGTGATGGTTCCATTGTGTTCTGTTCACCCCCTCATAACAGAGTCATTTGGGGAAATGGGTACCAGTGTGGACTGGCGTGTCTAACAGTATCAAGAGGCAGAGCATGAGATTCTGCTATGGCTTTAAACATATTATGCAGTAATAGGAAGAGCTCCAACCTAATTTTCTAAAATGGATTCTATGGGTTGTTTTTATATTAAGTAAAATATTATTTAAAGGGCTATTCAGTGCTGGTATGTGGTGGAAAGTTGATAAACATGATGAGATATAATTTAGCAATCCTTTTGAAAACACTGGGAAAATATAAAACTAGAAAAAAAAATACATATCTGATGTTCTGTATGTGTGAGCTCAGTCCAGTTGTGCCCACATGTATGAGCACATGTGGAGACCGAAGGCTGACCTTGGGTACCTTCCTCTATTGCTTTCCTGTCTGCTATTTAGACAGGATATCTGTTCATGATGATGAGTCTAGTGCTTGTGCTTTGGCTAGACTGACTGTCCAACAATACTCTGGGACCCACTTGTCTTTGTCCAGCTTCAGTACTGGAGCTGTAGGCAAATGCCACCACTGTCAGCTTTTGTATGGCTTCTGGAGATTCCGATGTAGGCCGTTATATTTGTAGAGAAGGCTTTGTGCATCTCCCTAACCCATAAGTGTCATTTGGTCCAGTAATTTTATATATTCTATTTTTCATTGGTAATGGGGATGAAATTTTTAAATTTCATATGATATTATAATTTCTTGGTTAAAATGTTAAAAGCTTATGTGGAAAGTATTGGATGCACTATTATTTGACATTATTGTAAAGTATATTACCCAAATACCTGTTGATAGACAAATGGTGAAGTTATGTGGAACAATATTACATAACACTTTACAAAAATCCATAAAATGTGGGCATTTGGAAAGTATAATTATATAAAATAAGGTAAAATGAAAACAGTTTATACACACACACATTGTAAGATGGCATGTTTTTTTAATAACTATATTGTCATTAGCAACAAGAACTTTCTTTAAAAGTTGCAGCAAGACTTGTTTATAATTTATAAAAACTGAGAGAAAAAGGTAAACATTAGAGGAAAGTACATCCCAACTCTAATTTCTAGATCGCCTTTGAGACTGTGGCATGAACTTGGGGGTCTAGTCCTACTCCCAACAGTTGGGGGCTGAAGTCAGCCGCAGGCAGAGCATCCATGGCCGACAGCTCAGCCCTTTCTCTGTCCAGCTGGACATAGCAGCTCCATGCCCAAATCCCCCTGCACACTGTACACTGACATGACTACTCGGAGCAGGTTAGCTGTGCCCTGTGTGGGTAAGCAAGGAGGAGGCGTACAGTCTGCAGAGCCTCTAGACAAGGGCATGACTTGATCTGATCTGCAGTGCTCGAAGTGTGTCCTGGACATGGATGTAGGCTGTGAATGCTGCTCACTGGAGCTAGTGCAGCCAGGAGGAGGAGGAGCAGCACTCACTCTGAAGTGTGGGATCCCTGGCTTCAGAGTGACACCGACTGGCATATGAGAGCTAGGATGCTTTGAAAGTCAAGGAAGCCTTCCTAGGCTGGCAGCCAGTGCAGCTCCCCACTCTGCTGTGGTACGGAAAGCCATTGACTCAGCCTTTACTTCTATCAGAAACCTTGGCTTTCCCTGTTCTGGTGTAGTTTAAGGAATTTCAGAATCACTGAAATTCTTTCTTCTTTGTTCATATTGTCCCCCCCAAAAAAACTGTTTTTATATCTCTTCCAACTGAGTTGCTAAGGAGTTATGTCATTAGAATTCATTCTACTGGGTCGTCCTGCCCAAACATGAGTCCCCAGATCTGTGGGGGACAATCTACATATTCTATCTATCTAGAAGTCACCATTATGCCCGTTCAGCCCCTGCACTCCCACCCATTTATTGACTCATTTCACTGGTGTTTATTAAGTATCTACTCTACGCCCTCATGAGCAAAAAACCCAGTAATGTCAAGTAGAAGCCAAGGGCTTGGAGAAAATGACAAAACCTGGTAAGGAGCTAGCCAGGACATTGTGTGCATGTGTGAAGGATACCAGCAAAGAGGAAACTCTTCAGAGAGAGGAAACCTTAAGGTGCAAGGTCTCTAATGACCAGAGTTGAACTGTCTCTGAGGGACAGAAGACGAGCACATGTGATGTTTGAATCTATAGGTACATGCGCAAAGAATGAGGCCTTCAGCCCTGGATGTCCCCCCCGCCCATCTTCTTCCTCCTCCTCCTCCTCCTCCTCCTCCTCCTCCTCCTCCTCCTCCTCCTCCTTCTCCTCCCCCACATGAAGTGGAAGAGCACAAGGACCTGGCCATGCAGCATCTGAAAGAGAGCTGCAGAGTACATGGAAGGAACAGAGAACTCCCAGGCAAAGGACAAAATATGAGCCATTCCATGGGAGGTCTCTAACTTGTCCTTTGCAATTGGACAGTTCCAGACAAGCCTGGACAACCAGATGCTAGGTACTCACCTTTCCTTCTGATCTGTTTTCTTATTCAAAGCATGAAGCCAAGATCAAATCTCTGACAGACTACATGCAGAACATGGAACAGAAGAGGCGGCAGCTGGAAGAGTCCCAGGACTCCCTCAGTGAGGAGCTGGCCAAGCTCCGGGCCCAAGGTAAATATTGACTCCTTTGCAGGTGTCAGACACTTGGCCTAAGCCAATCTCTAGCTGGCTGAGTTCTGATGTTCAGTTTTGTTCAGCTACAACATTTCTGGGAACTACAGCATGTCTGAAAGAAACCCGTGTTCTCCCACCGTGTATCTGCTGCTTCCCAGCTTCCCTCTGCCCACTCAGTTGACTGGGCCAGCATCCTCTCCTTCCAACCCAGTTGACCTTTTGCTCTGCAGAGCTTGTCCCTTAGGCCTCTCAGATGTGTCTCTGGTGCTGCTTATTTCTATTATGATTGCCTTGGAGCAACCAAGGTAGTGACTGTGGCTAAATCAGTATTACTGAGGGCTCTCACTGTAGTCTTCTCTGGACTAGCCACTCTGCTGGGTCCTAGGGGTGATTCTGAAGTGCAAATTCTGTCTTATGGCAGAGCCTATGGGTCGTGCCCTTCCTTGGGATTCTGAACATGGACTAAGTGCTAGGCTTTTGAACAAGTTCTTCCCTTAGTTGTGTGGTACCTGACACAGGAAACACTTAATAAATCTGAGTAAACAGAAGCAAAAATTAAGGGTGGCCATCAGACATGCAGAAATCAGAACAGGGTTTAAGAACATTGCAGTGTGCAGAATGAGACCAACCACACATAGCGAAGGCTGAAATGAAGATCAGTTCTTTATAGAACAATGTGAATAATCCTAACTGTTCTTCAGGCCGTTTGATCCTCGAACTTTAAGCATTTATTGCAGAATTTTATTTTATATTTTTAAAGGGGTGTGTGTGTGTGTGTGTGTGTGTGTGTGTGTATGTGTGTAGGAGTCTGAGGATGCCAAAAGAGGGTGTTCAGTGCCCTGTAGGTGGAATTATCAGTATTTATGAGCCACATGGTATGGGTTTTGAGACCTGAACTCTGTCCTCTGGAAGAACATCAAGTGCTCTTAAATACTGAGCCATTTTCCCAGTCCCTCATCACAGAGCTTTAGATCAGAAAAACATAAACAAGAATGCAGAGAAGAGGAGAAAAGCAAACTACCCAAAATATCTAAAAGTTCAGTAGACCTTAATAGAATACCAGTCTTCATGTTAGAGACAGAACATGCATATGTGTGGCCATGGTTATAATGCAGTGCTAGGATAAAATCTTTATTGCAGTTACTGAGATAAATGGATCCTTGTATTCCATGAAATTAATATTTAAAATAAAAACACTCTGAGTAGTAGGATTGATGATGTTATTATTTCATTTCTTTTATTTTCATATAAAGCTATTTACTGGATAAATACATGCTGCGTCAGGTTTAAAGGCAAATTAAGAAGAAAGAGCCCTGCCATAGCTTTGTAACATTTTATTTTTGTGGTAAGGAATGCATGTTGAGAGTAAAGCATGCCACCTAATACTGAACAAAGGAAAGCATTTTCCTGTCTTGCATATGTTTGCTGCAGTGGGGCCACTGAATAGAAATATAAATGGAGAAAAGGCCCAAAATAAAGTAAAATATACTAGAGAAATGATGAATCAGATGTTACTGCCCAAATGACATTTGCTCCCCACCCACCTTCCAGCTATGCAGCTCACTGCCCTTCCACACATGCTCAGGGAACCCCACGAATACACAGAGACAGGAGTGCCGGCCACAGCCCTGCCCACCCAGGCCCCCTGGTGAATTCAGAAAGTGTTAGAGTATGTATCTGTTTCCCTTGTTTTCGTCGTTAGCTTGTTTTCTTGCACTAGATTCTTAGAAAATCAACAGCTACTCCTGGGAGGTAAATTAACTCCTTGTGGAATTCTCCCAGTAGCATGAATCCAGATGTTACCCCACACTCACAGGGCCTGCTCCCAGAGGCTAGGTAGGAAGTGGTTCTGGGGCTGCCTGCTTCCAGGTAGCCATTTCCTTTCCCTGGGGATGCAGCCCACCAGGGATGCAATCTATGTAGTGGTGTCTTAGTCCACAGGCCACAGCACAGGAGAGGTCTGGCTGAGATGTTGGGTGTTTGCCAGGCTACTCCTACTCCATGCTGGACTGGTGACACAAGCTGCCTGGCATTTGCACCCTGTCAAAACATGGTTTTGTTCTCCAGTCACTTTTTACTGTTTGAAACAGAAAAAATGCACGAAGTCAGTTTCCAAGATAAGGAAAAGGAGCACCTGACGAGGCTGCAGGATGCCGAGGAGGTGAAGGTGAGCGCGTGTGTGTTTGATGTGTGCACAGCTGTCCCCAGTCCAGTAAGATAGAGAGGGCAGGAACCATGGCTAGGCCTGACGTAGTCACAAGATGCTGATGGGACTATACAGGAAACCAGAAGTGTCTCTGCATACACCTTCCACTCATATCTTCGTGTTGCCTGTTCCTGAAGGTGTTAAGTGACTTGTGTGGAGTCACCCAGGTAGTAAGAAAGCAGTGTGCTGACTGGCCTGGTTGGGAAAACCATGGATCTCTGATGGGAGGAGGTAAAAGGGCAAAGGCGAACTTTCTGTGCTATTGTTGGGCTGGTTTGCCTCTGGCACCCACTCAGTTTTGTGACAGATCCGTGGGTTTTGCCATGCAAATGAAGCAAGGCCAGGAGCTTGGGCACAGGAGCCACAATCACCCTTCATTTTGGGATTTAACATTTGAGGGAGGTAGCTAGGGATCCAGGGCTTGTCACAGAGTGGGCAGAGTGGGCCGAGTGCCGACTAGTTGATGCCACGTTTCTCCTGGCCTGGCTTGCAGAAGGCTCTGGAGCAGCAGATGGAGAGTCACCGGGAAGCGCATCAAAAGCAGCTGTCCAGACTTCGTGATGAGATTGAGGAGAAGCAGAGAATCATTGATGAGATTCGGGAGTGAGTTGGCTGGGGGCTCAAGGGACACGGGCGGGCATGGGCAGGCCTTGGGAGCCAGACTTAAAGGACATGGCTTTTGGCCAGGGGCCTTGTCTCTGTGCTTGGACTCTGTTCTGCCCAGGTGGTGCTGCCTCTGAGGTCTGTGCTCCCATCTGGAGCCCAACCCCCTGAAGCTCTGTTATAGCAGGTGGCATGAAGGCCCAGCCACCCCTTCACATCACCCCAGCCAGTTCAGGGGTGACTCAGCTTGGAAGATGCATGCTCAGGAGCCAGAAAGATTAAATGAAAGTATGAAAAAAAAACCCACAATACAATTCCTCACCCAGGAATTAAACACTCCAGAGAAGTTGTTTGGCTTTGCTGCCTCTTCAGCCAACAGATTATGCACCTGTAACTACCTGGTCACCTGTGCACACATCTCAAAGACCTGTGCCAGTGTGTATCTGTCCATGGTAGATGCCAATATGCCTTCCCACTGCTCTCAGGATGACATCATTGCAACTTAACTCTGGATGCTGCCTTGCAACCACATCCTGCCTTCTCAGAGTCCTTGGGGGAACCCCCTGCTCCACCCCACTCCACTTCCTTTTTCTGTAGCACAAGTCCCCCAGCTGCAAAGCTTCCTTCTGAGGGGATCTTATTCTGGGGTTCTTTATGCTTGTTACATAGTAGATCTTCTTGGCAGTCTCTGAACCCCTTTGCAGAACAGCCTTTTCAGTGCTCCCCTAAAAGGCATACTATCACAAAGAAAACATGTCAACTGAAATAGAATTCCCCCCGCTGCCCCTCCCCCTGACTAGAGCAAGATCCCCTCCACCACCCTCACTCCCTTCCCGCCACCACCACTGCTACTTTCTATAGATGAAGAATTAGATATAGGAAGCAAGGTTGAATTATTTACTTAAGGTCACACGACTAAATAGGAATCAGACTGGAGCTAAGCGTTTAATTCTCCAGGCTACTGATCCAAATCTTTTCAAAGTATGTGAGCTGCTTGCAAGAGCATTTGCATCTTGAAGGAGAGGAGGGGGGCAGTGGGAGTCTAGCTGGTGCGCCGGCTCTGTGTAGTGTGCCTAAGGACAGCTCTCAGCATGCCCTGTCCCCACCCCTCCTGCACCTTCCCATTCCAACACACCTTGAGCTTCTCTTGGATACAATTATGATTAATCTCCCTCAAGACATTCTTCTGAAAGAGAAGGAAAGAAAGAAAGGGAGGTAGTGAGGACATCAGTGCATGAGTTCCTTGTGGGAGCTTGCTAGACTTGGGCTCTTGGTGCTGCTGGCTTCCTTCACACAGTCTTGTGGTCTCAGCCTCTCGGATGGTTTTACGAGCACCAGCATAGGGCAGAAATGGAATAGACCCACCTGTCTTAGAATTTCTATTGCTGGAGAAAACATCATAACCAAAAGCAACTTGGGGAAGAAAGGGTTTATTTCAAGTTAGACAGTTTACAGGTCACCATCCAGGGAAGTAAGGATAGCAACTTAAGGCAGAAGCCATGGAGGAGTGCTACTTACTGGCCTGCTCCTCGTGGCTTGCTCAGCCTGCCTTTTTACAGCACCCAGTACCACCAGCCCAGGGATGGCACCTCTTCTGATAGCCAGTCCCTACCATATCATTCATCAATAATAATAAAGTACTACAGACTTGCCTGCAGACAGCTCTTAGGGCGGCAGTTCCTCAGTTGAGAGCCCTCTTCCCAAATGACTTCAGCTCATGTCCAATTGACATAAATTTGACCAGCACAGCCAGATGCTGACTTTCTGTCTCCACAAAACCTTAGTGGTGTTCTTCATAAAGCCTGTGTGACTGTTCAACAGACCAAGGGCTGCCTCCATGTCAGCTGCTGTCCATGGAAGACAGTGTCTGACACTTGTGGGGGGGGGGCAGTGTTGAAATGGCCAAATAGTTACTGAGTATACAGCTGTTCTCTGGGTGTGTACAGCAGCAGAATGAGTATAATAGGGCTCTCTCTCTCTCCTCTCTATTTTCAAGCATCATCCTTTCCCCAATGTCATTATATCCCCACAGAGCCCTTGCACACAAACAAACTATAAATACACCCGCAAAGCCTTTGTTTCATTTCATGCTTCCAAGCTGCTCCCCAGAAATTAGTTTTCACTCGGGCAAAGAAGAAGCTGTGAGGTTGTTCTCTGATCCCTCAGAATCCTCCCGAATTGTTGCCTTTATTGCACAGAACTAATGGGGCTGGAAGAGAACCAGAGCTTTAGGCGGATGACTCAGAAGTTCAAGCTGACCTGGAATATATTGCTTTTTCCTCTCAATTTCAGTTTGAATCAGAAACTGCAACTGGAACAGGAAAGGCTCAGCTCTGATTATAACAAGCTGAAAATAGAGGACCAGGAGAGAGAAGTGAGACTGGAGAAGCTCCTGTGAGTGCCTTAACCCTTCCCTGACTTCTCATCCCTGAGGACCAGCCCCAGTGGGGCCCTGGAGATTCTCGCTAGGTCCTGCTGTTAAAAGCAGCAGTGGCTTGGGTTGTTCTTTGCCTAGACTTGCTCGTATGCCTTAGCTGCAAACTTCATCTGCTCCAGTTCTGGTGTTCCCTCAGTGGCTCATGATTCCTTTCTGTCTCTCAGATTGCTCAATGACAAAAGGGAGCAAGCCAGGGAGGACCTCAAGGGACTGGAGGAGACTGTGGTGAGTCACTTTCCAACTTAGCTCACTCTCAGAGGCCTGATTCGTGTTTGATCTACTGAATTGTCTATCCCAAAATTTTATCTGCGTGCACCTTTCCTATATAGCATTTAGCTGAAGCATTCTACGACAGACTGGGATTTGTAGAATTACTTCTTAACAGAATTAATCCACCAGATACTTAGTTATTAGTGCCGTAATCCTGAAATACTTGAATAAGAATTGAGCTCCATTATAAAGCTGTGTCTGCACTTTGTGACTCCACTCAACTCTTAACAGATGCTTAGCAAGCACCTATTTAGTTGGGCCCTTGTCTAGATGCTTGGCCATATCAGTACACACTGTAGGGAGATTTTGTCCTCTAGATGCTGACCTGATGAAGTGAGCAGAGGGAAGAACATGCAGGAGCAGTAACTTGTGGCAGCAACAGGGACATCAGTGTGCATCTGGATGAAGCGGGGTAGAGGGCAGTCCCGTGAGGACAGTGCCGGAGCCGGTGCCCTGAAGGGGGGGGGGGGGCAGAAAGAAGAGCAGGAGGCTCTGCATGCCTCTGAAGGAGCTCAGTATTTGAAATTGCTGTTGGGTTTCTCTGTGCTGTGCCTACAGCCATTGGCTTCCCCTGGCAGCTTTCGTTTCAGTGGCTGTGCAGGGTAGCAGTTTGGTCACACGTCACAACTGTGGCTTATCCCAAACCATCCTAACGTAATACAGTGAAAATGTGTTTAGGCTTGCACATGTTTAAATTCAGTGGCGCCTTCTGATCCCACTCATGTGTCACGGAGTCTATGTGGGACAGAGCCCATCCACAATGACCTGGAGACTCAGACTGTAGGCAGATGGCTACTCCCATCTGGAACTGAGGCTGCATGCTAGCTCCTGGGTCAGTACAAAGTGCTCCTCAGAGAAATGAGGACACAAGCCTTTGGGACAGGGGTCAGATGCCTGTGCTGACAGGAGGTTTGACCTTTCAAGGGTGACATCTATAGGAAACAGACAAAAGCCATGAAGTCCTTCACCTATATAGTTTAATAGAGCAATGCAGTACATAACTGAATGTTCTTACAGAAATGCAGGCAAATATTGAACAGGGAAAGTTTCCTAGATTCCTGCCATCCTGGATGTGTGATAATTCCAGGTGTTCTCTGCTTGTGTCCCATGTGCACCCCTACACCCGTACACCCTTGTTTACCTTCTGTGTCTCTGCTGTCCTCACACAAAGCTTGCACGTGCATTTGCACATACAGTTTGTCAGCACACCACACACGAGATGTCTTCTGGGCTCGGTCATAGGCTCTGATTGTCCATATGATGTTCATATGTATTCCTATACACGCACACATAACTGCATCACACTAGTGATTTTTTTATTCAAAAACATTCTGCTCATGTTACACAAGTTGTTGTGTACTTCAGACTTACGCTTGCTTGCCTTTCTCATTCCTTTCCTCACAATGCACAATGCTCAGTGAACTGAGACATGCACGTTCAGTCCCAGCCACGGCTCACACTCATACATAGCACTCTCATGGGCCCCACCCCCTCTCACACATACACATTCTTTCACATACACTTTCTCACACAAATATAACACATTTACACACAATACTCTCTTTCTGACATATAATATATATTCTTTTACATTTCTCTCTCACACATACTTTCTCACACACACTCTCCCTTCCATATACAACTGTTCACACACACAATCTCACACACATTTTCTTTTCCACACACACTTTCTCACATATGATCTCTCTTACACACTCTCTCTCACACACACACTCTTACACACAATCTCACAATACTTTCTTCCACACACACATTATACATACACACACTCTCTCTTTCATATCCCCACCGTACCTCGTCTTTCCCCACTCACATCCCAACTTTCTTACACTCTCACACGCCTAACCTTCCTTGTTCTTTTCCCTGTGAGCATGATGAATGTAGGACTAGTAGTCAACCCCTTTGCTGTCTTAGGTCCTTGAATGTATAGTAAATGGCACATTTCCTTAGTAACCTCTGTTGTCTACTCAGTTATTCTCTCTCTTTCCCTCCCACAGTTCATTTCCTTATTTCCTTAGTAATCTGGCTGTGCCTACACACATTCACTCTCACAGGCTGTCCCCCACTTACAAGCATGTCCATCCATCCCACACACAAGGACAGATCCACTGACATGATGCCTCCTCTTCCTTCTCCCTTACCACCCTCACGCCCCCTCCCTTAAATCCAAGACTAGATTCCTGCAGTGTGTGCTGTTTGAGACTTGAGTGTTTACCCTCAGCCTTGGATTCCTCCCACACTGCGCTGTAGATATTCTTCAGAGACAGGCTCTTACTGTCCTTGGCTGTCCATTCGGTTCTCAAGGCCTCCTGTGCCAGCCTTCCCTGCCTCCAGAGCACTGTGGGGAGGGGTAGGATGCTGCCTACAGAGTGGACTCTGAGAACCACACTCCAGACAGGCCATCTGTGATGTTCTATGCTGAAGGCAGGACACTGACCACTTCCTCCCCATCCCACCTCATGCCACACGGACTGCCTCTCAGGTGCTAGCCTCACTGTCCTCCATGATAGGATGCTTACCCTTGAAGCCCTGCACGGAAGTCAGTAGCTTCCTGATGGGAAGAGACCTGAGGGAAGTTGGAGGATGTAGAAATAATGATGAATGTAATGGAGGAAAGGTTATTGCTGCAGGGACCCAAGTGACAGCTGCCGAAGGACGGCAGCGTAAACCATCTTAAATGCTTTGACTGCCCCTGCCAAATGGTTAAAAATGAGAGAAAGGGGCCAGCGCAGGACTCTTAGGTTGTATTCATGTCCCAAGGAAAAGCCTGGCTCTTGGGCAGGGGGATCAGACCTTCTTGCCTCCCCTTAGTGTGGTGGTACTTTTCATCAGAAAATATCAACTGTGATCACAGGGTGGGCAGAAGTAAGAGATCTGAGGTGAGGGACAGCATGCAGAGCATTTGTGAGCATTAAGGGATGCTGGGACTGAACTCCCTCCAGCAGGGGTTTGGGCAGGCTGGATATTGGTGAGCACTGATCTGCAGCCCTGATTCTGTGCTGTGAGGTGGCTCACTCATAGATGGGACTGTGTGCACATTAGTCATAATACCAGGCCTGCGTGGCTTCCTACAGAAACCAATTTACCCCGTCCAAGGATGCAATTGACTTTAGGTGCTTCTTATTTCAGCACAGAATTGGATCTAGTAATAAGGTCTTAAATTAACAGAGAACCTTATTCCAAGGAACTTAGTGTTTCTTTAACTCTGGGTCCTGTTTCAACCTTTTAAATGTGAGTCTGTGTAAATTTCATCTCCTGATCGGGTCAATTTATATAGATAAGAACATTGAAGATTCTGTCTCCTCCTAACTTATAAGGAGATAATTTACATGAAACTAATACATGCTTGTGTAAAAAACCATATCAGGAACCAGGTTGGAAAGATGGCTCTGTAGTTAAGAGCACTTACTACTTTTGTAGAAGACCGGAGTTCAGTTCCCAGCATGCACACAGGGCACTCATAAACACCTATAATTTCAGTTCCAGATGATCCAGTGCCCTCTTCTCAAATCCTACAGCACCTGCATTTATGATGTACATAGGCATGAATTTCAGACCAATCATAACTACAGAAAATAATATCCCAACTAATATTTACATATTAATGTTATATATATTTATACATGTACATGTGTATGTAAAAATTATAATATTTACATGTATGTATGTATGTATATATGTAGACAAAGACTTGAATAGAAGGAAATGTTTAGATCTTCTGGTTTTGTTACCAAAGATTAGCAGGTTTGGTTCAGGCCCTTATCTCCTCACTCATAGTTTTAGGAGCTCATTCATAGATAATAATCCAAAATGAAGGAGGAAATTGCAGTTGCCAATTCTTGGGATATGAACTCATATTAGCCATTGTACTGACCACTTATTGAGGCCAGAAATCGTACCGAGAGATTTCTAGATCTTCCTGTTTAGTCTTGATGCCAGTGAGTCAAATTTTCTTTATCTTCATCTCAAAAAATGAGAAAATGCACAGGAAATTCAGATGACTTGCCTAGTGCCACCAGGTGGAGAGTCTGGGGACTGCTCATCCCTGAGTTGCTGATGTGAGGCAAACAAACTTGTGGGCTGGGGTAGTGGTGGGTGAAGCATCATGGGAAGTCCCAGCCAGTGCAGATGAACCATGGTTACCTTTGATTTAGCACGTTGGTATGAGATGTAATATTTATATAGGAAGTAAACAAAACCAAACTAAAAGGAGAGCCCATTCTGACAGGTAACTTACTAGAAATGTTTGTCGGGCTCCATTGAGAGCAGAGTAGAAGAGCTGCCTGTGCTGTGGCTTACAGCCGCTAGTCCGAGTTCCCTGGCTCTTGCCCCGTGTGCTCCTGGAAGCCATGTGAGTTGAAGAGTGGGCAGGGCACGGATAGTACCGCAGCAGACAACAGTATCAATCAAATGCAGCACCAGTTCAGTCTATCACCCAACTGACTGCATATGAAAATTCTCTTCCAGTCCAGAGAACTCCAGACCCTTCATAACCTGCGCAAACTCTTCGTCCAGGATTTGACCACCCGGGTGAAAAAGGTGAGTCCTGTCCTTTCTGAACAAGTTGAGGAGAAAAGTTGGAGCTGTGAGGTATCATCTTCGACTGAAATATCACTTGCTCGAATTAAGGCTGGTTATGCTAAAAAATTAATTACCTCATGTCAGAAAACCTTATTAAAAGAATGTGCTTCAGGCTGAAATTACTTAGGAATATTTTACCATCAGATTTTCCTTCTTAGCAAAAGGAAGTTATAATGCTGTTCCTGGCTGGCCTTTATTTAAAATGACACATATTTGTCTCGCCCCCCTGTGTGAAAGTCACTGCTTGGGCCAGAAAAGTCTGGCATTCTTGTCAGAAGACACCATGGTCCCCTAGTGTACAGAAGAGAGATGGACAGAGACTCACGTCTATGGAGTGTGTGGGGGCATGATTCTCACATTTGTCTATGATCCTCATGTTTGTGTGGGATGCATTAGTATTGCGTTTGTACTTGTTTCCCTGGCCACCACAGTAGGTTCTGGAATCCCTGCATTGCGGGTGTGACTCTAGGCTTGAGTGTGATTGCGGGACTGAAAAGGCCTGGGCTTAAGTCTGCGAGATCTCAGAATCATGTCATCTTAGGAGTCTCTGTATTGCTGCTCAGAAACTTAATTGAAGAGAGTGAACACAGGAGAGGCATGGGGAGATTAAAGGAAGGGACTAAGAAAAGCATGCTCAGATGTTTAGTGAAGGCACACACATATCTGAGTGTGAGTACACATGTGTGTACACATGGGTGTGTTTGAGGAGCAAAGGGGAAAAGGTCAGATATAGTAAAAAGCGAGCGGTTGACAAGAAGAAAGCATGCACAGATGTTCAGTAAAGGCATACACATGTCTGAGTGTGAGCACAGGTATGTGTACACATGGGTGTGTTTGAAGGAACAAAGGAGAAAAGGCCAGTTATAGTAAAAAGTGAGTGATTGGCAGAAACAGGGGTAAGAGGGACAGAATTAACAGCACAGGTGGGCTCTAGAACAGCCAAGGCTACACAGAGAAACCCTGTCTTGAAAAACACAAAAACAAAAACAAAAACAAAATTTAGCACAGATGGATGTTCTACTTAGTAAAGAGAAAGTGCTGGTTTTTCCCAGAGTTCAGAGAGAGTCAAGCTAGAAGCATTTGCAGGGAATTCCAGGACAGTGCAAAGAAGCCATGTCTGATGGCTGGAGTCCTCAGGGGAGGAGGAGGAGGAGGTAGAGCCCAGGGAGATCAGATTCAGCCAGCTTGCATAGAATCTACTAGGGATAAGTTAAATGGGTTGCTGAATAGTGCAGTGCATACCCAATAGGAAACAGTGTGCAATTAGCACGCACCCGTGACAGCATGGCTCTAGCAAGTTGAAATCTTGGTAATGCAAAAGGCAAAGGCAGAGACTCCTGGGAGATTTTCAAAGCCTGAGTGGCAATGGTCAGTGCACTGTATGAGGAGCATACTCTACAAAGCACATTTATTACCTTGGGGCCTGCACCAGGGAGGAGGATGAGGCCAGGATCGATGTGATGGGCAGGAATGGCACCTGATGAGAGCTTAGGAGACCAATGAAGATGAGCCCTGTGCCTCGGGGAAAGGGGCGTGCTGTCCAGAGGAAGGTTAAGAGGTGGAGTCAGAATCCCCTGACTTCATTTTATAAAACTTCCTAAGGATAACGTACTTTTAGACTTCTGGCCTGTGGGCCTCTGGCAGCTACTTTGGCGTCACCTGGGAATATGTTTAAATGTTCAATCCACTGCAAATCTGAGAAGGAGGTGGGCTCAGCACTCTGAGTTTTAGTAAGTGTCCTGGGCACCTGATATGTAATCATGTTTGAGAGTTTCTGCTTAGGGTAGAATTGATGATAGAAACCATTACTCTGCTGGAAAAGGATGGTTTCTTCTACTGTCACATCAGACAGGCATGTTTTGCTATTTTTGAATGTCAGGTTGTGTTTCCACATGCACTTCCTTATTTATCTATGGCACTTTGCTTGTCAAGAGTGTGGAGCTGCCGCCAGTTTCAAGATCAGATAAATCTGAAGGATTTTCCCAGCACCTGGATGCTGAGATGGGGCTGAGCCTGCCTCATTGAGGAGCTGCATAGCTTTGGGTGTTATAAGAGACAAGCAGAAGCCGTTAGGATCTCCCAGTGGCAACAATGGCTCTGGCTGACAGGCTTGGTAATTTCTCATCTGATCTTGATGCCTAAGCTGAACTTGAGTCTTATGCTTATTTCCACACTGGATCTTCCTAATAAGTTGTGAGCTTTTTCTTTTGAAAAGAGAAATCTCTTTATCAGCAGGGGAGAGCTATATTTCGTTAGAGAGAAATGTGTGTGCAGCATACAAAAGCAGATCTGAAGGCATTCTTATTCCAGCATCCTAAAATAACGCCTCACAACACTTGAGTGGAAAGCAGGGAAATTTATCGGGACGTTCCCTGACTGGAAACTTTTACTACAGCTCTTCATTTTCACTTTCAGACTTCCTTTAGTGAAGTTGAGGATTTTCTTTTTCAAGAGTGATAATGTATCTTGAACACTGGGTTGGTGACTGGGGAGGGGAGAGGGAAGCGGGTCATGATACTGTCATCTTGGATACAGAGTGTGGAGCTGGACAGCGACGATGGAGGGGGTAGTGCCGCCCAGAAGCAGAAGATCTCCTTCCTGGAGAACAACCTGGAGCAGCTTACCAAGGTGCACAAGCAGGTGAGTGTGCTCACCGCCCCGTGGCCAGCCTCTGCGCTCTCCTGGGCACAGCTTTGACTGGTTGCCTGCATCACAGGGAGAACAGCTCTGATGTTGGATATCTGTACATGGCATGGTCAAAGAAAAAAATGGAAGTCCTCAAAAATCCCTGCATCTTGGTAGGAACTATATTCCTGGCTACTAAGGAGGTGGGGGAATCACTCAAGCTTAGGTGCTGAAGACCAGCCTAGGCACCATAGTGAGATCCTGTCTCAAAGTGACAAGAAGATGGTAGATCTAGGGGGAGTTAGGGTGAGGAGTGGGAGGTGGATGTGATCAAAATACATTGCATACATTGTTCTAAAAGAAATAATAAACAAGACAGAAAAACAAGCCCATGCCTGTAGCCGCAGTAACTTCCTTTATGAATGAAAAACTTCCTTTGGCTAACAAGATAGCTCATTGCATAATCATGTGCTGCATGATTGATTGATCCCAAGAAACCCACAGAGTAGAGAAAGAAAACTGACTTTCACAAGATGTCCTCTGACCTCTGTACATGTACCATAGAACACATGTGCCTGCACATACACATATGAGGCAAGAATATATATATGTATATATATTCATATTCCCATATATATATTCATATTCCCATATATTCCTGTGTGTGTGAGAGAGAGAGAGAGAGGGAGAGGGTATAGAGACGGGGCTCTCTACGGCTTGGAGAGAGTAAAGAGTTGATCTTTGTGTTTCCATCTTGCTCTCATTCCACTCTTGGATCCTGACTGGCCTTGTGCTCTCCCATGGTATCTCTTAGGCAGTCGTCTCCACAGAGTGCGTGTGCTGATCACATTAGTTCAGGCCCCTTAGTTTACATCTAAGGAGACATTGCTTCCTTTCACAGGTGGTGTTATGGTTTGAATGAGAATTCACCCACAGTCTCATATATTTGAATGCCTAGTCACCTGAGAGGCTCAGTAGTTGAAAGAATTAGAAGGGCTTGTTGGGTATAGGTATGGTATGGCCTTATTGGAGGAAGTGTGTCACTGGGAGTGGACTTTGAAGTTTCAAAATCCCATGCTTGGCCTAAGCTTACATCTGCTGCCTGTGGATTAGGATGTGGAACTCTCATATCCTTCTTTAGCACCATGTCTGCCTGCATGTTGTCACATTCCGCATCATGATGATTATGAACTGATATCTAAAACTGTAAGCAAGCCCAAGTCAATCACTTTCTTTGAGTTGCAGTAGCCATGGTGTTTCTTCACAGCAATAGGATAGTGACTAAGACAGTTGGGAACCCAGAGACTGGAACCAGCATCCTCTGAGCTCTGTTGTCCTAATCCCACCTTGGCCATCTGAGGTGTCCCTTAGGATCATTGCTCTGACATCTGTCCAGAGTGACAGAGAGGAATACATATATCCAGTAAGCCAATGATTTAGGCAAGCCATTTGCCTCCCTTTTCTATGAATGCCAGCATGCCTCTGACTCTTCCCTCTTTAGGGTTTGGTATGGGGTACAAATGGTCTAAGTCTTTGGGCTACATGTCACTTCTCTTGACATGCTAGATCTGTTTCCATAGGGCTGGTGATCACATTTTCCTCAGAGAGAAGATGGCAGATGAATATAGTGAAATCATTCAAGCAAATTGATAATGAGAAATACAGAAGCAAAGACTGCCAGGCATCTTGAAATCTGGCTCTGCAACTCATTATTTTATTCATGAATTCAAGGAATATTTATTAAAAGCCAAGTCTGCCAGGCATGGAGTTGCTGCTGGCATAAGCAAAATAGGTCAGAACAGCCGTAGCTTGCTTTGATATAGCTTTTTCTGATTTTTGATCCATTCCCTGATCAATCTGGATTCCAACAATTGTAACTGGAGTTTAAATGCAAAACCCTGGGTTCTGGCTGTAATCAGGCTTGCGGCTACTTTGTGGGTTCTTTTTTCTTTCACCTTTTTAACCCCCTAATACTAGATAGGAGAGAAAAAAGGATAGAGGGAAGAGGCAGTGTTGTTATCTTAGGCTGCTTCCTGCTGATTAGTGGCATCTAGTTCCTTGGCAATTTTGATCTTCATCATCAGGATATCTAATTTCTTCCTTGTGTTTTTTATTTGCATATGACTATATAAACAAATTTCAACCAACAGCATCCAACCAAAAAACAACAACCCACATACCTCTTTGGGTCCTAGCATTTATATATCCTCTGAAAAAGTTCTCAGAATTCCAGACACTACATGCTTGAGGAAACTATCTGCCCCTGGCAAAATTACTCCCCTGCTAGAGCACCAGGCAAATCATAATCAGCTGCTGTGAAGCAACCCCATATCCCCACAGCTGGGATCAAAACAAAAACATAGTCTTAAAATATTTCTGTGGGTTTTTTTGTTTTGTTTTGTTTTGTTTTGTTTTGTTTTGAAAGAGACAAAAATTCTCAGTACATATGGGAGCACCATCAAACTAGGCTGGGAAGGTCCCAAGCAAGGTGACCTGCAGGCATTGCTGTAGCCTCTCCTTCATGACTGTTCTCATCCTGGGGTGGGATGTTCTGCAGACTTGCCTCTTACTTGGGGATAATGTCAGACCCTTGTCATAAAGGTATTTATGGATCAGTCCTGCTACTCTTGAAACCCAAGATAATTCAAGAGAAAAGATGAAGGACAATGACCTATCTCTGTGCCTTCAACCTTGAAGGGGGACGATGCAAGTTAGGTAGGGGGTGGTAAATTAGGATTCCGATCCAAAGAAGAGAAACAGAAATAAATCTATGCCAGACTCTCATCTTCCTTTTGTATCTTGTGAACCTGTATCACTTACTTTTCTCATCCTTGTGACCAAATACCTAACAAGGTATCTTTAGGGAAAATAGATTTGTTCTAATTCACAGCTTGAAAGTATGATCCATCACAGCAAGGAGTGCATGGACACAGGATTAGTTAACAACTGTGGGGTATTACTAGAGTTTTTAGGGTACAGACCTGGACCTTTGATCCTAACAAGTTCAGCTACTGCCATCGATAGTATCCATTGAAATGATGAGTTACAGAGAAAAGCAGAGATGGTTCTCCAGTGTGAATGCATTGGGAAGAAGAACAAGCAAGGAGGTTCAGTGACCCCAAACTTATCTTTGGAGTATGCACATGAGGTTTAGGTTTAAATGACAGTCAAGAGGGATGTATAACCAAGCTGCTCTATCAAGGTATGCTCCCACCCATTATTGACAATTATTGTCTCTGTCTCTGCTTCTGGTACATCTTGCAAATTGTTAAAACCATGTGAAATCTCTTCCTGAGAAACAAGCTTCTCCTCTGACCAGCACTAGCCTTTCTGTTTCTCCAGTGTGAAATTTCTCAGGAAATTCTAATTCCTTGGGGACCATTGTCTCAATAGTTTAGTAACCAAAGGAAGGGATACAAGTGTCTCTCTTTAGGTCTTAACTCCTGCCAGGATGGCTATAGTGGAAGGAATTTGCTCACAGTCACACAGATCAAGAGACAGAGTTGAATGCTGATGTTCATTAGGCCCTCTTTTTGTTACTTTTTCCTCTGTCCAGGATCCTATAGGATTATGATGCCCACCATCCAGGGTGAGTCTTCCCTCCTTAGTTAAGAACCTCTCTGGAAATTGTTAAAGATGTACCTAGACTGTCAAGTTGACAATTAAACATCATAACTTTACTACCTGTCAACTGAATACCCCCAATCAATTTTTCTTTCAATCTATCTGTCTGTCTGTCTGTCTATCTATCTATCTATCTATCTATCTATCCATCCATCCATCCATCCATCCATCCATCCATCCATCCATCCATCCATCTATCTATTGGTTTTTTTGAGACAGGGTTTCTTTGTGTAGCCCTGCTGTCCTGGAACTTGATCTATAGACCAGGCTGGTCTCCAACTCAGCGATACATCTGCCTTTGCCTTGTGAGTGCTAGGATTAGGTGTGTGCCACCAACTGCCCTAGAAAGTTTGTTTGATTTTTTAATTTAATTTTATGTGTATGAGTGTTTTGCTTGTATGTATGTCTGTATGCCATGTACATGCCTGGTGCCCAAGGAGGCCAGAAGAAGGTTCCAGATTCACCAAAACTGCTGTTACAGATAGTGTGAGCCACTATGTGGGTGCTAGGAATTGAACCTGGTCTTGTATAAGGAACAAGTGTCCTTATACACTAAGCTAACTCTCCAGCTCACTGATCACCTTTAAACCAAAATATTACACTTCTGGCCCTCAAAGACCTAGCTATCTTATGATGCAAAATGTGTTTAGTTAACCTCCAGGAATCCCCTAAGTCTTACCAACACCAACATTGTTTGAAAGCCCAAGTTTGAGACTCAAGGTAATATTTTATCTTTGAGCACTTGCGTGGGGACAACACAACCAACAAAATGGTATGTGTGTTACTAATATGCACAGAGTCAACATTTCTAAAAGAAGAAACAAGGGAAGAACATGAAAAGATTGGACCAAATCAAGTTAGGGCAAACACTAAGTCCTACTACTGTTCCATTTCCAGCATCTTGGATTTATGATAGGACCATCTATGCTTCAGTAAGCTTGTGTAGCCCCTCCCTTCAGACTCTGTTGCCATGGATACCTGTGGGCTCTCTTTTGGGCTGGCTGTACTCAGTGCCTACACAGCTATCATAGCTTAGGCTTCCCCTTCCCAGCTTTATGCACAGCGCACTCCTAAGTTCAAGCAGGTAATCTTTCTGTAATACACATTGCTCTTTGGAAAGCTGGTGCAAGCTTCTGTTATACCTACCCTCTGTTTTGGATGTTACATGCCTTCAAAATTAGTAAAAATTAGTATCGTAAGAATGATACAGAGTTCTACTATCCACTCCAAATGTAGCCTTGCCCCATCAGACTGCAGCTACAATGTTCTTTGTGTGTCTTCCAGGCTGAGCCTGAAAAAAGCCCTTCCCTACATGGCCCTACATGAGCAGTGTGCCCTAGAAGCCATCTTAGTTCAAGTACTCTATTTCAAAGGAAAGTTTTCCAACCATGTTTGTGGATAGGGTGAGGATCTTTCCCTAAAGGCAACTTTTCTTCTGCCCGATTGATTTCCAGTGTTTGAAGTTTCTCCTTCCCTGCTTTAATCCCTTTAACAATTACAGCCATCTTGTCCACACCAGTGGTAAGCTCATGCAGCCAGCTCCTTTCCTTGCCAGACTTCAGTTTTTTAGATCTTTCTACTCCTTGCCACTGTAAATCTAAGAACAAATAACAATAACTATGCGACAACCTGAATCTTAATACTGTCTTGAAATGTTCTTCTCCAGTTAATTTGCCCATAACTTTTGAATTTAGCTCTACTCAAGACTTCAGGGCTGAGAATACAGATCACTGTCACTGGAGTTCAATGGGGGCAAGGTTACATTTTGAATGGATAGCAGAGAATACAGCTAGATTTTTTTTTCTTTTTGCCATTCATGTTATAACATGAATGATCTCTACTTTGCTTCACAACAGAGACTATATTATTCATGTCACTTCATGAGCCTGGCCGTCACTGTCATCCTTTCTGTTGGCATTCTCCAAACTCCCATGAGAATAATCTACTAAGCTCTACTTATGGCACCAGAGGGCCCCTTAAACCAGGTCCACTGCAGGGTTCGTCCATGTTTCTCATGTAAACTGTCCCTAAGGCCCAGCAGGCTTCTTACAGCAGTGCCTTCCCACTCTGGGTCCACTATCTGGATTTGTAACTCTTTTCATTTCTTTGGCCAAATACCTGGCAAAAAGGAGGACAAGGGAGAAAGGCATGGCTTGAGGGTACAGTCTCTTAAGATGGGAAAAGCATAGTGGAAATTGGTTTGTGGCTGTGCTGGAAAGAGTTTGTTCCCATTTGGGCATATCAGGAAGCAGAGAAGATAAACACTGATGCTCATCTAGCTTTCTTCTTTCCCCCTTTTCTTCAACTTGGGACCTCAGCCTCAGGGATGACTCTCTCCACACTCATGGTGGGTCTTCCCTCCAATAAACCTCTCTGGAAATGTCCTCAGAGACATATAAGTTGCCTTGTATGTGATTCTAAATTGAGTCGTGTTGACAATGACAACAAACTACCACAAAGTTCAAGTGAAGTGTCAATACTGTTGAGTGGGAAGTTTCTTAGTGACTGTCTGACTATGGCCCTTTTGTTTTATGTAGGCAACAGCCAAGACTCGGAGTGGCTCAGCTCCTTTCACCGAGTCAGATGGTAGGAATGGTAGCACTGGCATTGGAGCCTACCGTTACCTAGGCTCCTAAGTAAAAAGGAACAAACAGTCCTCTCCTGTCTCCTGCGAGCCTCTGGATATATCACAGAGCTGGGTTTCAACCAGTTTTGGTACAGACTGTGGCCTTCAAGGTCTGCAGAGGACTCTGGAATGTGCCTATTTACTGACTTGGAATTTCCTAGCTCTCTTAGAGTAATAAATTCCTCACAGCCCCTTCCTTTTCTAAACACACTCAAACAAAAGAGAAAGCTTGTCCTGTCCCAGAGTAAACCTGCCCGGTGGCTGGACCTGGCTTCTACTTTTATGTATCCCCTCATTATTGCTCCTGTGAGTTGGGGTTACATGGACCATCAAAGACAACCTAGTAGGGCGATGGTCCGGCTGCTCATCAGGTTTGTCTCTTCCATGTCCTTGTCCTGCCAGGTAGTAGCATACAGCCTTGCTCAAAACTGGCTTCTTTGCCTCTCTGCTGCAGCTGGTCCGGGACAATGCGGATTTGCGCTGTGAACTCCCTAAGCTGGAGAAGAGGCTCCGTGCTACAGCAGAGCGTGTCAAGGCCTTGGAGAGTGCGCTGAAAGAGGCCAAGGAAAATGCCATGAGGGACCGAAAGCGCTACCAGCAGGAAGTGGATCGCATCAAGGAGGCTGTGCGAGCCAAGAACATGGCCAGGAGGGCACATTCGGCCCAGATCGGTATGTGTGTACCAAGGGATGGGAGCAACAGTGACCTTATTTGGGATTTCACTCATCTGAAAGGATAGGATAGAGCCAGTGGGACTTGGAATTCCTGGCGACCTGGTGTTCATCCTGGAAAAGCATGAGATTCAGACACCACTGTTCTCCTGAGTGTAGCGTGCTCTTCAGAACCATGTGCTAAGCCTCAGAAGCCAGCTGTGCTGGGGCTTTTGGCTATAAACAGAGGCACACTCTTGGAAACAGTATGATATATGGAGATTTCTCAGCAGGACCATGAAGAATACCATCTGTCTGCCTCAGGGAAATCCTCTGGTTTGGAAAGGACTTCAAAGAGCCAGGACAGAAACACTGAGCACTGTTGTTGCAAACTCAATGGTGGCCTGAGGTTCAAACCCCAAGGCCCATGGAGCTGGACACTTTGCTCAGATAGGAATAGTGGTTGTAGCTGCTCCATCGTAGATACCAAGCTAAAGCCAGAGGAGTAAAGGGACTTACAGGTGTTGTCTAGAGTTATTTTTAATTGAAACATCCTTAATAACCTGCAATATTATTTCCCATTAGATATTGTTTTGTAGATATATTGTGAGACAGCACCTTTGTGTTTCCCACCTTAAAATCCCTTAGATTAGTGATATATTGAATTTATTCGGTTTCTTACCCTTTGAGAATCTACTGAGTATTGTGGCTTCTTTTCCTAGAAAGCTCATCACAGGTAGAATTCTTGTGATATCTATAGGGAACTTTGGATCTACTGCAGATAAAACCCAAAGTCCTTTGCTTCTAATATATATTTATTTAAAAAGTTCAGCCTTAAAAATAAGATGATTAGAGGCTGGAGAGATGGCTCAGCAGTTAAGAGCACTGGCTGCTCTTCCAGAGGACCTGAGTTCAATTCTCAGCACCTATATGGCAGCTCGCAACTGTTTGTAACTCCTGTTCCAGGGGATCTGACACCCTCAGCCAGGCAAACATACAGGCAAAACACCAATGTACATCAAATACAAATAAATAAATTATTAAAGAAAAAAGAATCTCTTTTTAAAAAAGAAAAAATAAGATGATTAATATATAAGTTCTCTCTCTCCCTGAATTATGCGGTACCCATAGTTTATTTCTCAAAGGCCAGACCTGCTATTCCCAGGAAGATGGGAGGGTAAGTAAGCAGTGCAATGTTGATAAACACGTGACTGGTTGTTACCAATGATGTTCTTCTCTCTCCTTTCTCTGGGATATAGCCAAGCCCATCCGCCCAGGACATTATCCGGCATCATCTCCAACAGCTGTCCATGCAGTCCGAGGAGGAGGTGGCTCTTCCAGCTCTACTCACTACCAGAAATAAATGCAGAGTGAGTCCTGCAGCCTGGGGTATTTTCTCTTTGCAGCAGCTCTGGGGCTTATTTGAGAGCATAGCCCCCTTGCCACTCTGAAACCCCTTTAGCCATGTTCTCTAATAGAGATACGTTTATCTCTTTCCAGGAAGAGGCCTGGGCTCCAGGTAAGAGAAATCTGGGCCTAGCTCTGCCAGCACGTACAGCCAAAGGGTCCTCTAGCCAAGGGTCGCTGGGCTGGTGCAACCCTGTGCCAGGCCTAGCCTAGTCATCTCTCAGGTTGATGAGTGCATTATCTGGGGTATGGTGTGTGGGACTTCCCTCTGCAGCTGTATCTACAAAGTGAGACAGAAGTAGGGGGTGGCTTTAAGTCTCAGGAATGGAATACAAAGAGCAAGTAGCAGCCATGTTTTTATCCTTATTATGAGCCTTGATAAGTGGGATTTTGAAGAATGTGTGGTTTATATTCAAGTAGGGCTAGACCACTTTTTCTTTGAGACAGTGGTCTATGAGCTCCAGTTCCTGCCACTTAGATGCTCATCATTGCTCTGACAGTAAAAAAGGGAAAGTAAAAGAGTGATATGCTTTTGGAAGAGAAAGAGATTCCCAGTCGGGCTGGCAGTGGACAGTAGAGGGCCTAAAAGCTTGGCTTAGAAAACCTCAGACTTAAGACTGTGTAGATGGAAGGGGATGGTCACAAAGTGACTCCTGGGCTCTGAGCCCTCACTAGGGTGATTAGCTGACAGAGCAGGGGAGCATCTATCAAGGGATGCTGTGGTGATCAAGACCAACTGATTTATCGCATGCTTTTTGAATTGGCATATGAAGTAAATGGTCCAGTGCTCTTGAACAGGGCACAGTAACAGCATTGCTAAGGCCCAGCTGAAGGCTTCAGGAAGGGTGCTTCTGCATAGCTTTATATAAGCAGCAAGGAACTAGCCAAGGTCTGGTCAGGTGAGTGGGAACCAGAGGGCAGGCCTAGGCAATCTGCACTGGGGCAAAACACCGGGAGTGTCACCTTATCTCAGTGAGTTTGCGTATAGCCACCCCTTCATATCCAAACTGTGCTTCTAGTCCAAAATAAAATCAAATTGGATATTACTGAATTGTTTTTGATTGCATGTTGTCAGGACCAAGGATGAAATCTGAAAGGTGGTTATTTAGGGCGGTTTAGCAAAAAAGACCTCAAATCCTTGTGGATGCTGGAGGCAGAGAGCAGGGGTGGGGCATGCACTCAGCATGTATGGGACCTGGGTTCAGTACAATGCAACAGTAATAAAGCTACCAGCCTAGGTGGGTAAAGGTAGCACTGTGGACAGCAGGCCAGGCTGCTAGTGACGTGGGACCTACTGGGGCCTCTCTGTTTTTACCAAGAATGGCCAGTGGTTTTGATATCCATCAGAAATGTAATACCTGCTTCCCTGCATCCCTGTAGTAAGCAGGGCTCATATACAATTATAGTTTGTTTCTCATGGGAAGGAAGTGCAAGGACTGGGTATAGTTAGTAAGGTGCACAGAGACCACAGAAACTCAGACTTAGATGCTGTCCTCTGTGGCAGCTTCCTTTCCTCGGGGTCACCTCATGGTTTCCAGAATGACTTCTGCTAGACCTTCAGCCTTGTGCCCTCTTTCCAGGAGTTGTACCCCAAGAGGAAGCCAGGGCAATGGCCAAGGCAGGTCTCCTGGCCACAGTAGCCTCTCTCAGAGTACGCATGAAAAACTGAAGTCTACATCCCCGTGACTGGATCAGAGGCATGTGGCCACATAGGACACCAGAAAAGACAGCTTTATCTGGCTGGGTACATTGGTGCCCCAAAGGGGAGTTAGACTTTATATTGTTGTGAGCATAATACCTGCAGCGATAACCTAATGGGAGATCGTTTCTAACTCCTGGTCACTCCAGTGTCATAGAGGGGAAGGTGGTAGAAGCAGCTTAGTTCTTGGAGACAGGAGTTCTATACATCATGTTGGACCAGGATGCAGTGAAGTTGGCAGGAAGGCGGGCTAGGGAGAGGCCGCACCTTCTAACAGTTCACAGTCTCTCCAAATAGTATTACCAACTGGGGAACAAGCGTTTATCAAACATAGACTATGGGAGAGGGATTTAGACTGTAACAAGAGTCATGTTTTTAGAAGAATAAGGATGGGTGGTGGGGTGGATACTTAGCAGTATGGGCAACATGCAGTATGTAGCCTGTCATTTGATGAAAGCACACTTGAGTTCTGACCTTCCAACAAGTCCTTAGTAGATAGATACACTGGACCAGGAATTCAAGACTATGTATTGAATAGGCACCCTCCTCATGGAATTCAGTAAAGCTTTGCCAAAACTACTCAAGTTCGGGTTGACCTGGGACTCTTCATGTAGCCCAGACTTGCCTTGAACTCACAAAAGTCTGCTTGCCTGAGTGTTGGAGTCACAAGTGTGAGCTACCACAGTAGATTTAAAACTCACATTTTGTGTAAGGTGTGCACAACTGTAGGTTGATCATTTCTCACTGGTATGGCCTCTTATACTGAAGACTGAAAAAGTCATAACCTCCTCTGACAAACATGGTACGGTGCTCCAAACCTTTAATCCAAGTATTTGGGTTATAGAAACAGGAATATCAGAAATTCATGGTCATCCTCACATTCTTACCTATATGTTGAGTTCCAGACTAGCCTGACATACTGAAAGCCTTTCTCAACTAGAACAAAAGTCAGAATTGAAGAGAGTTTCAGAGCCTTGAGAGAAACAGTTGTAAAAATTCATTTTTCACATAGTGAGTTACAAGTGGTTTATGATGACTTGAACTGAAATTGAAGCCACTTAAGCATACTGTATATCCAGTTCCCATAGCTGGGTGCTTTCTGTGTACCTGGTAAGTTTCAGGGACTTCTTGAGATTTGTGAATTGCTCACATCCTAAATGTTAATGAGCTTCCTTCCAGGATGGAATGTTTTAATTCAGAGAAAATTGCTAAACAGCATTCCATGGCTTCCTCTGGCTCTGAACAGTTCTTCTATACTCTTTTCTGTGATGACCCTGAACCTCAGATGTCTATCTGATGCCAAGCATTAAGCTACTATATCACAGCAACAGTATGTTGTGCTTAAGAGCTTCACCAGATGTTTTTGGTGGTTGAGTTTCTGGTGGTTGAGTTTCTGTAGTTACCCTCCATGACCAACTTCTGAGAGCAACAGGCATATGCACAGATATTTAAAGGCTGTTTGATAGCCATATCACATCTCTTTAATAAAAACATGGCAGCTATTTTCCACCCAGACCTGCGGACATCCCCAGCCTCAGATTTTTGTTGTCTCTTATAGCACCAGAAGAGAATTCTCCCCTGTAGAGTGAGGTTTAAGTCTAGTTAGAAAGTAGTTGGTCATACCCCAAACTATCTGTGCTGCTATTGTACCTGTAGTCACATCTTGCTTGGCATTTTCATAGTGTGGCATGCAGAGTCCAGAAGGACTGTTGGTGACAATTCACCTCCAGCAGCCTGTGCAGCACCTCTTAGCATCATGAAAGCCAACCTAGCAGGGGAGGAAGCCTCCAGTTCAGTCCCAACCCGATTTCTCTGTTTTTGTAATGCGTGCACCCTGTTTGCTAGTCAGGTTTCACCATTTAGTTCTGTCATTGAGCTGACAGCAGTGACACTAGCCTTTCCCTGTTTTGCGGGGTGGGGAGGTGGAATTCTCTGTAGCCGACAACTCCTGGAGAGTTAGTCCAATGTTGTCACTGAGATTTTTCACTGTGATTATATAACAATATTTTGGCTTCTAGGAGTGTTGTCTCCTATTCATGCAGGATGCCTTCATGTAAGCTCAATAGCTGCCTTAACTGTTCTTCCACATGCTTTTATAAGTCTGTAAGATACTCAAGAGCTGGTGTTCTATAATGAAACCTTTTCACACAGTGTGGACAGAGCCCCTGAAAGGACCATTGGCATCCATTTAAAGTAGTGCCACTGGTCTTGAGTGGCAAAGGGCATACTTGAAAAGGAACCTAAAGAAGATCTAATACAGCACAAAAAGATCTCATCACATTTACAAATTATTTCTGCAAAAGTGCAATGTTAGAAGCTGGGCATCGTGGTGCATGTTTCCAATCCAGGCACTTACAAGGTAGAGGCAAACTCTGCGAGTTTGATGCCAAGTTTGGTCAAAGTGAGTTCTAGGACAGCCAGGGCAGTTTCACAAAGAAACTCTGTCTTAAAAAGCAAACAAACATGGCGCAGTGTTAGGTATAGTGGTATGGCCTTTGTGAACTACTTCTCAGGCTTTAAAGGCTTTTAGAAGCCCAGTAGCACAGCATTTGGCTAACACAAATCTTGCTACTGTTGCTGGCCTATGCAGATCCCTTCTCCATTTTGCCTCCTTTCTCATTATCTCTGTTGATTTTGCATGTAAACAACCAGTTTACATGTTGGCTGTGTTCAGCTCTCAGAGCCTCTCTGACACGTACATAAGGGTCATGTTGGTGCTCCACAAAGCCTCCAAAGGCCTCTGTTCTTCCTGGGGTCCCCATTGAGTCAGTCTCCTTTTTAACTTTGGGTAAACAGGCCCATCATTCCCAGTGAGCCAAGCATCAACACTGTCTCTCCCAAGCTGATTCTCTCAGTGACTGACACCTGTGCTTTTATCATCTTCTGGTCCCTCATATTCATGAGGACCTCACCTGGTGAAAACCTTGAGTTCTAATGGTTCCTATGAGCCAGTCCATCAGTCATTGGTTTCCCTCATGTTGACAATTCTGGTTCCCAGCTTTTGTCTCAAGAAATACTGCTAAGCTTCTTCATTGCCACAGCACTCGGATTGCTCCTATCTGTACTCATGCCCCACAGCCTCACAGGCCAGGCTGTGACAGGCCCTTCTTATGGCCTGTATAGAAATCTTTCCCAGTTCAAGAAGCTGAGAGGCAGATACTTCCTGGTTATCATGGTCTTGCACGGGTTTCTTTGTGTAGCTATGACTGTCCTGGAACTCACTTTGTAGACCAGGCCGACCTCAAACTCAGAGATCCACCTGCCTCTGCCTCCTGGGTGCTGGGATTAAAGGCATGGGCCATTTTAAAGGACACCATGTACATGTTGAGCCATGGGTTTTTCTCTTTCTCTATATTAATAGTTAGACCTGAGGGTTTTTTTTTTTAAATCACTTTTACCTTGTTCTCTTCTCCTTGATTAGCTGACTTCTTCCACGGGTTCCATCTTTGTGGATCCCATAAAGTGCTCTTTAACAGAACATGTTGTGTTTTTGTACCTATCCATAAGAGATGGCAAGGCAATACTTCTATCTCATTTAAAATAGGGCAAATATACAGGCAAGCAATTACTAGGTGTTCTTTTCCCATTTCAAATCCCCCTTAAGCCAGCAAGTTCTACCTGAGAAGACAGCTGAGTGCCTGTTGACTCATATCAGGGACCCTGCAACTGATGCTATGACTATGTCATCTCCTCCATGTCACCTTCAGAGACTATAACACATTATTTAATCCATCAGCTCTTTGGAGGCATCCCATAGTCATAAAGTAGACCCCATTCATTAAGGATTCTGCTACCTATTCCAAGCAGAGAAAGATGGCTACTCTGGGATTCTCCACCAAGATAGGGAATCTACTTTAGGACATCTTGGCCTTCATTTTATGTCCTGTCACACATCTCATGAAAACTACAGCCACCACTTACAGCAAGAGGGCACACCATCCCATACCACATAGGGAAAGGTAACCATATTTAAATTTCTTTCACAGATATTCCACCCTTGCATGGATCAGCCTTAGTTACTTGTCTTAACACCATTGCCAGGGAGGGAGCATCCAACCCTTCTCCCCATCCGTTCTTTGTTTTCTATCCACCCCTGATTAGGTACCATTTACGTTGTGTGACACCATTTCTGGAGATACAACACTGATGTATTTTCATCCCAGATAAGGAACTGATGACAGACAAAAGAAATGATTACACAAAAGTCTAACTTGATAAACTAATGGGATTCATTTTAGGGTTACTAACAAGAATAAGGATGACTCCAAGACAACTGCCTCACTGAATGCCCACTCCAGCTGGGACCCTGGTCCTCTCTGCATGACTTGTAGGTAGCTCACTGAAAGTGAACCTCCTTTGTAGTCCTTACTACTTATCTAACATTACTAGGGTAGGAGGAATGCTTATATATCTGGTCAGTTTCAGGGACTTCCTGAGACTTGTGGAGTGCTTACTTCCATAATCCTAAGAATAGAGCTTTTAAATTTGGAGGAAATTGCTCCACAACTGGTGGGTAGGAGTCTGGAGCTCAGCAAAGGCCAGAGTCAGAGGCCTAGAGAGTGAAGACCCAGAGACTGTTTACAATCTGATGTCTTAGAGTCCACAGGGTAGAGAGGGGAGTGGAAGGTAGGAACAGGTAGACTGGCCTGAAAACTGACAAGTAGGCCATGAAAAGGAAGTGACACAAAGGTAAGATCTGAGTAAGAGGATATGAAGGGTAGTTGGTGAAAGCCAGATGGTGGTGAGCTTTAGGTAATTTGTGTGGAACTAGATGTTGAGTGGTGCTGGTGGTGGTGCCGGTGCTGATGCTGTTGCAGTTGGTGGTGGTGCTGGTGCTAGTGATAGTGATGGTGAGGAATGAGCCAGGAGCTGTGAGCTACATTGTTGATGGAAGCCAGAGATGTGGAGGATGTAGGTTGAGGTAAATGCAGTTGATATTGTTGCCAATTATCAACTGGTGTTATCCATCCAGCTAAGGTGGCAGGGGTGGAGGTGCAGGTGCAACAGGAAGGTAGGTAGGGTAGGTAGGTCAAGCTACTCAGCACTGGGCCTGCCTTTTTTTTTTTTTTTCCAAGTAAGAAGCATAGATTATCAGCAGGGGGGTGAGGGGAGAAGGGCTATAGGCCTGAGACTAGAGGAGGAGAAGGTGTGAAAGTGTCCTCTCAGACAGTGTGGAGTGTTTGTTTGAGGCTCCACACTGAGTGTAGACAACCAGTTAAATATTTATCCAGCTCTCTGGTTCTGAGGACCCTGGAGATAGCTCCTTATCTTGACAATGCTTTGGCAACCCAAATGAGGACTTGTTCGAATGTATCCACCAGATGGCACTGTGCAGGCACTGCTGAATCCTCATTTATTAGACTTCAACCTCACATTTGTGTGCCCTGCCTTCTACCGTGTGTGTGTGTGTGTGTGTGTGTGTGTGTGTGTGTGTGTGTGTGTGTGTGTGTAGGGGATATTTATCTATCTACATGTTTATAGAGGAGGGATATCTGTTTATTTCCTTTGTTTCCCTTATATTTAACTGTTATATTTTCTCAAACATGAAAGATAAAAGAATATTTCTAAGAAATACAATTCTCAGATGTCGGTCCCCAATGTTGCTTGAACTTATTATAATACTTAAATATTTATAAATTCAAAAAATATACATTCCTTGTTCTTACATATTTAACACAGCCATAAAGTCAAAACAGATTTTAAAATTATATTAAAGCAAAACCACAAGTCAGAAATCCAAACCACTTAACCATATCATAATTTAATAAAAGATGGATTGAGTTTTCATGGAAAATAAACAGAAATGTGCAGACCAAGGTGTCACACTTCTTTTGTTAGAATAACACCAGGCCTCTTCTTGTGTCTGGAATGCATCTCTTTTCTACCGAGTGGCTAGTTTGGACACAGTTAAGGTCAGAGAAAAATCAAGTGTGAAGCTGTGGGGATGTGACCATTGGTAAAATGTCTGGTGCCGTTTTGGAAATCGTATTGGTATTCTCCAGGGACTCATTTAATGCTTGGGACATATATTTAATAAAGCAACTAAGTGTTCTTTTACTGTTCTGCTTTCATGTTTTGAGACATAAAGAGAGCACTTGGACAGCCCCTTCCATAGCCTGACAGGATCCTGGTTAGCCTGTCCCCTGGGGGAACCTAGGTGTCATGCTATGAGCCTCTTTCTCTGCTCCACGTGACATTCCCTGGACTATCATTGAAGGATATCTGTCCTGTATAGGTCTTAATTCCTCAGGATCTCTAATGTGAATAAAATAAGTAATTGTGAATTATTAGTGTAAATAGTGCCTTTAAATTCCTGGGTAACATGATGGAAATAGATGTATAATGAGGCTCTGCCCGTGTTCACTGTTGTCTCCTGCCTCAGTAGTCAGTTGTAACTCAGCCTGAAATCCTGACGTCTGGGCTGCCTGGCCTATGCACCTCTGCTCCAGTACAGACCTTTGCCCTGCCCTGATGGAGCCATAGACCTGGAATCACACACTGCTTTCTAGTCTTCTCACAGGAAACTGGGCTCGTGCAAGGGAAACTACAGATATGCAGCAGAGAGAGAGTCAGTATTTCTAACGCAGGCCTCTCCTGCATGTCTCTTTGGCTCCCAGGGCCCCCACCCTTCATCATCTTCACATACTTGAAGCTGGAGCCATAAACTTCTGGCTCGGTTATGGTATGGGCGTGTCTCCCTTTGATCAGAAGTTCCAACCTCCTCAGACATCCTTCCCCCCAACTTCTCTACCACTTCCCTTCCTCCATCCAGGCAGAATGGAATTCCCTCTCTAAGCACTTGGCTACTCTAACACCAAAGCCCCTCTTTTTAGGTCTTTGGGTGTGTGCTGCTTCCCAAGAGGCTCACTCATTCCCTCACTCTGCCCTTGTCTGTCTTGGACTCTCTCCTGTCTCTTCATCTGTAACTTTCTGTCTTAATCACCTGAATCCCATTTGTCTTGCACCATTGTTAGGGTGACCCTCCACTGTCTCCCCTTCTTGGTTGTAACACCTGGTCACAAGTAAATTTTATCTTGAGTATCCCCAAGATGCTCACATAGCTAGCTGTTCTCAGAGGAAATGGGTCGCACTGCACTGGAGGGCGGAGGGGCTATCAGCTTAGGCCCTGAGACTGTGACCCTGACTCTTACTGATGGCATGCAGGGGTCCTCCAGACAGGTGGATACTCTTAGACCCCCAGACCATTCATATTGCTGCTCTAAAACGATCATAAAGTTCATTCACTCAAGGAGCCCATCACAGGCAGAAGCAATGACTAGATTCTGACCGAGGTGGTGCTGGATCGCTTTGATCTGAGCCTGGTTCTTACCCTCTGGCCAAGTCACCTTGTCTTTGTGCCTCTGTGAGGTCAGCAGTTACTTACTTGGAGGATCAAGTGTGTCAGTGTGAACTTAAGGTAAGGGTCCGTGGGCCTAGCCCAGGCATTTACAAGTCATATAATCAGAGAAAGTGCAGGTTCTACCAGCAGCCCTTGGAATCTAGGCTGGACCACCTTCCCAGTATACCAAGCAGACAGACAGTAATGGTAAGAGTCAGAGATAGATTTATTTGGTGTTGCCACACTAGGAAAGGGAACAAATAAGGTCCTACTGACTCCAAGTCTGTCAAGGAGAACTGGGTCAGGAGGCAGGAGGTGTACTCAGTGTTGGGCAGTCATGGTCAAGGTGTGGTCTGGTTATTCTTTGTCTTAATTCTGGTTCTGGAGGGAGGTCTGCAGAAGCTCTTATTGCTGGCAGGGCCAGTAATAAGATGGTCACTTCTAATTCAGATTACAGACATCAAGACCCTCATGGATTGCCTTCCTTCATGTAGGAAAATGGGGTCCAGGGATACAGTACTCCAGGGTAGGAAGTTAGAGGTAAGAGAGTTATCATGAGGGTTTTCTTCTTCCCGAGATTCCATTAGGACAATGACATCATTGTACCTTAAGACTCGAAAGGGGATGAGCTAGATTAGATTAGAGCTCTGTCTAGAGCTCTGTCAGTGGCCAATGTGCGAAACTGAAGAGGTATGCGGAGTACCCAAAAGACACAAAAGACCTGGCACAAAAGATTCAGACGCCATGTTGTCTTCTGGCTTTCCAGCGACCTCGTGGGCCCAGAGGAGAGTCAGTGATTGTTGGGAGAAGCAGCCTCTGTCTCTGTTTCTGCACATGCTCACACCACCTAGCCAGGGCTGCTTATCCTGTGTTTCAAACAGAAGGGCCAAACTAAGGTGAGACCAGGAACTCGGAGCTTCTGTGTGCCCATTCTTAAAGTTTTCACTTCAGATACCTTGTGTATGCTTAAAAAGGATCAGTGGCATCAGAGGCCTTAGTATCTATTTGTCATATGTATCAAAGAAAATTTAAAAACTAAAACATTAAATAAGTGATTCACTTATATAAGTTACCATAAGTGATCTTTTTTTTTTAAGTAAAAATTTTATTTTTAATTTTGTGTGTGTCTGTTTGTGGGAATGTACACATGAGTACAGACCCCTCCAGAGGCCAGAAGAGGATTTTAATCTCTTGGAGCTGGAATTACAGACGGGTGTGTGAACTGATGTATGTGGGTACTGGAACTGAACCCTGGACTTCTGCAAGAACAATATGTAGTCTAAACCACTTTAATCATCTCGCTAGCCCCTTTACTTTATAAACTATTTATTTTTATTCAGTTATGTGTTTGTGTGTCTTTATGTGAGTATGTGCATATGAGTGCAGGAATAAATGGCTGCACTCATAATCTTTTAAAGGAAAGATTTGTTTTTTTTCAAAACCCTTAGCTAATTGTCATTACTTTACATCTTCATAGACCTCTTTGTCTGCTTTAATGGACAGCGGCTACTTCTCTGAGCTGCTTCTGCATCAGTTTCCCTGCATGGCCTTGGCTGGAGTATATGAAGAGAGCCGCCATCCTTGTCACTTCAGAGAAGACTCTTGGTTGTTGCACTGGATGCAAAGGTCCTTATGCAGGGGTCTGATAAGACAACAGGAAGGAGTTAAAGGAAACCTAGACAAGAACTTAGCAAAAACTTGACCTTTAGAGTACTAATCTTATAGGAGTTGTGAGGCTAGGGTCTAAAGAAAAGAAGTGAGTCTGCAGGGACCAGCACAGAGGGAACTGAGTTGGGTGGTGCTAGTGGCCTGGAGAGAACCACCCAGAATGCAGAAGGAGACTCGGTGGCACCAGGAAGACCTTGCTTCAGTAGTCTGGGTTATGTGTTTCTCCCAGTCAAAAATGCGGAACGGTTCCTTCGTGGCAGATTGCATCACCGAGATAAGCAAAGGCAACTGGTAATTCTTATAAAAGGGGATTGAACTGCAGAAAGGCAAAGGGAAAGATAAAACTATGTACTGTTTGGATTAAGCTTAAATCTACTGCAAGCAATTTCAAAAGCCAAAGTTGAGGGTTGGAGTCTAAATACTTCTTGCAAAACCCTTATGTATATAATTAGCTCCTTTCTTCAACCTTCTCCGCCCCTTCTAAAGCAAGGTGATTTTATTGCCTTCTAAATCTGGCCACACGTTCCTACTCTGAATTGCTGGCCTCAGGTTGGCCAAGCCTCGGGTCAGTACACTGCCTGGTCTCTTGGTCTGGTCCCTTGCCACTGCTGGGTGAGTGAGCATCTTTTCTAGAGGCCTGGGAGAGGAGGTTAACAGAAGCAGATCTTCTGCTTTTTCATTCAGCAGCCTGTCACATCCACCTTTGTCACTGCCCCTGAAGTGAATAAAGTAAGCCTCCATTCTGGCCCCCATTTCTTTCAAGCCGTCAGCCCAAACGTGCTGGAACTTGTACGTGGAGGCAGTAGGGACTTGAATACCATCTTTCTAGTGGAAATCTCCTCACTTCATGGTCTGCTGGAGTTATTGAGGCTGGGCCACAGCATTTGTGTGCTGAATGCTTCCTGTGTCAACATGGGTTGCCTGTAGTCATTGCTGCGGGCCATAATAAGGTATGCACCTCCCTGCCTTTAGACATACAGGAAGACCAGTCCCTTCTGCCCAGTGGGATGGTGTTTGGAGGAACGAACCCTTAGGTGAAGTAGGATCTCAGTGCTGCACTTCAAAGGCCTTCCTGTTGGTTTTTAGCTCAAAGTTGATTGTAAATGACTACATCATCCTGCACTCAATAGGAAGCATAAACTCTCAAGGAAAGCTGAATGTGAAACATCCTTCCTATAAACTGTTTTATCTGTCTGTAACTTCTAGAAATTACAAGATTATCATCAAAGGTTATTTTCATCCCCTTTAATCAGAGAAGGTTGCAAGCATGGGAAATAACAAACTAAGAGTCCTGCATATTTACTGTGTGGATCCAAGAGGAATGGCTATTCTTAGAAAGCACGAACTATTCCCTCACCTGCCAGGTTTCTCTTCCGTTCCATGTTCCTCTTCCCTTTTTTTGTAGTCATGTATAAATTATGTTGTGTTTATTTACATAAAATATGTGGTGCTGCTTATACTATTATGAATGAGGAAGTTGTAGAGAAACAATCATGGTAGGGCTGTGAGACCCTGCAGGTAGACGGAATGCTGGAGATAAACAGGATCTACAGTGTGTCAGGTTATGGAGTCTTGTTCAAACTCAGGGGAGCAGATGAGTTTTTCTATGGCCCCATCATATTTCCTGTTGTGCCACTTCCTTTGGCTTCCAGGGACAAGGCTGTACCTGCCCATCGGGTTCCTTCCCCACCCCTTCAACCTGAAATCCACAGGGCAGATTATAGATGGGTTAGGACTCTCCTATGCTGGAGGGGTTGACTCTTTTGATAAGTTGAGTGTCAAGCTTAAAAGAGTTAATGGAAGGCGACTCAGGGCTGGTTTCTATTCAGTAGAGGTCCAAGACTCCCATCCTGGGGACCTGCCCAAGGTCAGGTGGACAGACCTCTACTGATCGGCAGAGTAAACTAGAAGTGAGAATTATACTGAAACCTTCATGACTCCATTGGTGTGAAACACTTTCAAATCAGTTCTCTCTTTGTAAAATGCCTGGGTCAGGACCATGCCTAACCTGCCTGGTGATGTGTGTATGGGTTAATGAGCGATGCCTGATTGTCCCTTGGGACAGGAAGTGCTTTGTGCTACTCTGCACACAGATTCAGAACATACTGACTTTTGAGAGAGTCTACTGTGACTGTGTCAGGACAAAATACTTAGATCCAGGATGTAGTAATCTCTGTTATCCACTATGTTACCGAAGTCTCAACTGAGAAGCAGTGATGGCGAGCAATAGACACCAGACTGGGCACAGTGACCGTGGGGTAGAGTATGTACAAATCCTTCAGTGGCAACATATTGAAGTCATAATGTATCATTGAAATTAGTTTTTCCTTTCAGTTTTACTTTTTAATGCAGATTCTGAAAGAAATAAAATAAGAGGCTTGAGTTGTACTTGTATTTGCTCTGCTCAAAATATCTAGACTGAAACAGAAGTCTGAGGAGTGAATCTGCTGATCACTAACGCCTGTGTTCTCTTTCATTCTTTTTCAACAGATATGACTCCACGTAGCATGAAAAGGACTATATTAGTCACCAGTTACTTTATTTCCCCTCCTATACAGTTTCCGTTTCTTTTTACACGTGCTTGCCCAGCCGTCTGTAGTACACCAGATTTGGGTGTTTGCGCTGTGTAGAATTTGTGTGCACAGATGCGTGCTTGGATCCTTCTCCTAAGAAGTTGGAAGGAGGGGGTTATGCAATACCCACTTCCTGCTCAGACCTCGCCACTTCTCAGCCTCCGGGGTTGTGTGGTCTCTGGAGGCCCCTGCAGTGCACTGGCCTATTGGAATGGAACATCCTGTTGTGCCATCCTGGAGGGACAACCAAGTGCAGTGGAACCAGTGACCACGCTCTGCCTCAACTGTCTGGTTTCCTGTAAAATAAACACATTACTTTATATTTTTAGGGAACAAAAAAAAAAGTGCTGCTATAGGGTTCAAAATTTTCATTCTGAACACTTTTCCAAACCCCAGAGAGCATTTTAAATATCCTGGTCATATCTTTGGATCTGTAAAATAGACCTTTTAGTATGGCATCTGTTAAAATGCAAAGCAGATTTCTTCAAGGCAGAAAAACAGTTTGACAATAGCAGTGTAGAATTTGCTCATTCAGATACATCTATGAAAATGTGAAGAGTCATAGAACCCACCTCCAAGCTGCTCGCTGGTGAACCTGCAGTGACTGGTCCTGGCCAGCCCAGTTGTTTGAACACCGTTCCTATACAAGTGTTGAAAATGCTGCAAAGTTGGGTGAGTGGAGATGGGGCTGCCTCCCTGCCTCACAGCTTCCTCTGGATCCCCTGGAACCTGTCTTGGGCTAGCCTCTTTCTCTAGCAAACCATCTCGTGCTTGAGGAGATATTCCTAAAGAGATCCAGCGTCAATACAGTCGCTGGAAAAGAATTCCTTGAGGGGAAAGTCATTGATGAGCTTTAGGCCTGTCTGTCTTTATTGTAACCTGTCATTGCAAACTGCTGAATTGAATTCTTTCTTTGGCACCAAATAGGTTTTTTCTTCTTTGAGGCACAGTTGGGGTGGGGGGCAGAAAAATCAGTATAAGTGGAATGTTTTTGTTTGTTTTTAATTTTTTTTTGTCCTTTGTTTTTTTGTTTTTGTTTTGTACATTTAATTATTACTTTGTTCAGATCCATGAATTGAAAGGAGACTACGTCTAGTTAGGCATACTAAAAGGATCATTCGCCAAGTAGTAAGAGTTTTAAGAGAAACTGACAGACTTAAGTAGTTGATACTGTGTGCTGCTATTTGTTTTCATTAATTTGTGGTTTAGATAGTAAATCCCCATCCATTTCAGAGATATTACCCACATTGTCATCTTATGTGCCCCAAAAATATGAGCTCACACCATCTTCTGAAGTTGGTACCCCTGAGATAAGGGGAGACTAGGCTTTCTCAAGGCTGTGAAGGTGGGGTTGAAAAAGGTAGTGTAGCTAATGTGTGTGCTCATGCACATGCGCGTGTGAAATGTTGAGGGTCGTGTATATTACCTCCCAGATTCTTTTGTATAGACTTTTCCTAACACTGATTTGACTTAATTTATTTGTTAGATGTTGCCCTTTATAACAATGTTTTGTTTTAAAGTAGGCATGAAAAAAAGACAACTTCTATTGAAGTATTTATTTTACAAAGATGATTTTGTGTTTGTTTATCTGTGTTCACTTTGTTTAATGTTGTTGCCACTGTCTGCTCAACATAACTGGTTGGCTGCTATTTGGAGTCTAATAGAAGGGTCCTTTGCAGAGCAAGTTTACAAACCTCATCAGTACTAACTGATGCCAGATTAGAAGCTTACTGTGTTTGCCTCCGACTTGGAAACTGAAACGTTGGCCTTTTAGAAGGCCACCAATGAAATGCTTCTTGGCTATAGGACCTGCTATTGTCTTTTAGACAACTGTGGTACTTTGCATTTAGAAATTGGGTGCAGGTCAGTAATATCCTATTCTTGACTTTCATTAGCAGCCATTATAAAATGGATGATTTTAGAGTCTTTCTAAAGCAATTTCCCCCTAGGTTCCCATTTTCTACTTCTGAAGAATCATGGGACACTTTCAAGTTTTAAAAGGCAGCATTCGTTTGTAGTTCACATTACTTGATCTCTACAAGGGCCTTACAAAATTCACTGTACTTTTATTCACAGAGAAAGTTGGCTTTGATGTCTTTTAGAGATAATTCTGCTAGTTGCTGATCAGCCAGTCAGTTCATCTAGCGCCAGTCTTTATAAGACCTCTAATCTAATTTTCTCACACTGTGACTAAAAGCTAGGCACGTCGTTGGAACAGATTATGTGGTTTATTCAAGCAATCCCTAATCTCACATTGTCTATTAGTTCCTTTATCAGAACAGTGTGCTCTCAGGCCACTTTTTAAAAAGGCTACGTTTATAAAGTTTTCATTCTTGACAGGCTATTACATCCTATACTCTAGCTGTAAAAATCCCACTTCTCAACAGCCAAGTGGATGGTTCCATCTCGGTCCCAGGCTTCACATCACTGGAGTAGTACCCAGTGTATACTCTCTGAATAACTTACTATCTCATGCCTACTTCTTGAAAGTTTACTCTGAGGTGCCGTAGGAGAACAGCCAGATGGTTTAAACACATAACCTCTGGCTGCCAGCCATTGGGGTGATGATTATGAATGTTATTGAAGGTAGGCAGTTACGGTGGGGGCTTATAACACCAACTGCATTTGATCAGTCCTTAGAGAATCCTGTATGTAGGTCTCATCTCTTCAGATGATGAGCAATTTGCTTTAGTGGACGGCAGGTAGAACTGTCAGAGGTGTTGAGCCTTTTAAAGGATATAGAATCACATGGTGAAGAATTCGTAGAAATGTTGGAATAAATGAAGGGCTAAAAATGTTTGTCTAGAATGTAGATCCAGTGACACCTTGAAGCTTTCAAGTCCATATAGAGACATGATTTTTCCGTCTCAGTATGTTCCCAAGGCTTCACAAGAGCTTGAGGGAATGGGGTTTCTGTCAGCTTCACTTTTGTAGAAGAATAGCTAAAGGAACATAAAGCTTCAATTACTCCTGTATAGGGCAGGCGCCATTGGGACTCTAGGTAGAGGACATTGGAGGAAGCTTGTCATTAGCAGAAGTTTGTCATTGGGCAGGTTTCACTTCATTGTCCCATTCTGACTGTCTTGAGCAAGCTAAAGAACCATCGCTGTTTAAACCTGCTTCCTAACATAATTTTGAATTTAAAGAACTATTGAGGAAGGACCAGATAACTGCCAAAGGAAACACTGGTCTGTGAAGTCTGCTTATTTACTGAAAACTGTGTATCAGTTTTAAACACTCCCCATGTGTGCAGATAAAAGGGGACTAGGGCTTTCTGTAGAATTCTATCTGTCTCGTTTGTAAAGTGTCATGTGTACTGCAGATGTGTGTTCTCTGGGCTTTATGTTCTGTACAGTAGATTTCATTAAGAAAAATTGTGGACAAACTTGTTTCTGTGGTTTGATGGGGGAGAATGGCAATGTGTATTTAAATAGCTATCCTGTGAGATAGAAATGTCCCCAAAGATCTGGAAGCAACCCTCCCTGGCCCATGGAAAACTCTGGTTATCTCCTAGGTTCTAAAATGAAGAAGATGTATGGATACTCGGGCAGACTGCATGTTGTATAATTTGAAAATACTCAAAACTGGACAATAAAACCGAGTTAAACTTTGACTGGTCTGGGGTCCTTATTTGAGCCTCAGGAGGGTGTCCAACATGAAGTCAGGAAGTGTGTGTGGAATGAACAGTGTTTTGAATGAAGCCACTCCAGCATGTACCACCTAAGTCAAAGCTTTGTTCTTCTTTGTTGTTGGCTTTTTATTGTTGGTTTTTTTTTTCCCCTCTTGGTATCTGCTTAAATTTGTTTTCATGCCTGGCAGTGATGGTGCACACCTTTAATCCCAGCCTAGCACTCAGCAGTCAGAGGTAGGTTGTTGACCTTTGAGTTTGAGGCCAGCCTGAACCACAGAGCGAGTTTCAGGAAAGCCAAGGCAACACAGAGATACCCTGTCTTTAAAAAGCCAAACCAAACCGAACCAAACAAACAAAAACTTGCTTACACAGTATAACTAAAATAGTAATAATTCTATTTTTATCTCTAAAAAAATAGATATGGATTTGTAAGTGTTTTTTTTTCTCATCAGTGTGACAGAATTAATGGAGGAAGATTTCTATTTTGGCTCCTGGTTTTATAGTGTCTCCGCTATACTAGGGAGAAAGCATGGTTAAGAGGCTTTGCCCAGGCAGTGGGAGTACCTGCCAACATCACGGTTATCAGGAAATGAGAAAAGGAGGCTGGAACCCCAGGCCAGTATAATCCTTATGTAACCTGCTTCACATAGCTGGGCTCCACAGCCTTCAAATCCACACTAAACGCTGGAGACGGAGTGCTCAAAACATGAACCTGTAGGCAACATTTAGGATTTCAATGGTGCTGTGTGATGGCATGTGCCTTTAATCCCAGTACTCCAGAGGCAGAGGCAGGTGGATCTCTGTGAGTTAGAGGTCAGCCTAGTCTACAGAGAAAGTTCCAGGGTTACACAAGAGAAATCACATCTTGAAAAGCAAAACAAGAAAGATTCAAATGGTGGCATCAACTATGTAAAGACAAAATCAAGCCAAAGCATCTGTTCTCATGGCAGGCATGGAGCACTGTCATCCTTCATCTGAGAAAACAAGGGTCCTGCCTATGCTGAAGGCCTCCAGGAATTGTTTGAGAATGCTGGGGCCACGTGTGCTCCTGCTGTGTGTTGGTTCTTAGTTTTAAGGTACGCGGATCTAAAGTCTCATGAGATGACACTAGAGTCGGAAACCTTTGGAGAATACCCAATGACAGGACCATGGATTATTTGCTTAATCACATTTTTTTTTTTAACAAGAAACTCCCGCCTCCTGTAACGGGTCATGTGACTACAACTGGAATTGCATGTGTTAACATCTTTGTTGCTGTTGTTAATGGTGTATGGAAGCCAGACAGTGAGCCTCTCTGCTTTAATCAATTAAAAATGGAAAAGATGGGGCCAGAGTGAAGGCACAGAATTTAAGAGCACTGGTTCCTCTTCCAGATGGCCCATGATTCAATTCCCAGCATTCATATGGTGACTCACAACCCTTCCTAACTCTAGTCCCAGAGGATCTGATGCCCTCTTCTGGCCTCTGAAGGCACTGTGTGCACATGGCTCATAGACTTACAGGTAGGAAAGTCACCCACACAAGATAATAAAATGACTTAAAGAATTCCTAAATAGAAAAGAGGAATGCTAAATGAATGCCTAATAAGGGTAATTGTGGGAACACAAATGGTATGCTTTTATGATGTCTATCCACCTATCTAGAAATTCTCTACACAACTCAGAAGAGGCGCTATCTAGATAGGACATTATTCAAAGTGATGGATGTGGTTAAGGTCACCCTTGTTTGTTTAAGATGGGGAGCAGTCCTCTGAAAGAAACGGACCACCAAGCCCATTTCAGTGTTAGCAAGATGAACCCACAGATCAGGAACATGGCCCTGCTCTGCAGTGGGGCTACCATGGCAGTCCATGGGGAAGGGAGGTCTTTTTCCAGGTCTCCTATCCCTGGCTCCAAGATATTCCTAAGCTTTCCCCAGAACATCTGAGCTGAGGCATCTTCAGAACAAAGTGAACTGAAGAGAGATTTGCCAAGGCAGTCACTGGTGGCATGAGCAGTCCTGCCCTGGTGACATTGGCAGGTGTAATTCCGACATTTGTGACAGCCTTGTCTTGTAATGTGTCTTAGGGACATAATACACTGAACAGAAGTGGGAGGAGGCATTGCTCTGACACCTGAGATGACAGTGTGGGATCCCTGACAAGAGGCCTCACACTGTGGGATTGGTACTTTCTCCTCGGCATTTGGTGGTTCCTCAAACTGCAAGAGAACAGTTTCTGTGTGGTTAGTTGGGCTCAGAACCACTGTTGGAGGCCGTTTCTCACGACACCTTGAATGGCAAAGGCTGGGTTCTGCATTAGTCTTCTTTCCCAGATAGCCCAGCACTTCCCAAACCCTCACCATACTCATGCTGGGACTGTACAAGATTTTAATAATACAGCTACTATGAAGATCTATGCATAGTGAAATGTTATTCCTACAGAATGTGTAAATTAGGGAAATCTCTGAACTAGTTTTAGATGACATGTGACAGCATCAGGAACTTAAAATACCCAGAAAGCCACAGTAAGCAGTCAATGAGTTTGCAAGAGCATTCTGGCTGTGTGCCAGACACTATTTTAAGTGCTTTACATGTATTAATCCATCTAATCCTCCTAATAACCCCATGAGCTAGGCACTGTTATCTTCTTTTCACAGGTGAGGAAAGGGCACAGAGAGGTTAAATAGCTTGTCCAAGTTCTCACAGCTGGCAAGGGGAGGAGGCAGGATTTAAAATCTGCTTCCAAGGCTTGTGTGCTCAACAGCTAGCAACACTGCCTCTTAAAACGACTATATATATATATATATATATATATATATATATATATATAATGTACATACATATATATGTGTGTGTGTGCATGTATATGTGTGTATGTATATGTGTGTATGTGTGTTTGTATGTAATGTGTATCTATATATGTGTGTTCATGTGTTTGTGTGCATCTGTGTATGTGTGTGTATGCGTATGTGAGTGTATGTATGTATGTATGTGTGTGTGTTGCACAGATGGATAACCAGCAACTGGCCTCAGAAACCTTTTATTAAGAACAGATACAAAATTTCATACTTTAGTAACTTTTCACAGGAATTGAAGATGACCTCATAATTTGAATGACTTCAACAGTTAGGGTTACTTGGGGTAATATGGAGAGGGATGCAAGGGTGCCTGCAGACACTGAGCTCTAGGAGGAAGGCTATACTTCAGCAGCACCCTGGAATAATCTCCTCAATACATAACACACTCAGTCGTGCATCAACCCTTGTCATAACTTGCTAACTGTATGTCTGTAAAAATTTGACATTATGTGTAAGTTTTCTCTTCAAGACAATGATCTTTGTGTTTAAAGTATATAACATATACTTAAGTCAGAAGGACCAAGACATGCTTAGTCTACCTCAACAGGCTCCTGAAGAAAGTCCAGCGGTACTGGACAGTGGTTTCCTTGTCCCCACAGATATGGGAGGCCTTCGAGAGGCAGCCCATGCAACCCCTGCTGAAAGCTGCTACTCCACCCCCTGGCCTGTCACAATGATTAATAGGATTTCATTTTAGAGCTTAGGTTTTCGAAAAAGCAAACATGCCAATCATACCACACATGTACATGCAAGTCCAACTACAGGAAGGGGTGGAAACAAAGTTGGGGCTTCCTTACAAGCTCTCCACTTAGCCATAGATTCCCATTACCTGTGCCTGGCCTATGGGGACTCTTCTGATGAGCTGCCAAGGGTTGGCAAGGGCTGCATATAGTGTCTGGCTGATGGGATGTTAACTTTATCAGACTGCTCCAGATCTTAGCTCCAAAGTCTTGTAGACACAAGACACTCTTAGAGTACAGGGTTATTGGGCAGTGATTCAGCAGAGCTATTCTACAGCACAAAGTAAGACAGACTCAACTGGAGCCAACTCTCAGTTTCTGTTTGACCATCTACAGGATAATAATCAAGCATTTGACATTGCAGACTCAAAGATCTCATGTCCATACCCCAATCATGAAGATTTAGCTCCCTGCCCACTGCATATTTATTTGTATTGTAGGGATCAGATGAGAGTGTATAGGGAAGTATTCTGTGATGGTGCCTCTTAAATAGAAGTGAGTGCTGTTATGGCAGACATCCTAGGAGAAAGCATTTTCATTCTATCTATTGCCTTCTATGTATTGCTCCAATACATAGAAGAACCGACTATAAAGGGGGCATTGGGATTCAGTGGCTTCTACCCAATGAGATTAAATGTCTTTGTTGCCCTTTGCTTAGAGGCTCCTTTGTTCTTTCCTAGTCAGCTGGGGTGCTATAATGAAGTGCCATGAGACCAGGTCACATACACAGTACATCTATTTCTCACTATTATGGAGCCTGGGAGTCCAAGATCAGGACATCAGTGTTGTTGCTGGTGAAGATCTCCAAGTTGCATGTTTCTGACTTTTCTAGTGTCTTAGCATCCACAGAACAGGGGCTGTCTTGGAGACCTTTTCATAAAAGAGCTAATTTCATTCATGAGGGCTCCATTCTGGGGACCTAGTCACTTTCCGTGGTGGTTTGAATGAGAATGCCCCCATAGGCTCATATATTTAAATGCTTGGTCACCAGGAAGTGGCACTATTTGAAAAGATTAGAAGGTGCATCCTTGTTGGAGAGAGTGTGTCATTGGGGGTGGACTTTGAGGTTTCCAAAAGCTCATGCCAAACCCAGAGTCCCTCCTTCCCTCCCTCTCCCTCTCCCTCCCCCTTTCCCTCCCTCTCCCCCTCTCCCTCTCTCCCTTTCCTTCCTCCCTCCCTCCCTCCCTCCCTCCCTCCCTCCCTCCCTATGGATCAGAATGTCGAACTCTCAGCTACTTCTCCAGCATCATTTCTGCCTGCATGCCACACTGTTCCTCACTACAACAATAATGGACTAACCTCTGAAACTGTAAGCAAGCTCATAATTAAATGCTTTAAAAACAAAATGAGTTGCCTTGGTCATAGCTTCTCTTCTGAGCAATTGAATAGTGACTAAGACACCTTCCCATAGGCCTCAGCTCTGCATACCATCACAGTAGAATTGAGTTTTGGCATATGAGTTGGGGTTGGGGTGGGGACCTCTCCACCCTCTTCCTTAGAGGAAAAGCAGCTCAGATGTTACATGGGTGGAAAGCTTGCCATGGCCTGTAAGTAACTGTGGCGAGGTTTCAGGCTAGTTTCCACTCTGTGCCTTGAGGCTTTTCACACTGGAGAGCTTGTCAGGAGTCGAGCCCTGACCTTGGATAATGGGCCAAGCCCATGCAGTTTCCCATGGATGGAGGAAGAAGCATGTTAATCACAGTTAATGCCAGGAGATGAAATCCCAGTGGCTTTTGAAGGAGCTCAGCAAATTCCCCACGGGGAACGAGAGACTCAGGAGTCATTAAACCAAGTTGCACACAAAGCACATTCAGCTTCTGCCAGAATCTACAATGTTTTCTATAGCAAGACCAGGTACTCGAGGACTCCCATCCTAACTCCACAGACACAAGTAGTTGCCCACTATACTGCACCAGCCCACTATACTGTGCCCATGGGCTTGCTGTGCATAAATGGGAAATAACTGTGGCCACAGACTTTGTATGCGTTATCTCTGGATACCTATAAGAAACCCCACATAGCAGAAGGTGGAGGAACCTGTCCATGTCCCAGGGCTCAGGTCCTTCCTTCTTTTAGGGTCTCTCTCAAAGGTTCAGGGTTGTACCTATTACAGAATGCCACTCCCAGCTTCCCCTAAGAGTTGTAAATAAAATAAACAATGCCTTTCAAAGTGGTTTTCTTTTATTGACATGGAGCAAATAAACAGAGGAGCTCTTAAAGAATATGTCAGTCAATATATGGAGGCAACTTGAGGGTTTTCTGGCAGACAACAGAACAGCAGGATAGAAGAGGAGCATACAGAACCAACAGGTTCTAGTCAGGTCACATGGCTCCCGGCATTTCCTGCACGAGGTAGGCAGAGCTGTTCAGGCAGGGTCTGTCTTGTATGAACCCTTGGCACAGCAAGATCAAAGCTTTGGTTGCACCCCAGAAAGCACCCAAGCATTGGAAGCTTTTCTGACATGACCAGTCATATCAAGATGGACATCCGTGCTGTGAATTGACCTTGCTCTGGTCATTCGCTGAGTGTGTACTATGGAGCAGGGATCCTAGGACTAAGAGCGGTGTCTAGATGGTTTAAAGAGTAGCTTTCCAGGAGCTGCTCCCCTCCCTTTGTGAATCAAATGTTCCAGTCATGAGCTCCTCGTGGCAAAGTTCTCACACCAAGGCTGGCTCAATAGCTGAAAGTGTTACACTGCTGCATTTTGTGAATCCTTTCCAGGGAACAGGGGAAGAGCATAGAGTGAGCTGCCCAAGAGTAGAGACAGAAGTGTTGGAGTGAGTGGCAGAGTCCACATTCTTGAGTTTCATGTGTCCACATGGCTGCTTGGGATTAGAAGAACCTGAGTTCAAACCCTGCTTCCCTCTCAGATCCTCTCCGATCAGAACATAGCCTCAGAGTCAAGCTGCCTCACATAAGCGCAGGGAAGTTCCACATGTGGTAAACTTTAGAAAGTTGCAAGGATGCAAGCATTTATTTATTCTTTTCACAAACATCTGAACACAGTGCTGGTTGTCTTTGGTCAACGACACAAAGCTAAACATCCGGGCCGAGGGAGCCTTGGTTGAGGAAGTGTCTCCATCAGATTGGCCTGTGGATATGATGTTGTGGGGGAGGGGGGCATCTTCTTGTTGAAGGACTAAGATAGGAGGGCTTAGATCACTGGTGGTGTAGGGAAGTATCATCCCTGGGCGGGTATGCTGGGTTGTATAAGAAAGCCGACTGAGCAAGCCATGAGAGGAAGCTCATGTGCAACGTTCCTTCAGAGTCCCTGCTTTAGTCCCTGCCTTGACTTCCCTCAGTGATGAACTGGTCCTTGGAACTGTAAAGTGAAATAAATGCATTAATGACCTCCCCAAGTTGCTTTTGGTCATGGTATTTATCACAGCAACAGAAAGCACATTAGGGCCAGCGCCTACCTTATATATGGTAGAACTGGGGAATGGTAGGAAATAAGACAAAACATTCATTTTCTCAGAGTAAATTGCAAACTAGGGAGCAGTACTCTGTAAAACAATTTAGAATGTTCCAGTGCTGTGAGGAAAATATGGTGTAGGGAAGACTTGGGTAGCTGAAGGAGCCAGCTGTGAAGGCCCCCAAAGAAGAGTCTAGCTGAAATATTAGAAGTAACTTACAGGACTGTTTTTTTTTTTCTTTTTTTTGTTTTTTGTTTTTTTTTCAAGACAAGGTTTCTCTGTGTAGCATGGCTGCCCTGGAACTCACTCTGTAGATCAGGCTGGCCTCGAACTCAGAAATTTGCCAGCCTCTGCCTCCCAAGTGCTGGGATTAAAGGCAGCACAACCCAGCTATAGAACTGTTTGTTTTTTTTAACACAAAAAGTTTCCCCCGACCCTAGTTTGGAAAACAGTCTGTCCTCTATCCACTCCATTAAGGGAATGATAAGTGTGTTTGGGTTGCCTTGCAAAGTAATATAAATGGGAGTGCTCAAGAACTGATTCCTGGGCTGAGGAACACCACGCAGGGAGCTAGTGACGCAGCTCTTTGGGAGAGTGCGCCCATGAGCCCTGGGGTTTGACTGGTGGTACCTCAGAGAAGACAAGTAAAACCCTGAAAGACATTTGAATATTCTTCTAGCTAGGAATTCTGTGAGCAGAGCCTGGGTGGGCAGTTCATGCTTAGGTGCTGCTCTGAATTTAGGTAAAGATAAGGATGGTCCCTGCTGCTGGACTTTTAGCCAGCCTCGCAAATTCACTCTGGTCTCCAGTGGGCCTGTGAAGAGTTAGACAGTTGGAAAGATATGGAAACGCTGGTTTGCAGTTCAGCCTTGGGGAGGGGCACCCTCATCTTTTTAAAGTCTCCTCAAGGGTACAGAGCTGCAGTATGCCACCTTGAAAATTCTGCATGCTGCCCAAGTACGTGAGATGTGTACCCAAAACACTACGGGAAGGTGACTTCAACTTTTTATTTTTGCTACATCAGGACTCTGACGAACATCAAAAATCTTAAGAAAGGCACAATCCTTGGCTGTCCTTGATACACGTGTTGAGTTTCACAATCAGTAAAGAGGATTCTCGATTTTTTTCTTCTTCTGATCCCTCTGGAGCTGACATTCCTGGGAGCCCTGGGAAAGTTGCTTTGATAATCACTCCTGCTGTGTCTGCCTGATCAGTTCTCAGGTCAGACCCTCAGGTCAGACCCAGCATGCAAAGAAAGTGGTGCTCCAGGTGGTGGGGACCATGCAACTCCTTCTCTCCCCTGAAATCTTGCGTCAGTGTTGACTTGTCCTCAGAGTGAACCATGTGTCACCTTTCATAGACTTGTCACATGAAGAGTTTCGACTCTTCCAATAGGGATGCTAAATGTAATTAAGAGAAGGATTGAAAAGTAGGGGGTGGGGGATAAGTTCAACACACTGAATCCATTTGTAGGGTCTAGGGTTCCAGGTTAAGACTAAACATTTAGGACAGTGCCTGCCACCAAATAGCCACTCCCTTAGCATTATTTACCATTCTGTTTTCCATCTCCCAACTTCTCACTCAAACTCAAACGGTATGATCCACAGCCATGGAAGCTAAATCCAAGACTCTTGCCTCTTTCTGATCTGAATCTTTCTGGCTATTTCTCTGCACTCCTCCTATGTTAACTATAATTAACTCAGTGGCTTCTCAGTTCCCAGAATTCTACAATTTAAAAAAATGTACCAAGAGCAGAATGTGATTGGTGCACACACCGTTAATTTGGGAGGCTGAGGCTGGCTGATCTCTGTGAGTTCTGGACCAGCCTGGTTTACATAGAGAGTTCCAGGGTAGCTAAAGCTATACAGAGGGACTTTGTCTCAACTAAAACCAAAACAAACAAATGAACAAAAAGTATATAGACATGACAAAGTATTAATGTATACATGAATCTAAAATGTAAATGTATCCTAGGGCTCACTTTAAAAAGATTCTGTTCCTATTTGATATTGTCTCTGTTTATCCATACTTCATTGTGTGTAGTGTATGTGTGTACATGTTCATGTTGAAGGGAGGCTCATGTGCATGCGTGCTGTGTGCCTAGGCCAGTAGTTTCTGTTGGTTATTTTCATCAGTTAATATCCACCTTATTTTATTTTTAGTGATAGAGTCTTTCACTGAACCTGGAGCTCACTTATTAGGCCAGAATCCTCCTGCCTCTGTTTCTCTAACCTCCTACCTCAGCCTTGGCATTACAGACCCAGTGCTACCAGGCCTGGCTTTTACCTGGTTGCTGGGGATCTGAGTTCAAGTCCTCCAGCTGATGCAGCAAACACTTTACAGATGGAGCCATCTCCCAGCCTCAGTTTCTCTCTTATTATTCCATCAGAGAACCAGACATTGAGGAAAAAATGGAGTTCAACATAATTTTCCTAGGCAATTATGATAGAAAGAATAATAGCGAATAGAGCAGTGTGTACCTGCCTCATCCTATAATCTTCACAAGCCCTTCAGTGGTTTTGTCCTTTTCTCTAGATCTTTAATGTCTAGTAGACACAAGTGGGCATCTGCTCTGGCAGCTAGAACCATGGCAATGTGGCTGGGGCCCATGTGGTGGATTTAATATGCTTGGCCCATGAAAAGTGGCCCATGAAAAGTGGCACAAAAAGTCGCCTTTTTTAGAAGGCGTGGCCATGTTAGATTAGGTGTGGCCTTGTTGGAGGATGTGTGTCACTGTGGGGGTGGGCTTTGAGGCCTCTCTACTCAAGCTCCTCCCAGTGCGGAAGAGAGCCTCCTTCTCTGATGCTGAAGACATTGTCTCCTCCTGGCTGACCTCAGATCAAGATGTAGAACGCTCAGCTCTTCCAGTACTGTATCTGTTTAGACGCTGCCATGCTTCCCACCATGAGAAAATCGACCGAACCTCTGAACCTGTAAGCCAGCGCCAATGAATGTTTGCCTTTATAAGACTTGCCTTGGTCATGGTGTCTCTTCACAGCAAAGAATCCCTAACTAAGACAGCCCCACTTACTGAACCTTCTGCAAAACGCACACACACTCCCTAGGCCTTCTCTCCTCCACCTTCACAGCAGCACCAGACCTCCAGATCTTACATACTACCTTTCAGCAGAGGGTTTCCTGCAGAAATCTTGTCTTGTTTTGGGGTTTCATATTTTCCAAGCAGAAGAAACATCCTATGAAGTAACATATGGTCAGAAGACATGGTTAAGCACAGGGGCCGGCTGCTTTGCCAGATCTGAGTTCAATTCCCAATGGGAGCTCCTAAACATCTATAATGGAATCTGATGTCCTCTCTTGGCAGGGAGGCATACATGCAGACAGAGCACTAATGCATACATAAAGTAACAAAATAATTAATAATAATAATAATAATAATAATAATAATAATAATAATAATAATAATAGAAATATGCTTAACTGGTCAGGATGCTGAGAATAAGAGGCAGAGCCTAAGCGGGACATCGTCCTCTACACCCTCCTCCCTGGCTTGGGTAAGGGAAGGGACTCTAAGAGCCATAGGCTGGGACAGAGCACCATGTGATGCAAACTTCTAGCCTTGACATAGCTACTGTGCTCATGAACTCACTCGCCAGCTGTGGTTACCACACAAACCCTACACAAGGTTAATCCAGCCAAACCAGGCATGGGAAGTGCTCTCCCAACTCCATTCTTTACTGAAGAGCTCTTGGATTCTGAGAAGGGAGAAGTATTCTTTTGTTTTAAAATGTGTGGCCACTGGTAGATTTCCCATGCTCCAGAGTGTAACCCCATACCCATACACACAAGGGCAACACCAACTGGGTTTAGTGGGTTATAAAAGAAGAGAAAAGAAAACATGAAATCATTGGGCAACACTGGGAGAGAACTTGGGGGAATTAGGTGAATGTGATCATGATTCACTATATAGGTAGGTGTACAAAAGTCTCAATAATAAAGAAAAACGTGTGTGTGTGTGTGTGTGTGTGTGTGTGTGTGTGTGTGTTCCAAACCAAACAAAAAAGAGACGTGGTCCAGGTAGGGAGGGGAAGGGAAGGGCAAGGCTCTAGAGAAGAAACTGTGTTTTCTTTCTTTTTATTTTAAAGATTTATTATTTATTGTTATAAATGAGTACACAGAAGAGGGTATCAGATTTCATTATGGGTGGTTGCGAGCCACCATGTGGTTGCTGAGATTTGAACTCACAACCTTCGACCTTGGGAAGAGCAGTCAATGCTCCTATCCACTGAGCCATCTCACCAGCCCCAAGAAATTGTGTTTTCTGGAAGGTTTTAAGCCTCTCCAGGTGGTATCACTTACAAGGCTAGCCCATCCATGATCACACACATGACAGAAGATCCTTTTTTTTTTTAACTTTTTTACTTTTTTTTATTAGATATTTTCTTTATTTATATGTCATATGATATCTCCTTTCCTGATTTCCCCTCCCCCTCCCCCTGCTCACCAACCCATCCTCTCCTGATTCCTGGCCCTGGCATTCCCCTATACTGGGGCATAGAACCTTCACAGGACCAAGGGCCTCTCCTCCCATTGATGACCGATTAGGCCATTCTCTGCTATACACATGCTGCTGGAGCCATGAGTCCCCCCATGTGTACTCATTGGTTGTTGGATTAGTTCCTGGGAGCTCTGAGGGTACTAGTTAGTTCATATTGTTGTTCCTCCTAAGGGGCTGCAAACCCTTCAGCTCCTTGGGTCCTTTCTCTAGCTCCTACATTGGGGACCCTGTACTCATCCAATGGATGATTGTGAGCCTCTACTTCTGTATTAGTGGGGTATTATCAGAGCCTTTCAGGAGAGAGCTATAACAGGCTTCTGTCAGCCAGCACTTGCTGGCATCCATAATAGTGTCTGCATTTGATGATTGAATATGGGAAGGACTCCCAGGTAGAGCAGTCTCTGGATTGTCCTTCCTTCAGTATCTGCTCCATAGTTTGTCTCTGCAACTCCTTCCATGGGTATTTTGTTCCCCCTTTTAAGAAGGAACGAAGTGTCCACACTTTGGTCTTCCTTCTTCTTGAGTTTCATGTGGTTTGTGGATTGTATTTTGGGTATTCTGATCTTCTGGGCTAATATCCACTTATCAGTGAGTGCATACCATGTGTGTTCTTTTATGATTGGGTTACCTTACTCAGGATGATATCCTCCAGTTCCATCCATTTTCCTAAGAATTACATAAATTCATTGCTTTTAATAGCTGAGTAGTACTCCATTGTGTAGATGTACCACATTTTCTGTATCTATTCCTCTGTTGAGGGATATCTAGGTTGTTTCCAGTTTCTGGCTATTATGAATAAGGCTGCTATGAACATAGTGGAGCATGTGTCCTTATTACATGTTAGAGCATCTTCTGGATATATGCCCAGGAGTGGTATAGCTGGGTCCTTTGGTAGTACTATGTTCAGTTTCCTGAGGAACAGCCAAACTGATTTCCAGAGTGGTTGTACCAGCTTGCAGTCCCACCACCAATGAAGGTGTGTTCCTCTTTCTCCACAACTTCATCAGCATCTGCTGTCACCTGAGTTTTTTATCTTAGCCATTCTGAGTAGTGTGAGATGGAATCTCAGGGTTGTTTTGATTTGCACTTCCCTGATGACTAAGGATGTTGAACATTTCTTTAGGTGCTTCTCAGCCATTCGGTGTTCATCTATTGAGAATTCTTTGTTTAGCTCTGTACCCCATTTTTAAATAGGGTTATTTGGTTCTCTGGAGTCTAACTTTTTGAGTTCTTCGTATATATTGGATATTAGCCCTCTATCAGATATAGGATTGGTAAAGATTTTTTCCCAATCTGTTGGTTGCCGTTTTGTCCTATTGACAATGTCCTTTGCCTTACAGAAGCTTTGTAATTTTATGAGGTCCCATTTGTCAATTTTTGATCTTAGAGCATAAGCTATTGTTGTTCTCTTCAGGAAATTTTCCTCTGTGCCCAATGTAATATAGTAAAAATGGCCATCTTACTGAAAGCAATCTACAGATTCAGTGCAATCCCCATTAAAATTCCAACTCAATTCTTCACAGACTTGGAAAGAGCAATTTGCAAATTCATCTGGAATAACAAAAAACCTAGGATAGCAAAAACTATTCTCGACAATAAAATAACCGCTGGTGGCTATCCCAGACCTTAAGCTGTACTACAGAGCAATTGTGATAAAAACTGCATGGTATTGGTACAGTGAGAGGCAAGTGGATCAATGGAATAGAACTGATCCATAATTGAACCCACACTCCTATGGTCACTTGATCTTTGACAAAAGAGCTAAAACCATCCAGTGGAAAAAAGACATTTTCAACTAATGGTGCTGGCTCAACTGGTGGTTAGCATGTAGAAGAATGCAAATCAATCCATTCTTATCTCCTTGTACAAAGCTCAAGTCCAAGTGGATCAGGGACCTCCACATAAAGCCAGATACACTGAAACTAATAGAAAAGAAAGTGGGGAAGAGCCACGACAGAGGATCTGAAATCACATGCTCCACTGACTGAAACCAAAACATCAGGAGGGCTGGGCCTGCTTCTCCTGGGTGGGACCTGGAGCGGTGACCCATAAGGCAGGCCCTGCCACAGCTCCAACCTGGGACACCAGCCTCCATACCTGCCACAAGGGAGTCGAAGCTGTGGTTAGGCACACCCAGGTGCGGCATCCCCTGTAACTCTTTTCCAGAATGGACTGTCTAGTGTGACCAGGCCTGCCAGGGAGTACCAGATCTTAAACTAGTCCTTACGTCTGATCCATGGATGAAAGAGGGGCCCAGGCCTTGACAGCATTGGACTTGTGGTCAGGGGGAGGGATGGAGGAGTTCACTTGTTCCTGACATCACCTTGGCAGAGTACCTTCAACTTTTGCCTTGCAGATTTAGTATGCAGCCATGGCAGGGCCCTGAAGGAGTTACTGGAAGGATGGGCTCTGTACATCTTGAAAGATGTACATAGCAGATATGGGTAGGTTTTTCTCTGTGAGTCCATAAATGAAACCAGTGGGGAACCAGCTACACCATGTACCCCTTTGCATGTGTGCTAAGGTCATCTGTCTGTTAAGTGGAAAAATTTAAAAATATTCCTCTTTTAGAATCTGTGAGGTGATGTGTTGGAGCGGCGGGTCCCGTCAGAACATAACACACTAGGCCCAAACAGTTCCACGTGTAAGAGGTTTAAAGACAGAGAGCTGGAGGAATGTTCCCACATGTATATGGGTTGTGATGTAGCAGCCACAGGTAAAGGTGGGAGGTGAGCCCAATGGATTCTGGGAATATGGTGGCTGTTGCCCTGGCAACAAGTCTGTGAACCCGTCCACGTATCGCCACAGGCTTTGGATGTCCTGATGCTAACATGAGGGACCTCTGTTAATGCCTGTGGCTTAGGTGTCCCTTGGCCTGCAGAGCTTATAGGTAGAAGTCTCTATAATGGTCACCCCATGCCTAGTTTCTATGGGAGATCTGCATCTGGCCAAGCACCTCAGGTCTCCAGGCCACCATGCTCTTTGGAGATGGACAGGCCTAGGCCTCAGATTCAACTCTGCCACATCCTGGGTCCAACCTCTGGGTTGGTTCCCACGGGTGTAAGCCTGACAGACAAGCCATCCTATTCTGTGAATTTCTCTCTGCGTGACCTCTTTCTAAGTTAGAAATGTGCCTGACCACTTACACTGGCATCCCGAGAGTGCAGGGCTGCAAACCAGCTGTCTCATGAAGGCCTTAGGAAGGAAAGTGATAAAAAAAAGGTGGCCCGAAAGCCAGGAAGCTTGCTTTCAAATGACAACACAGAGTAACACCAGAGCCTGACCTGGGGACCATACTTTGGCATTCTTTTGCTATTCACAGAGCCCTGGGCTGCCCTGGCTTTGTACAAGGCTTTGGGGATTTGTCTGCAGAGAAGCTAGGTTGGATTTACAATCCAGAGTTGCGGTGGACATAGCAATTGGGAATTATCTTACTAAAAGAGGGAGAGCTAAAAGAGGGAGAACGGTCGCTTGAGGGGTAGGTGAAGCATGGAAGGGCACGACCGAGCAGTCTAAAAGGCCCGAGTTCTGTTTCTCAAGTCAGTTGCACTCTTTGCCTCACCGTTTGTACCCCGGAGTGACTCTTGCACCCCACTCTGTGAAGGCTGCAGTGTCCCTCTAGCTGCTCCGCGCGGGGTCTGCGCTCTTTTCCTAGCCGGCCAGGCTAGGTGGGAACAGCTCTTCCTGCTCGGGTGCCTTAAGCGACCTACTCGCGTCCATTGGGCTTGGTGCCACCGGGCACAGGACCCAGGCGGCGTCCCCAAGCGGTCACCCGGGCGGCTCCCCTGCGTGCGGCGCTCACCTGTCGGCCCGCCTCTCCCGGGCGCCCCAGGTGGCTCGGGGCGGGGAGGAGCCGCGCCCCGCCCCGCGCGGCCACAGCCATCGCCAGCCCGGAGCGGGTGCCTGGAGCCCAGGCCGGGAGCCGAGCGAGGCGCCAGGAGCCGGCCGGCCGCGTCCCCGCAGGTGAGCCGGGAGAGCTCTGCGGGGTGGCCGCGTGCAGAGCCCGCAGAGCAGGGGCTGGGAGGGGCGTGCGGCTGCGGCGAGCACTGCGAAACGCCCCGCGGAGCACGGGGACTCTACGAGCCGCGGGGGAGCGCAGCTGCCCACATCTGGATGGGGGAGCCCAGCGGGCGCCATAGGGGATGACTCCGGGGCGGGAGGCCACGGCTGAGGCTGGAGCCCGACCGCACAGCCAAGTGCGAGCCAGCTCCCGCCCTTCCCTCTGCGGCTCTTGGAGCCGCGGTCTCCCCTGCCTGGCGCTTGACTTTGTTGTTAAATCACTAACTAGCACGTTCGTTAGTTTAGTTACGAAGGCTTCGGTAAAGCGGAGTCGGCGGGGTACTCCAGGGGGCATACATAAGTCCGCGCGGTCTTGTGCGCCCGAGGGTGTTGTGGGGTGAAGGGGTGCTGCTCACTTTCCGGTGCCTGGCGATCGGAGTGATGAAGTGGGAAGAGTGGTTCAGAATGGTGTTTAAATTTCAGTTCACTTACTAGCTCTGTGACCTTGAGCAAGCTCCTTAACTTCTCTGAGCCCGTTTCCTAAAAGATGATGTGGGTGTTATAATCATCAGATGCCCTTAAATTATTTGATGCCCACGAAGTACTTAGCATGGTGCTTGAGGGTTTTTCCTCCTGGTTTAGTCCCCAGGTGTAAAAAGTATTCTGCACTTCTTGTCTCCAGAGGTCCCTCCATCTTTCGGGATAGAAGACACCTGGGGATTGGGGGTGGAGTGGTAGTGTCTGTGTGCCTGGGAGGGTTGTGGGCACCCTTCTGACACCCTGACTGTAGTGGCGAGGGGGTGGGGTGGGGCGGGGCTGTTCCTAGCTGCTAAGATCAAGATGGTCAGTGCACGTGTCCCCCTTGTAGAAGGGGGTAATTAACCTGTCCCTGCTATTAAGAACTGTCAGAATTCTTTTCTTAGGGTTTAGGGTTTGGTGTCTTACGCAACAGCAACGTAGGAATTGGCTGAGTCCTCCGAAGGAAAAGTCTGAGGGTTGCAGTTTCCTGTGTAGCTAGATCTTGTCACTCCTATGAGCTCCCAGGACAAGTTTTCTCCTCAGGGGCTTACCATTGAAGGAAATAGGAGTAAAGGAGAGAGAGATGGAGATCTCTTCCATTATTCTACCCTTCCCCAGATCTTCCTGGTGCACTGGACCAAAGTAAGTTCAAGCCATCTCAGCAGATCAAGAGTGGGTTTCCCTAAGAGGAGTGGATCTGTATTACCCAGATACCACCAGCGCTGTGGAAGATTAACTCAGCTACTGGGATGGACAGCCCCGTCTCACTCAAGCACAGGCGCTTTGAAAGCCAGCTCTCAAGAAGCAGTTTCGATTCTAGGCAGACAAAAAATAGGACTGTGTGTCGCACCGTGTCTGCTTTTTCTTGAGGACACCTCAAGGAGGCCTTGCTCAGTGTGGACCACCTGGATACCCAGCCTGCCAGCTTTTACTCAGTGCTTAATTCATTCAGTCATTCCACATTTGGTCAATGCCCAGCGTATGCCAGAGCCTCTGCCAAGAGTGAGGGTGGATGCTCCGAGGAAAGATGTTATGTGAGGATAGCTGTGTTGGAGGTTGTCTCACTGGGGACATAGGACCATGTGAAGTGTCCCTAGGAAAGTGGAGCTTAGCTCTAAATGGAGATGAGCAGGCTATAGAGCAGTATATCAGTGGGGCACTGTCTGGGTCACAGAGTAGGGTGTCTGAAAGGTCACACGTTAACGTATGCAGCTTTAGTTAGGTCACATTACCTTCTCCCCAGGATGTCTGGGGGAAGGGAAAGGGAAGGAGGCATTTACAGCTGTAGGTTGCCTTCTAGAAATTTCTCTAAGCTTCCCCTGATTTTCCATGGGGAGTCCTATTGTCAATTCATTGCCTTCTTTGCATTCACAGCAGAGGACAGGGCAGGACTCACTTCTGTCTTCCTTTAGATAATAAGAACATCTAATTTTTCTTACAGTTCTTCTCATTGGCCATGTGCCCTTGGCTGGAATGGCAGCCTCCCCCCTAGACCAACCTTTAGCAGCAGCTTTAGGATTGTGATCACTTTTGCCAGATATTCTTCTGAGCTCTGGTTGGGGCTCATCTTCCCTGAGCTCTGAGTCTCGTACAGTTGGAAATCTGCAGGCAAGGTCCAAGGGGAGGGTGGGCACTCGGTCATGCCTCCTGTAAATCCAGAGCTCGGTTCAGTAGGAAAAGTATAGGATGGGGCTGGGGGCGGAGGGGAGGAAAGAACTGGGTATGGCATAGCAGGAAAGACAGGGGCACCCTTCGTTGGGACCCCAGTGTGGTGTCATTTGTTGGACAACTTACACACGAAACCTGGAAAAGGCTTTCTAAGCTGTCCACATGCCCCTTAGGATGAGTGACAGTTTTCTATGTATCCTTGTCATTTACAGAGCAGGAATGGCTTGGAAGAGTTCCAGGAGGGGCCATGCGTAGTTGAAATCTCACAGATGTCTGTGGTCTTCCTCTAAAGACCCACCTTAGCCCAGGGCCTTCTCAGTCCTTCTGAGTGAGAGCACTCCTTTGCTCAAAGCCATGGCTTGGTTTCAGCATTGTTACCTGCTTTCTAACTAACAGGCTGAGGCTTGGCGAACAGGCTTCCAGTTACTGAACTCAGTGGGTGACTTTTAGGGAACGGGTTAGGGACCGGGTTAAGTGCTTCTTTGAAGTATTTATTTAGCTTGTTTTCATTGAAGTGCTGGGTGAATGATGCTCTTTGTTTCCATTGGGCATGGTGGACACTAGTGGACATCTGGTGTTCCGTTGTGGAATCTGACATGCAACTTCCCATAATCCTTTCTACTCAGTACCTAGTTAGACCAGAAGTTGGAAGGACTAGTGATCCGAAATCCTGGAGAAAGTAGGTGGGAAGGGCCAGCTCATTTAACTGTTATTGTCAGGATCACTGTGCAGAAGCAATGATTCAGTCCTGGGGCCAGTATCCTTTCCATAAAGAAACACTAAGCCCCTACTGTGTACTGCTGTTTAAAGTCCAGGAAATTCAAAATCCTTAAATATGAGAAAGTCATTGTTCTTATGGAGCGTACAGTCCCCCAGGACGAGATATATCCATGTTTTAGACAACACTGAGCCAGGTTGAAGATGTCACTGCAACACCTGGCCATAATCTTGGAAATTCTCTCTCTCTCTCTCTCTCTCTCTCTCTCTCTCTCTCTCTGTCCCTCTGTCCCCCCCCTCTCTGTCCCTCTGTCCCTCTCTCTCTCTCTCTCTCTCTCTGTCCCTCTCTCTCTCTCTTTCTCTCTTTTGTTTTATTGAGACAGGGTTTCTCTGTGTAGGCCTGGTTGTCTTGGAACTCACTCTGTAGACCAGGCTGGCCTCAAACTCAGAAATCTGCCTGCCTCTGCCTCCCAAGTGCTGGGATTAAAGGTGTGTGCCACCACTGCCTGGTGTTTTCTTTCTTATTTACTGAAAAGAATTGTATGTAGGTATGGTTTGGTATGTAAAAAAGAATAAACATTTGCCCAGAGGTGGGTTAAATATTAACTTAGTTACTTAGAACATTTTCTTTTAATGTGTATGTGTGTTTAATTTTTCTTCTTGTGTGTATGTGTGTGTGTATGACATGTACACGCTTGTGTGCCAGAGGGCAGCCTCAGGGGAAAGCACACTGTTTGTGAGACACAGTTCCATCTTGTTTGTTTGAAACAGGGTTTCTCGCTGGCCTGGGGCTTGCTAGTTTGGCTAAGCAGGAAGCCCTAGGCATCTGCCTGTCTGCCTCTCCCTCCCCAGCCCTGGGATTGCATGTGCACAGCACTGCAGCTGGCTGTTTTGTATTGATTCAGGGATTTGAACTCAGGCCCTCATGCTTGAATGGCAAGCTCTTTCCTGACAGAGCAATCTCCACAACCCCTAATCTTTCATTTATTTTTAAATAGAATTTCTTTGTTATATCTTACCTTGTTCCTGTTCCTATAGTGACTTGCAAAACATACCAGGTGGTGAGAAATGAGTGAAGACCCATGAGTGAAGACCCATGAGTGAAGGGAAATGAGGGCCATTCCTGTCATCATTTCACTCCAGAGTTGTTTAGTTTGGGTGGCAGAGACAGAGAGAAAATGACTACATTACAGATGTGCTTGTTCATGCTCAGGGCTCACTATGTAACCAGTGAGAAAATACATTTTGGTGCTTCAGACAACTGTAACCTTCTCTGTATTTAAGGAACCATTGTTATTTGATAGGAAAAGTAATCCTTTTATTAAGAATGTATATAAAATTTGTCTGATGTGTTTAAAGTCTTAAAATGTCCATGTTTTCTTTTTTAAATTTCATACATTTAATGTTTTGCACTTAGGTCTATGATTTAGCTTGAGTTAAGTTTTGAATTCGGTGTGAATATGAGCCAAAGGCTTTTGGGGCATATATAAACCCAATTATTTTAGCATGAGTTGTTAAAAAGACCAACATTTCCCAACTCAATTTTCTTGGTTATTTCAAAAGAAAATCAACCAGGGACCAGAAATATGGCTTAACATGTAAGGGTACTTGCTGCCTAGCCAGATGGCCCAAGTTTGATTTCTGGTACTGTCCTGGTACCTCATGATGTCAGCAGGTTGTTCTTAGACCTTCAAATAAATAAAAACAAGTAAACAAACAAAGATAAATGTAATGATTAAAGTGTACTTTGTTTATATAGAATTTTAAATATTAAATACAATTAAATAAAATGTCATAAGTATAAAGATTGATTCTGGAACTGTCCGTTCTATTCTGTCTACTATGTGTAAATTTTACCCTGACTCAACTCTATTACATTTTGTTAGCACCATTTGAAGGTGGGTAGTGAAGTTCACCAGTGTTGTTCTTTTTCATGATTGTCATGGCTTCCTTAGTGGCTTTGCCTTTCTATGCGAATAGTAGTATCAGCTTGTCAATATCTTTAAAACTTCCCCCGGGGTTGCAGGTGATCTGTAAGTTGATTGACATTTTATAATATTTGAGTCTTGCAACCCACAAATAACCAGTCATTGGTCTTTGGTTTCTATCATCAGAATGTTTTATAGATTTTAGGAAAAATGGTTTTGTATATGAGGTTTTGTCATGCCTTATGTATTTAGTTTTAGGAGTTTCAGTCACTATATAAATGTGGTTTATTTTGGTATCCTGAATTTATATTCAGTGGGCTTGCTAAAATTACTTCTTGTATATTGCAGCAGACTTGTTGGTAGATCGATTCACAGTTTTTACAAAGAGAATCATGTGCTTTGTGAATAGAAATAGTTTCCTTTTCCAATACAGATGTCTTTTATGTCTTCCTTGGCTGTGCTGGCTAAGAATTCTACCATATTTGGGTGTGGTGAGAGAGAGCACTCCCTGGCTTTGATTCTTTCATAGGGAGGAAACAAGCAGTTATTCACTTGATAATTTTTTAAACTAAAACAGGCCAGGGGTTGGACTCGATGGCTATGCTTTCTGACTCTAGTTTTAGATGTTCACTTATCTCTGATAGCAATTAGAAATAGATACAGACTTCTGAGTTGGTGTGCTATTTATCATTGAAGCAGGTTTAAAGATGTCTTCTTATTGCTTTTTTTTTTTTTTTGTGCCTTT